>NC_090382.1:23766007-24089155 GCF_036365525.1 Heterodontus francisci
GTGTGTACCATCTACAAGATGCACTGCAGCAACGCACCAAGACTCTTTCGACAGCACCTTCCAAACCCGCAACCTCTACCACCTAGAAGGACAGGGGCAGCAGATGCATGGGAACACCACCACCTGCCATTTGCCCTTCAAGCCACACACCATCCTGACTTGGAACTATATCACCGTTCCTTCACTGTCACTGAGTCAAAATCCTGGCACTCTATTCCTAAGAGCACTGTTGATGTACCTACCCCACCACCTTCTCAAGGGCAATTCGGGATGGGCAATAAATGCTGGCTTAGCCAGTAATGCCCACGTCCATGAATGAATAAAAAAACTCTCCAACCAGAGGAAATAGTTTCTGCTGTGTTCTTGCTTTTCTCAGCAATAAGGTACCAAACAATCTTGAGCTGAATAGTAGTTCACTACTGAGTTCTTTATTGTGAAGTAACAAGTTTACAAGAGAGCTCTATCATACCCCCGTGACTAGGTGACTAGCATAACTCCAACTGCTATATGACATGTTGGTTGACATCACCAGCTGCGATGATGTATGAAGTACTCAAACTGTTAAAGTGATATCATAACATCCCCCTTTCCTTAAATGAAAATACACAAAATAGAAACTAGGTACATAATAAAACAAGACAGTTTTGAACAATATTTACATATGAATTGCCTCTTATGTCCTTTAATCAAGTGCTCAGAAACATACAGGTGGCCTACTGAGTCAACCCAATCTTGTCCCTGTGTTGCTTAGTTGAGAACTAGATTTGTCAACTTTTTTCTTTTGACCTGTACGCGTGTTCTGACAGTCATCCTGTGCTTGAGCAATAAGCTTGTCACTTTTCTTTGCTATGTTTTGTGGATTCAAATGTGAATGTGATCTCGATGCAATAGGGTTGTCAGGCACAATGTTGTTAGCTAGTTCCTTCAGCTGACATCTGTTTTTTCTTAATACTGCTCCATTAGGAATGGTTACTTCATATGACTTTGGCTGGTTGCAGATATTGGACAGGTCCGCAGGGAACCATTTCTTCTCTTTCAGATGCATCACTCTGACCTTCTGTCCAATCTGTAAGAGTGGTAGTTCCATACCTGCTTGATTATCATCCGCAGCTTTCATCTTTTCTTGTTTTGCCAACAGTTTGTCCTGGACTGACAAAGAGTTCATGAAATGATGTCTTGGAAGAGTTTCTTGACTTGCCTTCCAAATATAATTTCTGCAGGTGATGACAATCTTGTCTCGATTGCTGTCACCCTTAAATGCAACACGGCTACGTGCAGATCCTATTTAGTTTCTTGACACTTCACAATCAATGACTTGACTTTACGTACCATTCTTTCAGCTAGACCATTCAACCTAGGATAATGCGATGATGATGTAACATGGTTCACAGCCCATTTCTCATACATGTCTTAGAATGGTTTGGCGGTGTATTATGAATCTTTATCTGATACTATCTCCTTCAGGGGACCAAATAAACTGAAGATTGCCCCGAAAATGTTAGCAACTGATGTGTTTGATATATCGCTCAATTACTGATTATGGGGAACTTGGAGAAGTAGTCAGTAATCAACAGAAAATCATCGCATTTAACAAAGAGATCAGTGGCTATTCTTGACCAAGGATGTGACGGACATCTTGAGGATGGAACGGCTCTTTATGTTGGCTCGGTTGATGCTTTTGGCATGCATCACATAACCTCATTGTTTGTTCGATGTCACTGTAATTCCAAGCCAGTAGACTGTTTCACATACAAGTCTTCTGGACTACTCAATGCCCATATGACCTAGGTGCAACTGTGAGAGAATGTAAAAATGAAGTGTTTGTGGAATTAATGCTTGTTTTCCTTTGACGATAACGCCACTAGATACTCCCAACTCGTCCCAGTATGGTTAGAAGGTTCTGAGTTCTGTATGAACCTCTTGTATTGTGTCAAGCCATCCTTTGACAATGAGTTGCCATAATTCCTTTAAAACTGGATCTTTGAAAGTCTCCCTGCAGTTCTTCATGCTTCCTTTGTTCAAAACACGTCAAATCTATCTGGTATAATATTCCAGCACTATGTCGACTTTGTAAACTTCGACGTCTCGTGGAATATCTTCACACTTTCTGGGATTGGGTAATCTGCTTAGTGTGTCAGAAATCACCATAAGTTTCCTAGCCTTTTATCTGACCTTGCAGTCGTACCCTTGCACCTGGATTAATAGCCATTGTAGTCGAGGTGGCGTGCTGGTGGGTGGTTTTTGCTAGATCATCATCTCAACTATGAAAAGTATGCCAAAAAAAAGTGTAAAGCCTTGTGATCCTGAATATCAGTGTGAGTGTTTCCCTTTCTATGTTGGAATAGTTGACCAGTGTGGGTGATACACTTTTCGAACCAAAAGCAATCGGACGACCTCTTGCAGTAAGCATACTCCAAGATTTTTTTGCAAAGTGTTACGCTCAGGTGAGAAAGGTGTCTAGGGGTCCCCTTTCAGCCTTCACCTGGTCTTACTGTAACAGGGTTTTATTTTTGAACACACTGTGTTTTGAGCTCACCCTTGGTGAATCCTTGTTCACCGCTTTCTAATTATAAGTCAAAGAAATGAGCACATACAGGCTTTCTTAGGTTTAAAGAAGAAAAGTGAAATTTATTAAAACTTAAACTTAAACTCTAATTCGGTTAATGTCTATGGATACACGACGCGCCCCACACTAGCATGTATACGCGATACACACAAGCAAATAGAGACAGAAAAGAACAGAAGAAAAATAAAGCGGAGAGGTTTGAGGCAATATCTGAAGAGTTTCTTGTTACTGTGCTTCGGGCTTGCTGTAGAGTCCTTTTGTAGGTAGTTCTTGCCTTTTGTTGGGGCCCGGTATTCTTCTTAAATCTTGTTCACTGTAGGAGACTTTTCTTTCTTGGGGCTCATGTATCTTCAATGGATTCCAAAGCTGGTGAGAAACAGATGAGAGCAGACAGGAGAGGCTGCGGCGAACCAGCCACAAGAGTTCTTTTCAGTTCAGGAGCAAACAACTTTTCTGCCACTTCAAAACTCTGGCAAGTTTAAATTCAAAAAAACTCAGGTGACCCAGCAGGTTAGTCATGTGACTAGTTGGTGTGACCATGTCCGTTTGCGTATTCGGCCATTTTAGCAGTTAACCTGGAATGCGAGCTCCTCCGCCCTCAACGTCTGGTAATCAAAAATCCATTGTGGATTAAATTGGAGTAGCCCCTTTGTCCTTTCCAAGTACTGTCTGTTAATATGCAAAAATGTCTCTCCAGCCAAGGATTCATTGTGTTTTTTTTTAACCAGTTCTTTCTTCACTCCAGTAACAGTTTAAAATTAATTTTCATGTGGCGAAATTAATATTCCTCATTCTTGGCAGGTGGGGGCCTGCATGACAAAAGCATCTAATTCAAGAATGGTATCTTTTTACAGGTCAAAATACTATGGAAATGCATCTGTCGACAGTGATTGCTTCAGCAAATCAAATGCATGCTGATTGTTCTCGTACCACAGGAATGGTGCATCCTTTTTGAGGAGTTCCCATAGAGATGAAGACTTCTCGGAAAGATTTGAAATGTAGGGAGCTAGGAAATTAAATAGATCAAGATATCTCTGTAAGTCTTCCTTGTCTTGTGGACTAGGCACGGTCTGAATATCCTGCACCTTGCAGTCTTATGCCTGTATCGGTATAGATTGAGCTGAGAAAGTTGATGTGGCTTGCGTAATGGCACACTTTCTGATGTTGAATACAAGGCCCTCTTTTCTGGCTGTTTGCATTAGGATGTGCAGATTTCTGTCACGTTCTGCTTTTGTGCTGCCCATGACTGCTATGTCATCTGCATATAGACACAACCCGGAACATTTTCCGTGATATAATCTATAAGTTGTTGAAATAAATCCTGGGTTACTGATTGACCAAATGTTAAGTGCAAAAAACAATATCTTCTGAAAATTGTTAACCCCTATGAACTATCAGAGAGATGGACCAACCAGTATCCATGTTTTGCATCTAGCTTTGAAAAGAATCTGGCTCTCGCAAACTTTGGATTTGACTCTTCCAAAGTGGGGATTTTATGAGGACATTGTTTTAACGCCTGGTTCAGCTTTCTAGAGGCTAAACATACCCTGATGGTGCTGTCTTTTTTAATCACAGCTGTTATAGAGCTCCACCAATCCACTTGCTGCTGAACACACTGAATAATTCCTTGCCTTTCCATAGTATCCAGCTTGGCTTTCAGTTTTTCCTTGATGTGGACATTACATTTCCTTGGTGGATCTATAGAAGGAACTGTGTCATCTCTCATCCATAGAATAGCATCTCTTTTGAAACTTCCCACAGTTTCAAATCAGTTTGGGTACATTTGTTTTCAATCCTGAATGGACACAATGGGGTCACATCTATTTTGATCGTGTGTCTTGCCACACTGCTGATTTCATGGATTGTCACGATTTGAAGCTCACTACAAGCCGGTAGCCCTGCAACTGCTGGACCATTGGTGCTAATGACGTAGAACACTTGTGGTGACTGTGCAGGGTTTACATACCTCACCCCAATATTAGTGCTCCCACACAGTTGATTGGTGAACCATTGTACACAGTGAGTCTTGCTTTTGTAGGCTGTATCATGGCTTCCTATCTTGCCACGTACATATTCTTTAGTATTCTTAGTGGCAAAATATTTGCACTTGCCCCTGTATCAAACTTGTAACACAGCTCGTGTTGGCTACTCTTATCTGGGCATATGATGTTGATGGTGGTGAATGCTTCCTGCTATGTAACCGCATCCATCTGGTATACAACTGTTACTGTGTGAAAAGCTTGTTTAATTTCAGTGTCCTCTTTGTTACTCACATCCTTGTCTATCTCGTGGACATATCTGTGTTTGGATTGGCCTCTTACAAATGCATCTCTGTTTCTCCCACAAAGTGGTTTTTGCTTCTTGTCAGGCCATGACCTGCTGTGACTTCTGGCCAATTTTCCATTACCAAACTTCCTGCACAGCCTTGCCTAGTGCCCTTTCTTCCCATACAGCTTGCAGATATCTATGTAAGCCGCACAATTTCTTGGTTGGTGCATCAGTCCGCACTTGCCACATATATTGCCTTGCTGAGGTGACCTGGTTACCTCACCATGGTTGTTGCGTCAAGTGCTCATATACACTGCCTGCTTGAAGCTATGGCCTCGAACCTCCTGCCTTCGTTTAGGTGACTTTCAATGTCATACCCTTTTTCTTTGTCTAACAGGTCTTTCCAAAAAGCTGCTATCGGAATAAATGCAATCACCAATTCCATTACCCATTTGGATAACTCCACCTCTGAGAAATCACAGACTTTTTCTTTCTCATGAAATCTGCTGATGAATTGATCAATGGTTTCCTTGGACGGCTGTCTGTATGCCATCAGTTTCAGACAATGGATACTAAAATTAATTTTGACCTTCAGCTGGCCCTCTAATGTAGTTCAGAGTTTCGCTGGGTCCTTCTGGTCCACTTCAGATAGTCCAGAGTTGTTGATGTGATGGAGCCCTTTGTGGCTGATCATGATTTTTATTTAAATCGCTTGCTTGTCAAGCTCCATGACGGCACGATCCAAAAGGCATATCTCCCTGTGCTGTTTGAAGAGTTGGAATTAGTAGAGCAGATCTTGGGCTTTCCAATTGATTGACAGCTATTTGGTAGTCATGGTGCCAAATTTCATGTTTGTAAGAATCTAGCTGGAGCTTACCCCTTTTAATGGCTTTCTCTTTCTTTTTTGAGGCTTTCCTTGAAGGGAAAAATATTGCATGTTTGCTATGCTTGCAGTGTCCGGTCTCAGCTACTCCCTGAGCTCTGTGCCTGTAGCACGGGCTTTCAGCCCACAATCACGGAGACTCCACCCATGAAGCAATTTTGGCAAGAAAACACATCTTTGCTGGCCATTATCAAAATAAACAACCCACTTTGTTTACTCACACTCACCTGGGCACTGATTTCAGTGTCAAACCTGACAGTGTCATGCCACCGCCGCTACCTCCGACGATGTGTGACGTTGTCCAGTCTTCGATGGATAGCAAGATCACTGTTCTCGATGTCTTGCTCGAGATTGCTGCCACCCCTCCATTGAACACCATTACTAAACATCTCTGCAGTACTGCTACTTCGATGTGTTCTGCTGCCTCCATGCTGTGGTCTTCAAATACGCATTGCTGCCATCATATTGTGTTATTGCTTCCTTCAGCCAAACAATCTTGAGCTGAATGGTAATTAAATACTGGGTTCTTGATTGTGAAATAATAAGTTTACAAGAGAGCTCTATTATACACATTTGACTAGGTGACTAACATGACTCCAACTGCTATATCACATGTTGGTTGACATCGCTTCCTGTGATGATATATGAAGTACTCAAACTGTTGAAATTATATCACAATGGTTTCTCTCTACCTATCCTATCAAATCCTTTGATCATCTTACACACCACAATTAAATTACTCTTAATCTTCTATATCCAAGGGAATACAAACACAATCTATGCAACCTGTCCTTATAATTTAACACAGTATCATTCTGGTGAATTCCAAGGCCAATATTTCCTTCCTGGAAGTGCAGTACCCAAAACTGAACACAGTACTCCAGATGGGGTCTGTTCAAGGCTATGTACAATTAAAGCATTACTTCTTCATTTTTGTGATGCTAACATTCCATTAGCCTTTAAAATTACTTTTATCCGTGCACTGACTTTTTGTAATTTCTAAACATGGACACCTCTTTGCACCTCCATAAATCTTGGTCTTTCATCATGAAGAAAATACTGCAAATTGTCTTTCTTGGATGACCTTGCACTTCTCCACATTGGACTTCATCTGCCATAGTTTTGCCCACTGACCTAATCTGTCAATGTCCTTTTGAAACTTCCTGTTTCTATCTACATACTAAAATACATACCATATATTAATATATACATACAATATTCCAACATTGTTCAGAATGACCTCAACAGATAACTATTTTTGTGAATGCCAATATTTAAGACTTTTGAGAAGGACAAATGAAAAACTAGAAATGTTTTGTTGCTTCTTCAATTCATCACCATGTTAGTTCTGTGGTTTCCAAAATAAAAAAAAGTTTAGTGTCCATTCTTTTATCTTGTTCCCTTTTCCCATTAGTTAGCTTACACACTCTCTCTCATGGCTATGTGTCCAAAAAATAAAAACGTGCCTTCATTTTGGAGTGCATGTGAGGATGGATTGAGGTTTAATCGTGTTTGAAAACCTGCTGGATAACCAGTTTAAAATAGTTGCATTAACAAGGGGTTTAAAGCAGCACATAGAGGAATTATATATGAAAACATTAACCAGTGCACTTCCCGAGAAAATGAAAGTTGTTCATGTCACATAACTGTATTTTTTTTCTCCTCTGTTTAAAACAATGTGCCTTTAAGATTCTGTTAAGAACAGTGTACCTTTAAGACAGAGAGAGAAGTGTTAGATTTCTGAGAACAGTGTGCCACAGCTGCATTTGTTACCGAGGCAACAGCAGTAGAGTGAAGAGGTCACATGGTATAATGTTTCAATTTAACTGTGTGTAAAAACCAGCTAAAACCAGTTTTGACAGACACTAGTGAAGCATGCTTACTGAAGAAAGCAGCTGTGTATTTTCCTCAGGAGAAATTCTACAATCAGCTGCAGGCCAAGTTAATTACCTAAGGAGGAAAAAACCCTTTAAAAAGACCATTTGTATTGCTGGAGGTAGCAAAATTCCTTTACTTTACATCCAATCTAAGAGCCTTTGCTTCAAGATTGACTTTCTCTTGACTGATTGTGTTTGCAGGAATTCACAATAAGGTTTTGACTGAGAGACTGCTGATTTTTAAAAATTCAAGCAGACCTCAGTTTAATGTCTCATCCAAAAGAGTGCACCTCCAACAATGCAGCATTGCCTCAGTAATGTACTGCTGTGCTCATCGTTGAAAGAACTGTGCCATCTCTGCTGCAGCCAAAGTGCTTTGAATGCCTATCTTCTAAGAGACTGTTTCATCAAATCCGCATGGAGCCTTTGAGTGGCATTTGAATATTTTTACTCAAATATATACCTCACCCATCAGGAAGGTAACCCACAAAGACTAACAACCCAATTCTTTATTTATTCTTAAGAAACAGCTAATTTTTAAAACATCATTTTTTTTAAAAACAGGTTACCCATTAGTTTTTGAGTGTATGTGTATGAATGTGGGAGTTAGGTTAAAATAAGAAGTTATAAGGTCTTTGGACATAGGTTTATCTTAATAGTGTTTAAGATTTAGTTTTAAGAAATAGTTAATTTGTTGTTGTCTAAAGATACCTGCTTTGGTCTGTTTTATTCTGGGGATTACTAGAGTGTTTAATTTGGCAGTTTTCCAGTTGGGTGGGAAAAATTTAATAATATGCTGCGACCTGTGGAGTGACGGGATTGAATTGACAGTGCATTGCTCCCGCCTCGGTCATAACATTAGTCACTTATTATGTAGATACTACAAAACAGAATTTAATGAAATAGATTAAGTGAGAAGTTCTTCCTTGCAGTTTTTCATTACTCACATCATTATCCCAACTAATTGGTTAACTCCAATAACATGTTCTTTTTTTCATGTAACTCTTTGTGCCAGCTGCCCTTGACACTGATATAAGATTATATGAATCACCTCTCTTAAATCACATACTTGGAATTGGTTAGATAATACATTCGAGTTCTACAATAATGAAGAACAATTAGTGGATAAACTCTTGAGATTTGTCTATGAGCAGACATATTATTGCAGAGGTTGTGCCATGTGACATGACCATACAAATATTTGTATTCACCTAAAATTACTGTATCTTAAATGAGTGTTGAAGTAGATGTGTGAAAAAGCAGAGAAAGTGATGTTCCACAAGGTGTACTTGAGGCAAATAGCATTGATGTATTTCCAGGGAAGCTAGAGGGAGAATGGAAAAAAAGGATATGTGGATAGGGTTAGATGAAGATGATAGGAAAATGCTTGTGTGGAGCATATATGTTGGCATGGACTGAATGGCCTGTTTCTGTGCCATTATTCTGTGTGTCTGTCTGATAATGTGCAGCATCATTTCTCAGATCCAGTTTTATATAATAGCATAGAATACATTGTGTCTTTCACATTCTCAGGAGATCCAAATTTCTACATGGCAAGATACCACAAAGAGCAATGAAGTGAATCACCAGATGCATGTCAGCCTGACACCAGCAGAACTCCCTACTTTTCTTCACAGAAGCTCCATGGGATCTTTTACAATCACTTGAACAGGCAGACAGGTGGGGCCTCAGTTTAATGTCTCATCCAAAAGACTGCACCTCCAACAATGCAGCATTGCCTCAGTAATGCACTGAAGGGTCAGTCGAATGAAAAACAATTTAATTGAGAAATCAAGGCAATACAAAGTAGTTTTACAAGTGTAGTTTAATCTGACCCTCCAGAGCAGTACTGAGGGAGTTCTACACTGTTGGTGGTGCCATCTTTCAAATTAGACATTAAACCGATGCCTCGCCTGCTCGCGGATGTTAAAGATCCCATGACATTATTCGAAGGAGAGCAGGGGATTTTTCCCTTGTGTCCTGGCCAAGGTTTATCCCTAAACCCAACAACATTATACTAGACTATCTGATTAATATCTCATTGCAGTTTGTGGGAGCTTGCCTGTGTGCAAATTGCCTGTCCCGTTTCCTACATTACAACAGTGACTACACTTCAAAAGTACTTCAATGGCTGTGAAACATTTTGGGACATCCTAAGGTCATAAAAGGCAGTTTTTTTTTAATGAGACGCCATGAAAGATTCTGCTGTCTCCTCTTGTCTGCAGGCAGAATTAAGCCCTTGAAGGAGAAAACAGGAGTTTAAGTTATGGTAAATGCAATATTGAATATGGATACTGAACCAACAAGAGTATGATGGTGCCAAGTTCGGATCCAGCTCTTTGCCAAGGTATCTGATCTGACCAGGACACTAGTCGGGGTACAGTACCACTGACATCAAATAAGAATGTATTTGCCAGAGTTCCCGGACATTGAGTAAAAGGTAGAATGAGACTCCTTGCAGTTGAGTAGTATGTCTACACTTGGGTCATGGGTCCTATGTGAGGTACAGGAAGGAGGCTGATTGAGAAATAAAATCAGCCAGGGTTCCCAACATGTGTTGAGTATTCAGCAAGCCTTGCTAGAAGTGACGCTATGTAAGCGGTGGGTACAGACAGAATTTGGTCCCACTGCTGATGCCTCCCCATGGGTGGATATCCTGCCAATGTCCACCATCTAGACTGCACATGAAAAGTGAAACAAAAATGAGGTAAGGGAGGGTGTGGGAATCTTCAAAATCAGATCCCCAGGTCGTAGAAAAATTCCTTCAAGAAAGGAAGGCAGGGGAGAAAGCTGGTGGACAAAATAAAGTTTTCTTTATTCCTTCATAGGATGTACGTGTCACTGACAAGGCCAGATTTGTTACCCATCCCTAATTGCCATTGAACTGAGTGACTTGCTAGGCCATTTCAGAGGGCAGTTAAGAGTCAACCACATTGCTGTGGGTCTGGAGTCACATATAGGCCAGACCAGGTAAGGATGGCAGATTTCCTTCCGTAAAGAACATTAGTGAACCCGATGGGTTTTTATGAAAATCGATGATAGTTTCATGACACCATTACTGAGACTATCTTTCAATTCCAGATTTCTATTAACTAATTGAATTTTTATCATTAATCGAATTTAAATTCCACCAGCGGCTGGTATTGCAGCCAACAATCTCTACCTCAAAGTAGCATCACCATTCACCTTGCTCTATAAAAGTCAATAATGTTTCTTAATGAGTGTTCATTATCTGCATGGTTCAGAACCCACAATGCCACCTCTTGCCCTGCAAGCTTCCCGATTTGCGCTTGGCGAAAGGTAGTAACCCTGCTCGCAGTGACTATGGATCAGTGCTAGGACCCCAGCTATTCACAATATATATTAATGATCTAGATGAGGGAATTAAATGTAATATATCCAAGTTTGCAGATGACACAAAGCTGGATGAAAGTGTGAGCTGTGAGGAGGATGCAAAGAAGCTCCAGTGTGATTTGGACAGGTTGAGTGAGTGGGCAAATACATGGCAGATGCAGTATAATGTGGATAAATGTGAGGTTATCCACTTTGGAGGCAAAAACAGAAAGGCAGATTATTATCTGAATGGCGATAGACTGGGTCAGGGGGAGGTGCAGCAAGACCTGGGTGTCCTTGTGCATCAGTCGCTGAAGATAAGCATGCAGGTGCAGCAGGCAGTTAAGAAGGCAAATGGTATGTTGACCTTCATAGCGAGAGGATTAGAGTACAGGAGCAAGGATGTCTTGCTGCAATTATACAAGGCCTTGGTGAGACCACATCTGGAGTATTGTGTGCAGTTTTGGTCTAATTATCTGAGGAAGGATGTTCTTGCTATGGAGGGAGTGCAGCAAAGGTTCACCAGACTGATTCCTGGGATGGCAGGACTGACGTATGAAGAGAGATTGGGTCGATTAAGCTTGTATTCGCTAGAGTTTAGAAGAATGAGAGGGGATCTCATAGAAACCTACAAAATTCTAACAGGACTGGACAGACTAGATGCAGGAAGGATGTTTCCGATGGCAGGAGAGTCCAGGACCAGGGGTCACAGTCTAAGGATAAGGGGTAAGCCATTTAGGACTGAGATGAGGAGGGATTTCTTCACCCAGAGAGTGGTGAACCTGTGGAATTCTCTACCACAGAAAGCAGTTGAGGCCAAATCATTAAATATATTCAAGAAAGAGTTAGATATAGCTCTTAGGGCTAAAGGGATGAAGAGACACGGGGAGAAAGTGGGAACAGGGTACTGAGTTTGGATGATCAGCCATGATCGTATTGAATGACGGTGCAGGCTCCAAGGGCCGAATGGCCTACTCCTGCTCCTATTTTTCTTTCTTTCTAAAGGGGGATGGGGAGGGAAGCAGATAATGAGCTGTCACCACAAATGATTCAGGGCAACCAACGCCAATAGATCTGCATTTCTCAAACTCTGACCTTTTGTCCATGCCCCATTTCCTTCACCCCACCATTGGCAGCTGTGCCTTCAGCCATCACAACCCTAAGATCTAGAATTCCCTTTCTAAACCTTTCTGCCGCTCTGTTCCCTTTTAAGGTTATCCTTAAAATCTGGTTCTTTGACCAAGCTATTAGTCACCCATCCTAACATATCCTTCATTGGCCCGTGTCAATTTTTTTTGTCTGATTACGCTCCTGTGAAGCCCCTTGGGGCATTTTATTATGTTAAAATGTGCTATCTAAATGCAAGTTGTTGCAGAGAGTGCTGTGATTTTCAAATGTTCAGATGTGTAAAAACAGTTTAAAGAATGAAAACTAGGCTAAAGATTTGAAACTTAAAAGGCTTGAAAATGACAGAGGTCTATATTGTTGCTAACATGGCAGGCAAACTCCAAATGTTCAATAAATGTACTGGAGGCGGGTAACTGATGATGGCAATATCCCTTTAAGTGTATCTTTGAATAACATTTGTAATATTCATTAGCAATGATCAAACTAGCAAAGTATAAGTGGAGAACTGTAGTATTAGGAAAAAAATAAATAACAGTCTCCAGAATGAGTTCACAGTACTTTTCTTGAGAATGATTAATGAAAATTATGATTTAAAATAATTAGCACAGGCACATTTTAGATTGTAGCCCCTGGGCAGTATGTGTAGAAAATAGTCTATAAACATTTGAGTGCGTTTGAAATCTATGGCAGTCAGCGACCCACAAAAGGCCTACATAAGTAGTTGTGGCTATGCTACAATTCTCAAAGACAGAGCCTGGGAGGCAGTGCAACACACTCCAAACTCACGACTACAGTCTAAAGGCCAATAGTTCACCAAGTGTAGCCTAAATACTGCAGTCAATATTTGTTTTATTACACTCTTGAGATTAATTTGTCTGTCTGTTTCAACAAGGTAAGGAAGAAGGGTTGAGAGAGAGAAAAAGAGATAGACAGACACAAATGGAGATGGAGACACAGACAGATAAAAAGCTAATTACTTGTGACAGTCATTGGCAGGAGTGATTTTTTGTTGTTGTGAATTTTGTTAATGCAGGTGAATGGAGCATTTTCGATTTCAGATGTCCAGGTCAGCATCAAGCACTCCCAGGTTAGGCAAACATCTATAAAAGCCTATTTGAGCTCAAAAATGTGTCTCAGACCCAAACCTCAGCAGGATGCCCTCTACTGTACCAGTGCCATTTTCCTCATGACCTCTCTGAGCAACATTGCTAATTATCGAGTGGTGTTGAGTCTGGGGCAGTTCTGTGCTGTGGTCCCATGTCTAATAACTGGACTGAGACTACCGAACTCAATTCATGGAGGGTCTTACAGTCAGCAAATGGAGAAAGTTTTCATCCCGTCATACTGGACTGGACCCAGGGTGAAAGGTCAGTGCCCAGTTCTATTGTTAACTGGTATCTCTTGCTGTCTGCTGATTATTAATGAGCACTCAGTACTGAAAACTACTTCATCACATGAGGTGACCCTAAGATCAATCACTGTTCCATTGGTATATAGTGGAATGAGCAGCTTTTGAGGCTGGAACAATACAAACGCAACCACCACTGCCATTGGTTACCCAATGCCATATGCAAGCCAGAAGAATGCTTAATTATGAATCAATTTGGGGAATTTATATTACAGGCTGAAGCAACAACACCAACAACTTGCAATTAATGTAGTAAAACATCCTAAGGAGCGTTATCAAACAAAATTTGACACAGAACCAAATAAGTAGATTTAGGACAGATGACCAAAAGCTTGGTCAAAGAGATAGGTTTGAAGGATAGTGAAAATTGAGTGTGTGCATCATTCATTCACTGTCTGTAAACTTCGTAATCCATCTAACTTTCCATTTATACATCTCCCTTCTGTTTGTCTGGCTGTGAATGTATGCACCCATCTAGTTGCTGTTACCCATTTGTCCAATCTGTAATAAGAGATTTATGTAGACAAATTATTAACCCAAAGACAGCAGTGCCCTCTGTTGATCAGCAGGAAGTCTGCCATGTGCCAAGGTCAAAGAGTTCAGAAGGTTAGATAGCTAGTACAGGAACTTTATATGCATCTTATGTAGCAAAAACACACTATAGAATGTCTCCCAAACTTTTATGGTGCATTAACTGAGAGCAGGTGAGTATTTTTTTAAATACCACTGGGAGCAGCTGCCTCCTGACCCTGCACTTCCTATGGTTTGTGAGTGGGTTGAGGAAGTGGCATAGGTTAAGATGAAAATGGCATTGGGGGTCCTGGTATCAGTTGACCCCCTAGTTGTATATATTGATTAGGACCTTGCCTGTTTCTGGCTGGTGTGTTGATCTCTTAAACTGAGATCCATCTGACAGCGGGTCTCCAGCGAAAAGTCAACATTTTCTTGATGCAGCCTTCACCCCATCTACAGGATTGGTAGCGAGACAAAAATCAATCCGTGAAGAATGGTGGTTTACTTGCTGACAGGAAAGATGTGTCTCTTGTGAATAATGAAAATCAGAATCTAAATGCCCAGGTCAACGTGGTACTCGCTGTATCAGAGAAATCTGCACATGCTCCAAATATGACCTCCAAACTGAAGGGAGCATTAGAGAGCAGAGCTGATGTTGGTATGCAGATGTGGGAACTCTACGATAAAGAGAAAATGGGTGTCAATCCAATGCTCAAGGGCAGAGGTGAAGTGATTTATGACTTTTATATATTTATTAAAGAATTTAACATGCAATAAACTTCTTAAGTGGGTAAGTATATCACAATATCAAATATTACTGAGAGATATAACACATATTCTTATTTTTAACATAGAATTCAAAAGTTTAACCTTGCTAATGTTACAGCAAAATTATCTTAGAATATCCAGAATAACCATCAAAATTTAAAGCAAACTTGTACCTTAAATCCCTGGATAAGGCATGGGATGAGAAGTGTTGTTTGAGGATCTAACACTCCTACATGTCTGCTTTAGAACCTTGTATTCTTATACTATTTCTAAGGTTTCTCCCTGTCTGAACAACAACCCCATAAACCAATTATGTTTTATTGCTACCTCTTATTGAGGTCACACAGGATATTTCAATGTTTGTGTTTCTCTCCCAGGCCCCTGGTAACAGAGATTCTATTCTAACACAAACTTTGACATGTTTAACTCTTCCATCTTAAAGGGGAACTTCAGTGAGTTCTGAAAACTAACCATGGATTCAATCTTTAACTCTAAAGGCATAATAATACACTAACTATTTCCAAATTCTACTCAATCAAGCCTATTGTATTCCTTCACAGAGGAGATGGAGTAGAGTTGCTATTCCTGGAGGTTTCATCACTTGACCACCTGCCTCCAACCACCACAACCCCACACTCCCCCATTAGTCATCCGACATATCATCCTCATGGTGCACTACCTTTGTAAGGCCAATCAGAGAGTGAATAGACCTTACATTACCCAATTGGATGACTGTCCATCAAACATTCTTTTTTCCCCATGTCTAATATTTTATAACTAATAAACAAAAGAATTTTTTTGTAACACAATGTTTTATTGCCCCTATGATTTGTCTCAATGATTCGCAGCAGTGTCCTGGAGACCAGTTTTTAATTCATGGAGACTCCAGGGCAAATCATGGAGGATTAGCACCGCCAAGGGTGGAGAGGATTGCCAAAAGATGATGTGCTGGAGTCGAATCTGGGCAAAGCTTAGCTTGAATGCCAGAGCTTCTAAAATGGTCATGTGGAAGTAAGTTTGCATCATTAATGTTTGCTTGACAATTTCCTTTGAGCCGCTTAAAAAAATAGGAAAGCCACATAAATGAACACACCAAAAATGAGACCCTGCATTAATTATCCACGTTTAATTACAAATTAAAAGATGACTGTTTAATGTCATGCAGAATGGCAGCTGACTCATGTTGACATGCACTTGACTGTATGGCCTCACTAAGAATTTCACATCACAACAAAAATTGAAGCCGTGACAATGACCAGAAATGTCTTCCAAGCTGCTCCTTTACTTCTGGCAAAGTTATGATGGAAAAATGGAAGCAACTCTGAGGAAATTCACTGGCCAATGGCTTAGGTCTTCCCACTATTTAAGTGAAGGAAACCACGGATCATCCAAGACTGGATGTTGGACAAGCAACCTGCCAGCACAGAAGCAAAGGTAGGTTGAGAGGTAATGGTGCAGTAGACTTGGATCATCAGTACAGCTGTGAAAGTTGACTTCATGCCCATGGATGATGTCATTAAGGGGCAGCATGTAGCTAAGGAGGAGGAAGATGCCAAGGATAGATTCAAAGTGACAGTGCAAGGGTAGGAAGCGATGCTCTGGCTATGATCAAATATGAGGAGGATATTATATATTGTTATACTATCTGTAAAGTGCTAGGAACTAATTGTGATGTATAAATGTTCCGTGGGGGGTCACATTCACAGCTGCACTAGAGTCATGTGATGTGTAACAGGAAACCAGCCTAGGGCAGTCCTATAACAGACAGCATGGAAGCTGAATGATTCAAACAAAGACTCCAGCCTTTACAAGTCTCGAGTGTGATTATTTCCAACATATGGGAACCAGAAAATAACCAGGAGACATAATATGGTGGCAGCGAGTGTCTGAGAGCAAAACCAAAACATTTTAAATGAATTTAATGCTGAATTAGATTGGGGAAAAATGAGCCAAATTAGGGCCAGAGAGAGAGAGAAAGAGAAATTGAGTGAATATGCGAAAATGAGAAAAAAAAATGTCAGCTGGGACAGGAATGAATGCACAGCTACAGCCCATTATGAATTGGGATGCTGATGATGCCGTAGAGACATTTGAGAAGTTTAAACAAAAGTGCAGATTGACATACAGTAGTTTCCTAAAAGGCACTAGTGAAGAGGAGAAGGTCAGATATATCCTTCCATGGGCAGGAGATAAAGGATTAAATTTATTTAACACCTGGGAGCTTTTTTGAATTTTTGAAAGATTCAGCACCCATCTCCAGACAAAATCAAATTATCGGATATACTGATATGAATTTCAAAGCCTCAGACAGGAACGAGGTGAGCCTATTGACAATTTTGGAACAAGATTGAAAAATGCAGCAGAAAATGTAAATTTAAGGACACAGATGAACGGCTGAGAGATCAGCTCATTTGGGGTTCTGCACATCCTGAAGTACAGAAAGCTCTAATCGGAAAGGACAAGCTCACAATATTGCAGGCTATAGACACCGCCAGAACACATGACGCCACAAGCAGACAGATGAGGACACTGCCTACCCAAACATCTAGCCTTCAGTTAAGCCAAGAGAAAGGCTGCAGGATTAACGCAGTGAAACAACAATGAAAGAATGTACACCAAACAGAGTTGAAGACGTGCAGGAGCTGTGGATGACCACATGATTTCACAGACAGAAGAAAATGTCTTGCATATGGATCAATCTGCAGAGCTTACCAATCACTGGGAAAAGATGTGCAGAACAAGGCAAGAAGGCGTTGATGAGTAACAGGGCAAATGAATAGGGATAGAAACCAAAACGTCCATACTCTGGAAGATGAAGATAGATATTGGAACCATGCAATTGCATTAATTGTCTAGATGCGACAGTTCCCAGACAAAAGAAATTCACACAACCATTCAGATCAGGAAGAGGGTGAGAAACAAGCCCACAATGATAAATCTGAAGGTGAAGATTGATACTGAAGCACAAAGTAACATCATCCTGCTTTGACTATACCAGAAGATCTTTCCTGAAAATTTGGAAGAAAATGGTTATCCAAGGAAAGGTGCTCTGAAATCAAACAACGCCATGCTAACAGCATACAGGGGAACTGAGATTTGACAGCAAGGAACAACCCAGATCAAAGGGACACACAAAGGAAAAGATGTTAACTGTATATTCTATCTCACTGAAACAGATGATCCTGCTATCCTGGGGTTGAGCAGTTGTGAAGAGCTGCAGATTATCTCAGTAAATCATGAGGTGAAGGACACGATACTGAGGGTTGAAGATAGTACACCCATTGAAAAGCACCCTCCGATAAGAAGCAAAGAAGATCTGGTACAAATGTACCCAGAGTGTTTTGATGAGACGGTTGGATGCTTTGAAGATTTTGAGTATCATATCACTATTGACTTAGAGATGAAACCACTGATTTATCCCCCATGTAAAGTACCAGTAGAACTAAAAGGAAATCTTGAAAGAGAGCTCCAAGAAATGGAAGAATAGAAGGTGATTGCCAGACTCTCAGAGCCTCCAGATTGGGTAAATTCCATTGTGGTGAGAGAGAAGCCAAATGGATGGCTAAGAATTTGCCTAGATCCCAAAGATCTTAACTAAGCAATGAAGAGAGATCACTACCCTATTCCAACACTGGAAGAGATCATGCCAGCACTGGCAGGCACAGAAGTTTTCAGCAATCTTGATGCCAGAAATGGTTACTGGAATGTGAAGCTAGACACAGAATCTTCACTGTTGATAACATTCAACATACCCTTTTGGACAGTAAAAATTCCTGTGTCTACCTTTTGGCTTTAAAGTGTTCCAACAGAAAGTAGCCGAGACATACAAAGGATGCAAAAGAGCAGTTGGCATATGTAGATATATGGTGTAGATGGAAAAGATCATGACAACTATCTACATGAAGCCATGGAGAGAACCAGGAAAGCTGGGATCAAGCTAAACACAGACAAATGCATTGTGAAAGTGACAGAATGCCAGTTCTACGGAATGGTGTACACACTTGGAGTTAAGCCGAGCCCTGAAAGAATCACAGCCATCTCTGGGATAGAAGCCCCAAGAGATACGAGAGGGTTGACAAGTTTCCTTGGCTTGATCCAATACATGAGCTCCTTCATAGTGCAAATGGTGGAACATACAGCAACCCTGCAGGAGTTGATGAAAGACTCTACCAGTGGGCAGAGTCACATGACAGGAGTTCCAACAAACTCAAAAAGGTAGTATGCAAGGAGACAAGTTTGTCATACTACAACAGAGAGATCTGTCACTGCAAGTAGATGCTTCCACAAAAAGACTGGGAGCAGCCAGTGGGAAAGCCAAAGTGGGAAAGCCATTAGCATATGCATCCAAAGCTCCAACATCAGCTGAGACAAGCTAAGCCAACATAGAAAGAGAGCTTTCGCAGTCATAGTCATAGAGTCATAGAGTTATACAGCAGAGAAACAGGCCCATAGTGTCTGTGCTGGCCATCAAGCAACTAACCATACTAATCCCATTTTCCAGCACTTGGCCCGTAGCTTTGTATGCTATGGCGTTTCAGTGCATTCCAGATTCCAACCACCCTCTGGTGAAAAAGTTTTTCCTCAAATCCCCTCTAAACCTCCTGCTCCTTACCTTAAATCTATGCCCCCTGGTTATCGACACCTCTGCTAAGGGAAAAAGTTTCTTCCTATCTATCCTATCAATGCCCCTCATAATTTTGTATACCTCAATCATGTCCCCCCTCCGCCTTCTCTGCTCTAAAGAAAACAACCCTAGCCTTTTCAGTCTCTCTTCATAGCTGAAATGCTCCAGCCCAGACAGCATCCTGGTGAATCTCCTCTGCACCCTCTCCAGTGCAATCACATCCTTCCTATAGTGTGGTGTCCAGAACTGTACACAGTACTCTAGCTGTGGCCTAACTAGTGTTTTATACAGCTCCATCATAACCTCCCTGTTATATTCTATGCCTCGGCTAATAAAGACAAATATCCCATATGCCTTCCTAACTACCTTATCTACCTGTGCTGCGGCCTTCAGTGATCTATGGACAAGTACACCAAGGTCCCTCTCACCCTTTGTATTTCCTAGGGTTCTACCATCCATTTTATATTCCCTTGCCTTGTTAGTCCTCCCAAAATGCATCACCTCACACTTCTCAGGATTAAATTCCATTTGCCACTGCTCCGCCCATCTTACCAGCCCATCTATATTGTCCTGTAATCTATGGCATTCCTCCTCACGATTTACGACACCACCAATTTTCGTGTCATCTGAAAACTTGCTGATCATACCTCCTATATTCACATCTAAATCATTAATGTACACTACAAACAGCAAGGGTCCCAGCACCGATCCCTGCGGTATACCACTGGTCATAGGCTTCCACTCGCAAAAACAGCCCTCGACCATCACCCTCTGCCTCCTGCCACTAAGCCAATTTTGTATCTAATTTGCCAAATTACCCTGGATCCCATGGGCTCTTACCTTCTTAACCAATCTCCCATGCGGGACTTTATCAAAAGCCTTACTGAAGTCCATATAGATTACATCAACTGCTTTACCCTCAACTACACATCTAGTCACCGCCTCAAAAAATTCAATCAAGTTAGTTAGATACAATTCCCCCCTGACAAAGCCATGCTGACTATCCCTGATTAATCCCTGCCTCTCCAAGTGGAGATTAATCCTGTCCCTCAGAATTTTTTCCAGTAGTTTCCCAACCACTGATTTTAGACTCACCGGCCTGTAATTACCTGGTTTATCCCTGCTACCCTTCTTGAATAATGGTACCACATTTGTTGTCCTCCAGTCCTCTGATACCTCTCCTGTGGCCAGAGAAGATTTGAAAATTTGTGTCAGAGCCCCTGCTATCTCCTCCCATGCTTTACATAACAGCCAGGGATACATCTCATCCGGGCCTGGGGATTTATCCACTTTTAAGCCCGCTAAAACAGATAATACTTCCTCCCTTTTAATGCTAATATATTCAAGTATATCATAATCCCCTTCCCTGATCTCTACACCTACATCGTCCTTCTCCATAGTGAACGCAGATGAAAAATAATCATTTAAAACCTCACCTATGTCCTCCGGCTCCACACACACATTGCCACTTTGGTCCTTAATGTGCCCTACTCTTTCCCTGGTTATCCTCTTGCCCTTAATATACTTATAAAATGCCTTAGGATTTTCCTTTATCTTACCCACCAGTGTTTTTTCATGTCCCATCTTCGCTCTCCTAATTACTTTTTAAAGTACCCCCCTACACTTTCTATATTCCTCTACTGCCTCTGCTGTTTTCAGCGCTCCGAATCTGCCATAAGCCTCCTTTTTTTTCCCTGATCCCTTGACATCCAGGCTTCCCTGGACTTGTTAGCCTTACCCTTTACCTTAACGGGTACATGTTGGCTCTGAACTCTCACTATTTCCTCTTTGAATGACTCCAACTTGTCTGATGTAGACTTTCCTACATGTAACGGCTCCAAGTCCACATGTTTTATCATACTGAAATCAGCCTTCCCCCTATTCATTATCTTTATTTTTAGCCCGTCTTTGTCCTTTTCCATAATTACCTTAAATCTTAGAGTTATGGACACTATCCCCAAAATGCTCCCCCACTGACACTTCTAACACTTGTCCAGCTTCATTCCCTTGGATTAGGTCCAGTACCGCCTCCTCTCTTGAAGGGCTATCTATGTACTGGCTCAAAAAGCTCTCCTGTGTGCTTTTTAAGAATTCCGCCCCCTTTAAGCCTTTTGCACTAAGACAATCCCAGTTGATATTAGGAAAGTTCAAATCCCCCACTATTATTACCCTATTATTTTTACACCTCTCTGAGATTTGTCTACATATCTGCTCCTCTATCTCTTCCTGACTATTTGGCAGCCTGTAGTACACTCCCAGCCAAGTGATTGCCCCCTTTTTGTTTTTAAGTTCTACCCATATGGCCTCATTTGAAGAACCTTCTAAGATATTATCCCTCCTTACTGCAGTAATTGACTCCTTGATCAACAGTGCAATGCCACCTCCTCTTTTACCCCCTCCCCTGTCTGGCCTGAATATTCTATACCCTGGAATATTGAGCTGCCAGTCCTGCCCCTCCCTCAACCGCGTCTCAGTGATAGCAATAATATCATAATCCCATGTGCAAATCAACATCCTCAATTCATCTGCCTTACTAGTAAGACTCCTTGCATTAAAATAGATGCAATCCAGCCTTGCATTTTTCACTTGTGCCTTAACAGGTCTATATTTGCTCTGCCTTCCAAACTGACTCAGTTTTTCTTCTATATTTGACTGTGCATTACCCCCTACTGTACCTCCACTCTGTATCCCATCCCTCTGCCAAATTAGTTACTCCCTTTAAAAAATACTAATTACACTAGGGGCCTTGTTCTACTCCAAACAATACCCACTACAATCTAAGGTCCTTAAATTACAATAATTTAAAAAAAAAACACACTTTAGTAGTACTCACTTTATCACCTCAGCCTTTTTTTTCACAAAAAAACGTTCCCTTTTTTTAAGCTATTTAAATGCACTAACAGTTGTAACTTACCCAACCAATCACCTTACAGATTTCCCATGATGTCACTAAGTTTTTTCCCCTCTTTCGAATCTCAGCGCGCACCAGCACAGAGAGAGAGCGAGAGAGCCAGCCGCTGCTCCTGTCTCCAGTTAAGTGAGGGTCTCGAGCCCCGCATTCTCTTTTTCAGGTCCCGCTCTGGATCAGCCTCCTCCCAGGTCCGCCCGCCGCCGCTCCGGCCACCAGGTAAGTGCTGTCGTGTATGGATGTGAGAAGTTCCACACATATCTCTATGGGAGAAAGTTCATAGTGGAGAGTGATCATCATCCACTGGAGCAGATTCACCAGACAAATCTATGTAAAGCACCAGCAAGACTGCAGTGGTTACTCTTGAGGCTTCAGAGTTACGATTTCACTTTGAAACATAGAAACATAGAAAGTAGGAGCAGGAGTTGGCCATTCGGCCCTTCAGACCTGCTCTGCCATTCAAAAAAGATCATGGCTGATCGTCTAATTCAGTACCCTCTTCCCGCTTTCTTCCCATATCCCTTGATCCCTTTGGCATTAAGAAATATATCTATCTCCTACTTGAATATATTTAATGACTTGGCCTCCACTGCCTTCTGCGGTAGAGAATTCCACAGGTTCACCACCCTCTGAGTGAAGATATTTCTCCTCATCTCGGTTCTAAATGGCATACCCCATATCCTGAGACTGTGACCCCTGGTTCTGGACTCCCCAGCCATCGGGAACATCCTCCCTGCATCTAGCCTGTCTAGTCCTGTTAGAATTTTATAGGTTTCTATGAGATCCCCTCTCATTCTTCTAAACTCTAGTGAATATAGTCCTAGTCGACCCAATGTCTCCTCATACGTCAATCCTGCCATCCCAGGAATCAGCCTGGTAAATCTTTAGATTAGATTAGAGATACAGCACTGAAACAGGCCCTTCGGCCCACCGAGTCTGTGCCGACCATCAACCACCCATTTATACTAATCCTACACTAATCCCATATTCCTACCAAACATCCCCACCTGTCCCTATATTTCCCTACCACCTACCTATACTAGTGACAATTTATAATGGCCAATTTATCTACCAACCTGCAAGTCTTTTGGCTTGTGGGAGGAAACCGGAGCACCCGGAGAAAACCCACGCAGACACAGGGAGAACTTGCAAACTCCACACAGGCAGTACCCAGAATTGTACCCGGGCCGCTGGAGCTGTGAGGCTGCGGTGCTAACCACTGCGCCACTGTGCCGCCCTATCTTCTTTGCACTCCCTCCAGAGAAGGAGACCAAAACTGCACACAATACTCCAGATGTGGTCTCACCAAGGCCCTGTATAACTGCAGTAAGACATCCTTGCTCCTGTACTCAAACACAAGCCAGGAACTCAACTACAAGCCAGGAAGAGAAATGGTGCAGGCAGATACCTTATCTCAGTTGTTGCCACAAGAGAAACATGCGATAGAAGATCTAGGTATAAAGATTCATCACCTAGTGAATGTAACACCACCGAAACTGAGTCAAATTAGAGATGAGACCAGCAAAGATGAGGAGTTACAGATGCTATCTCAGCAAGTGATCCAGGAATGGCCTGATAGGATACAGCACACACAGCCAGTAATACGGCTGTACTGGTCTATCAGAGATGACATCTCACTAGAAGATGGTGTTCTGCTGGCCGGATCCAGAATAATCAAACCCAAAACAATGCAGGAAGAACTTCTCCAAAAGATACACGAAGGCCACATGGGAATGGAGAAGTGTAAGCTCAGAGCCAGAAAGGTTGTGCACCTACATGCAATGTATGCCAAAACTGCAGAAACTACAGCAAAAAGAGGTGATGATGGCAACTGAAGAACCACCCAGACCATTGCACACTGTAGGAGCCGATTTATTCGCACACATCAAGAATGGTATCTCATAGTTGTAGACGACTACTCAAAGTTCCTTTTTACCTGGAAGGTGAAAGATTTGAGAGCAATAACAATCACCTCAGCAGTATGAATTCTGTTCAATGAGCAAGGGATTTCTAAAAGACTAATATGTGACAATGACACCCAATTTACATCAAGCGAATTTAAAGAATTCACTGACCAGCATGGGTTCAACACCATCACCTCAGCGCCACACTACCCACGGGGACACGGGTTTATAGTGTTATGGCAGTGCTTCTGTATTTTTTGTTAAGTATTTTTTTTTTGAGGAATAATGTACTATAGAATTATGGACATTGTTTTATTTAGGAAAACTGAAAAGGATTCCATGGATGTTTGTAAACAACCCTTTATGGAAGTCACTTGTCTTCAGATAAATACCCATTAGGGGCTTTTTGACTTGGGGGAGATGTTTACAGAGAAGTGACAGGTCAAGATTTATAGGGATCAGGAGGCTTGACTCTTGAGATATTGTTTTTGGTTTCGCTTTGGAGAGTGCGTTGGAGTTTTTTAAATCCAGCCAGGAGAGCAGTGACCCGAGCTCAGCTTTGCCCATCTCTTTGAAAAACCTGCCAGCTTTTCCATTTCTTTGAAAAGCTCTTTGAAGCGATGTAAGAAATAAAGAAATTGATACTGCATTCATCCTGAAAGGATTGCTTGAAACTCCTGTTGCCGCATTCCTCCTGAGATGCTGGAAAAACCTGCTGGATAAATCTTTGATGCCACCTGAATGAATTGCTCCAGAGAAAGATCCCAGTGTCAGATGTCTATGCGTATTTGGGACACCAAACCAAAAGAGGGACAACTGACATCTTTCCATATCTTCACTTTTTTCTTCAAGACTTAGCAAGTATTTGACTAAAGTATTCATTTTTTGTCTTTTTGTTGTAACAGATCTCTAAAAAGAAAATCTCTTTTTTTCAGTTAACTGGTGTGTGTGAGGGGCTAAGGTAAAAAAGTGAACTTTCATATTTTACTCTGTGTTAATGTTTTGCTTCGTTATTGGCTATGTCTTGTTTTATAATAAACTGATAATTTTGTTGTTTATTAAAGAAATCTGGGGCTGGCTTTTACAGTGGACAGACAAGAGCCAGCCTCCGACTTAAAAGTCGGGGGCGAACCCGCTTCTGCCTTGCCTGGGGATCTGTTCCGTATTTTACGGGTCCCCAGGCTTTAATTGCTCTGAGGCGGGACTTCCACCCGCTTGAGGTAGGAAGTCCCGCCTAATAGAGCTGCCGGCCAATAGAGGGTCAGAAGCTCTTAGCCCCAGCAGCACCATCAGGAGCAGTGGCCACTGCTGGGACTACAGCCCAGCATGAAGACAGGACGCCTGGGAGCTGGGAAATAAGATAAGTTTTGGTTGCCTTGCCGGGGGTAATCGGTCGGGCCCCGGCAAGGAAAGGGTGGTCGTTTGGGAAGAAGGGGAGCGTGTTGGTTCTTGGGGTGGTTGAGGAAGCAGGGGCGGTCCTCCATCGGGCATCCTGCTTGCAACGCATAAAATCTGCGTGAGTGCGGGTGAAGGCCATTTCTCGCCCCCACCACTCTACGTGAAGGGAGGTGGGGGAGGGTTTGGAAAGCCGCCTGGAGCTCCCGCTCCATTTTACGCCACCCCGTCCCCACCATCTGGCTCGTTGGGGTGGTGTAAAATTCCGGCCTTGGTTGGTGTATTTTATTCTGGAATGAAGAGTAGAGTCTATGATTGACCGTAGCAGTAACTGGGTAAATATTTAAACGTATGTTGTGACCTGTGGAGAAGTGGAACTAGAAAAGACAGTGCACTCCTCCCACTTCAATCATAACAATCGAAAGAAATGTCCAGATGGTTGAAAGAACACTTGTGAAATGCCAAGAGGCAAAGGAAGACCCAAATCTGGCCTTATTGTCACTCCGATCCACGCCTCTCAAGCTGACATGAAATCGCCTGCAGAGCTGTTGAATGGAAGAAAATACAAGACTATTCTACCAAGCAAAATACATTCTCCAAGTGATGAGGAGGAAGTGAGACAACAACTCACTGAAGCACAGGTAAGAGAAGAGCAACACTTCAACAAATATGCTAAATCCCGACCCGAGCTGTTGAAAGGACAAACTGTACACGTACAGGATCCAATCATGAAAACCTGGAGCCCAGCAAAAGTTGTGAGTGAAGCTGAGACTCCGAGGTCATATATCATTGAGACTGAAACCGGTAGCCAAATGAGAAGGAACAGAATCCATATTCGACCTACAACTGAGCTGGAAAAACAGAAAAGACCATCAACAGCACTGGAAACATCACTATCCAGCGAGACAACATTAAAAACATCACCAGCAAGTGACACAACATCACCTGTGCAGCGTGCCAACTCACCAATGAGAGCAACAAATGCAAATCTACAAGATGGAGGCACAACATCTTACCACCCAAGTGATACCATGAATAATATTTTTAGAAAAGAATACATGCTATAAAAGACTCGAAAAAGGGGTCCAGATTATTTACAAAAGTTGGTTGACAATCTTCTTTAGTTTAAAGAAAAGTTAATAACTTGGACAGTTATATTGATATGTGGGCAGTATGTTTTTAAAGGAAGAGTGATGTTATAGAGTCAGAGAGTCATACAGCATAGAAACAAGCCCTTCGGCCCACCACGTCCATGCCTATCAATACTAATCCCACCTGCCTGCATTAGTTCCATATCCCTCTATGCCTTGCTCATTCAACTACCTGTCCAGATGCCTCTTAAATGTCGCTACTGTTCCTGCCTCCACCACCTCCTCAGGCAGCTCATTCCAGATATTCACTATTCTTTGTGTGAAAAATTTACCCCTTTGATCCCCTTTAAGTCTCCTCCCTCTCACCTTAAATCTATGCCCTCTAGTTTTAGTCACCCCTACCAGACTCCAGCTATCTACCCTATCTATGCCTCTTATAATTTTATATACCTCTATCATGTCCCCTCTCAGCCTCCTTCGCTCCAGGGAAAACAGACCCAGCCTATCCAATCTCTCTTTACAACTCAAACCCTCCAAACCTGGCAACATCCTTGCAAATCTTTTCTGCACCCTCTCTAGCTTAATCACATCTTTCCTGGAGTGCGGTGACCAGAACTGCACACAGTACTCCAAATGTGGCCTAACCAACTTTATGTACAACTGTAACATGATGTCCCAACTCTTGTACTCAATGCCTCAGCCGATGAACGCAAGCATGCCATATGCTTTCTTCACCACCCTGTCTACCTGTGTTGCCACTTTCAGGGAACTATGTACTTGTACCCCAAGGTGTCTCGGCTCAAGAACACTCCCCAGGGCCCTGCCATTCACTGTATATGTCCTGCTCTGGTTTAACTTCCCAAAATGCATCACTTCACACTTGTCTGCGTTAAATTCCATTTGCCAATCCCTTGCCCACTTTCCCAGTTGATCCATATCCTGTTGTAACCTGAGACAACCTTCTTCACTGTCCACCATACCACCAATTTTGGTGTCATCTGCAAACTTGCTTATCATGCCCCTTACCTTCACATCCAAGTCATTAATATATATGACAAAGAACAGAGGGCCAGCACCGATCCCTGTGGCACACCACTGGTCACCGGCCTCCAATCTGAAAAACAACCTTCCACTACCACCCTCTGCCTCCTATCACCAAGCCAATTTTTTATCCAATTTGCTAGCTCACCCTGGATCCCATGTGTTCGAAACTTCTGGACCAGCCTACCATGCGGGATCTTGTCAATGGCCTTGCTAAAGTCCATGTAGACAACGTTCATCGCCCTGCCCTCGTCAATCCTCTTGGCCACCTCCTCGAAAAACGTAATCAAATTCGTGAGACATGATTTCCCACGCACAAAGCCATGCTGACTATCCCTAATCAGACCATGCCTTTCCAAATGCATATAAATCCTGTCTCTCAGAATCCCTTCCAATAACTTTCCCACCACTGATGGTAAGGCTCACCGGCCTGTAGTTCCCTGGCTTATCCCTGCTGCCCTTCTTAAATAAAGGCACAACATTAGCTATCCTCCGGTCTTCCGGTACCTCACCTGTAGCTAACGATGATACAAAAATCTCTGCCAGGGCCCCAGCAATCTCCTCTCTTGCTTCCCATAGCATCCTAGGATACATCTGGTCAGGCCCTGGGGATTTATCCACGTTAATGCGCTTCAAAACCTCCAACACCTCCTCCTTAGTAATGTTGATATGCTCCAGGATATCAGAGTTCCCTCTCTTGAACTCATTAGCTTCCTTGACCTTCTCCACGGTAAATACTGACGAGAAATATTTATTTAAGACCTCGCCCATTTCCCGTGGCTCCACACATAGATTACCACAATGATCCTAAGGGGATCTACTCTCTCCCTAGCTACCGTTTTACTCTTAATATACTTATAGCATCTTTTAGGATTCTCCTTTTATCTTATCTGCCAGGGAAATCTCATGGCCCCTTTTTGCCCTCCTAATTTCCTTCTTAAGTGTAGTCCTACATCCCCGCTATACTCCTCGAGGGACTCGCTCAATCCCAGCTGCCTATACCTGACATATGCCTCCTTCTTTGTCCTGGCCAGACCCTCAATATCCCTCATCAACCAAGGTTCCCTAAACTTGCCAGCCTTGCCCTTCCATCTAACAGGAACATGCCGGCCCTGAACTCTTCCTATCTCACTTTTAAAAGCCTCCCACTTGCCAGACGTCCCTTTTCCTGTAAACAGCCTCTCCCATTCAACTTTTGAGAGTTCCTGTCTGATGCCATCGAAATTAGCCGTCCCCCAATTTAGGACTTCAACCTGAGGACCAGTCCTATCCTTTTCTATAATTATCTTGAAGCTAATAGAGTTATGGTCACTGGTCCCAAAGTGCTCCCCCACTGACACATCAACCACCCTGCCCATCCTCATTTCCTAAGAGGAGGTCCAGTGTAGCCCCTACTCTAGTAGGGCCATCCACATACTGCTTCAGAAAACTATCCTGGACACACTTAATAAGTTCTTCCCCATCTGATCCCTTAGCACTAAGGCAGTCCCAGTCAATATTAGGGAAGTTAAAATCACCTACTATTACAACCCTATAATTCCTACACCTATCTGTGATTTCCCTACACATGCTCCTCAACTTCCCTCTGACTATGGGGGGGCCTATAGTATAATCCCATCAAAGTGATCACCCCTTTTTTATTTCTAAGTTCTACCCATATGGCCTCGCTGGACATTCCCCCCGGGATATCCTTTCTAAGTACTGCTGTGATGTCCTCCCTAATCAATAGTGCAACTCCCCCTCCTCTCTTACCTCCACCTCTGTCATGCCGGAAGGATCGGTACCCCGGAACATTTAGCTGCCAATCCTGCCCATCCCTCAACCACATTTCCATAATAGCTATAATATCACAATCCTATATTCTGAGTTCATCTGCCTTACCTGTAAGGCTTCTTACATTAAAGTAAATGCAGTTTAGCCTACCAGACCTTCCACACTCCCTGTCCTGCCCCTGCCCGGCCTGCCTACTGGACCTGCTTGCTTTAACCTCTACATTTGCCTCAACTATCTCATTGGAGAGACTACTACTTTGGGTCCCACCCACCTGCAAAACTAGTTTAAACCCTCCCAAGTAGTACTAGCAAACCTCCCCGCAAGGATATTGGTCCACCTCCAGTTTAGATGCAACCCGTCCTTCTTGTACAGGGCACCTCTGCACCAGAAGAGACCCCAATGATCCAAGTAGCTGAAGCCCTCGCGCTTACACCAGCTCTTCAGCCACGCATTCATTTGCCTTATCCTCCTATTCCTACCCTCACTAACATGTGGCACAGGGAGTAATCCTGAGATTACAACCCTGGAGGTCCTGCTTTTTAACCTTCTGCCTAACTCCCTACCTTCATTTTGCAGGACCTCATCTCTCTTCCTGCCTGTTAGCGGGAATGAATCTGGAAGAATCACTCGACACTCAGGTCTGCTCCAATGTCAAACAGTTTATTACGCCAGCCAGCGGGGAGCAGGTCACTGGGCTGTCCAGATGCCTCTCCACCGAACAAAGGAAAATCCACAACAGATATACAATTACTCAGCCCATCCCGGCTGGACATGGTCCAATCACAACGATTATAGATCATATACATTGATTATTAGAGCCAATAGAAGTGGTTACTAGGCATGGAGGGACTGTACAAGCGGCCCATAGACAGATAGGGGATTACTCATGATGTTTTCCATTCCCCCCTTATCCATTATCCTTGGTTCTCATGTACGCATAGCATCTTATCTTGACCTCGTTACAGGCTGGTACCTTTGTCAGCCTTCCACAAGGACATCTGTTTTGTCTTTGTTTAAATTGGATTAGTCAGTTCTTGTGTGGAATGTGGTCAAGTTAACTAAGTCCCATGATGCCTTGTACTCTCCTCTATGTTCTTTAAGATTATGTGTACCTACTTACTCAAATAACATTTAAACAGTATGATATTTACTGCAGGTGCCTCTGCGCTTGGGAATACCCTACAACAATCCCCCCTTTCGGTAGGAGACTAACCCTAGTCTCCTCAACCGACACCATTTTGTTACTATATTATTTTACTGAAATCCTTTAAACTCGCCCAGTATTCCCTGCCTCGGACGTGCTGGCCAGTCACGTGATTTCAGGAATTCCGGTCGTACTACATCAGCCTTTGTCCTTGATCTTTATGTCGTCATTGTCGACAGGAATAGTGCCGGAAGACTGGAGGATTGCAAATGTTGTCCCCTTGTTCAAGAAGGGGAGTAGAGACAGCCCTGGTAATTATAGACCTGTGAGCCTTACTTCGGTTGTGGGTAAAATGTTGGAAAAGGTTATAAGAGACAGGATTTATAATCATCTTGAAAAGAATAAGTACATTAGAGATAGTCAGCACGGTTTTGTGACGGGTAGGTCGTGCCTCACAAACCTTATTGAGTTTTTCGTGAAGGTGACCAAACAGGTGGATGAGGGTAAAGCAATGGATGTGGTGTATATGGATTTCAGTAAGGCGTTTGATAAGGTTCCCCACGGTAGGCTATTGCAGAAAATACGGAAGTATGGGGTTGAAGGTGATTTAGAGCTTTGGATCAGAAATTGGCTAGCTGAAAGAAGACAGAGGGTGGTGGTTGATGGCAAATGTTCATCCTGGAGTTTAGTTACTAGTGGTGTACCGCAAGGATCTGTTTTGGGGCCACTGCTGTTTGTCATTTTTATAAATGACCTGGAAGAGGGTGTAGAAGGGTGGGTTAGTAAATTTGCAGATGACACTAAGGTCGGTGGAGTTGTGGATAGTGCCGAAGGATGTTGTAGGGTACAGAGAGACATAGATAGGCTGCAGAGCTGGGCTGAGAGATGGCAAATGGAGTTTAATGCGGAAAAGTGTGAGGTGATTCACTTTGGAAGGAGTAACAGGAATGCAGAGTACTGGGCTAATGGGAAGATTCTTGGTAGTGTAGATGAACAGAGAGATCTTGGTGTCCAGGTGCATAAATCCCTGAAGGTTGCTAACCAGGTTAATAGGGCTGTTAAGAAGGCATATGGTGTGTTAGCTTTTATTAGTAGTGGGATCGAGTTTCGGAGCCACGAGGTCATGCTGCAGCTGTACAGAACTCTGGTGAGACCGCACCTGGAGTATTGCGTGCAGTTCTGGTCACCGCATTATAGGAAGGATGTGGAAGCTATGGAAAGGGTGCAGAGGAGATTTACTAGGATGTTGCCTGGTATGGAGGGAAGGTCTTACGAGGAAAGGCTGAGGGACTTGAGGTTGTTTTCGTTGGAGAGAAGGAGGAGGAGAGGTGACTTAATAGAGACATATAAGATAATCAGAGGGTTAGATAGGGTGGATAGTGAGAGTCTTTTTCCTCGGATGGTGATGGCAAACACGAGGGGACATAGCTTCAAGTTGAGGGGTGATAGATATAGGACAGATGTGACAGGTAGTTTCTTTACTCAGAGAGTAGTAAGGGCGTAGAACGCCCTGCCTGCAGCAGTAGTAGATTCGCCAACTTTAAGGGCATTTAAGTGGACATTGGATAGACATATGGATGAAAATGGAATAGTGTAGGTCAGATGGTTTCACAGGTCGGCGCAACATCGAGGGCCGAAGGGCCTGTACTGCGCTGTAATGTTCTAAAAAAAAACATTAATGTGATCCAAATGATTTAAGCGAAATCTCTCCCTTGCTTTTGCTTTAATTTTTATTCTTCTATGCTGCACATATCGCCTGCACGATCGGCAGGCCAATATGCCCCACGTTATAGCCAATATCAGCTGTATTCCAACTAACACATGAGAAATTATCCTAATCCAAGGGTGGATATTCAAATTTACCCCCAATCCCAAATTTTCTTCCACCAACTCTGTTCCTGCAATTCTGTGTCTGTATCTTCCTCTAACCTTTTGATTTTTGTCTGCAGTTGGTGGTAGATTTTTACGGATTGGCCCACCCTGAGCCTTAATTCCCTTAGAACCTCAGCTAGGTGTGGGATGGGGGCTGGCTCTGGTTCCTCGTAATCCTGCAGGTGGTCATGGAGATAATCGGTGACGATAAGGGTCATGGTACCTCTGCGTCGAACCTGGATAATTCGGGCTTGCCCTATAGTAACTGGTCGTAAGGGCATAAAGCAAAAATTAGGAAACGGGATAGGGCATTGTAGATTATTGTAGCGATAAGAACTTTCTGTGGTGGAAGCGCAGTATTTCCCTTTACCTCCGTAGCCTGTCCTTGCAACATGCTTTGGGGCCAGCGTGACCTCTGCGACACAACCATCTGTTCGATTAAACCCACATTCATCCAATTCTCCCTGTCCCACCAGGTGGGGACATACTGTAATATCTCCCCTCTGCTTACATTCCGTAAGTGAAATTTCATATAGCGTGTTATTTCTAAGTATGGCGGAGGCTTCAGTTAGATAGTATTGGAGGGAGGTGTTATCACGTACAACCCCAATATTTTCCACCTGGTAGTGGGGGAATGGCCCAGAGTCCTGTGTGCCTATAGGGATCATCAGGACCATTCCCACTCCGGTGGATTTACCCAACTCACAGTCTGGGATCACTGGGTACACTCTGGTGAGTCCCTTTAGCGTACAGTTGTCCAGTGTCCCCTTCCTCTCGGCCAGCTGAGCCAAATGTAGGCTGTCTATCCAGTCGGGCACCTCCCCCCCTTTGGATCTGATCGAGATTGTGTCGTATTTGTCCCACCATCCATAAGCCATAAGCGTGACAGAGTTGCCCTGTCTTAATTTTCCGGCATCTTCCTGTTCTCTATCTATGAGGTGGTTGGCGGTTCTGGCATGTGCCTCTAATATTGTGATTCCGTCGAAGTGTATCTCCATGCCCTCTTCTCCTAGATTGGTCTGATCCTCCTGATTTTTCTCTGCTCTCTTTAAAAGTCCCTTCATTACTCCTTTAAGATGTTCTATCTTTTCATTCAGACCTTGTATATCTAATGAGTTTACTATGGAGGCACCAGTATTGAATCCAGTGGCAACGTCATTAACTATCCCTCTCTTTGTCCTATAAAGTTGATTCTGACCTCGAAATTTGACGGCACCCTTGGCATCGGCAACCTGCTGCATTACAACCTTACTTAATACACTATACATAGTTCTTGCCTGTTCCGTACAATATCCTGGCATTTGCATCCCTGAGATATTGACCAGGACAGGCACAATCTCATGTTTAACATCATCATATAACATCTCTCCTTCATTAAAAAGCACAATTCCATTTTTAGGCCCTTCAATAATTAAGGGGCATGGTAATTCCTCGGGTTGTGTGGTGGTTATTACGGGGGGGTGGCATTAAAGGGGGAGGAAGACACACGTATTTCCCCGCCTAATGCAGCACCTCTCAGTTTTTCCCCGTCGGATGCAGCGGGCCCATGCTGATCTGATGGTTAACCCGGCCGAACACTGTACACATATCTCATCCCTTCCCGGGTGAGCACGTAGCCATGCAGCAAAAGAGTTCTCATCACCCGGGTCCATTGTCGCTGGGATACACACACCATCAGCAAAATTGTACAAAGCCCCAAAGTTCATATAGTCCATATTAATACTCCTTTCATTAATCCGTTGTGCATCCATTACCGGGTCTTTGTTCTTCCTCTCCGGATATTAGCATCAGGCCCCACAGTCATTGCAGTCCGGTTCTTTCCCATTCGCCACTAGTGGTTAAATCTGTAATTTAAACACACTGCCCTGGTGGTCACCAGGTGTTAGCACTTGTCCATGTAGTGAGTATCCCCTAACGACGGATACATGTCTACCTGTGGGGACCGAACATGTCCTGGGGAATCCAGGAGTTAATTTATATTCTTGGAAATTAGCTGTTTATTTCACTATTTGTTTATCCCCAGAATTCCTTTATTAGCGCTTGTATCAGCCAGATCTGATTGCCAGTTCCCATTAATTATAATTCTATTTCATTTTCAGCCCTGGAGAACCTTTACAATTAATATTCATAATTCCTTAAAACAGAAATCAAACATTTCCGTTTGATTCCAGACATTAGTGTATATTGTTTGTGTTTTTATTTTACCTTCAATGACATTTTAATTCCTTAAATAACTTGTCAAATTAAACTGGGTTTTCGACATCTCAGATTATTCCAAGTTCAAATAACAGTAAATTTCCCTTTGAATGCTTTAATTAACCACTCATATCAATTTAATTTTCTTTATCGATTCCAATTTCTTATGCCCAGACTTGGTGATATTGCATTTTTTTTAGCAAAGACAGAAGTGCTTGCAACTATCTCTCCTTCTCAAGCACTTTGTCTCATTGATAAAGATAGTTGCAGCAAGGTTAATTTCTTGCTTGTCTCCAAGGGGGTGGAGCAAAGCATTCTCCGCTGCGTCGCTTTACGTAACCCTTTTTTTATCGAAAAGAACTAACTCCATTTTAAATGTTTTTTGGTATCCTTAGGATTTTCAAACAACAAAATCTTTAGTAACATTATCAACTTCAAAGGAAACCATTTCCATCAGGAAAGACAGCATTTTAGATTAAACTCCAATTGTTTCCAAACTTTTAGCATCTTTTGTAAGAGGTTTCTAATCCAAGGATTTTTATAAAACAAAGATGATTCCAAATTCCAATTTACTGCAATATATATTTTAAAATAAAAACTGTCGATGTTATATGAGTGAGTCCTATGTCCGGAACTTACGACTCCCCCAAAACTCGACATGCTAAACTTGAAAGTTCATTGTGGTTGCAAATGACATTTCCAGTTTTTTTTTAATTTAACAGGTCAATTAACCTTAACAGTATTAATTTAATTCAGACTTATAATACTTATTAACTACACAGAACAGAATAGCACGTGCTTATTTTAAAGATAAGTAAGTTACGTCATTTTTTTCTTGTTCTTCAGGCGCCTTTTCAAATGACTGTAATAAAACCAAAAACGAAAGAAAAAGTTATTTAACATTCTTACAACAAAAGACTTAACACCAGCTCCTTACACAAACTTTAATCTTTGCCATTATCTCCTTTGCTTATGCTTCTCTCCCTTAGAACCAATATACCAATATCCAATTCCTGACATTTACTACTTAAAACAGTCAGTAAAACATGTCTTTAATTTAAACTCCAAAAAACTAGAACAGATTTTAAACTGGAACTCCAATTAAAGCAGGAGTTGTAAACTTCAAATTGGATTTCTGCCAAACATCTTCAGACCTTCAAGGCTGAAGCTTATCTCTTAGAAAATTGTTCATTGCCTTTTCACAGTTGCAAAACCAACTTTTAAAATCAAAATAAAATGCTAACTTAAAATATAATTCAATTTTATATCCCATTCCTGGGTGCACAATCTTAAATCGAAATGAACACACTCAACAATCACTTTTCACACTCATTCAATTCCAAACATATTAATAGACTCATGCTTTCAACATTAAAACCAGACAACAAAGAGTTAACGACAATCAGTTCTACAGAAAACAAGCTGTACAGAACACAATCTGTACATTCCAGACATTCAATTCATTCGTGGACAACAATTCCAACAATCACACATTCGAATCAAAGACACAATAACTTGTTTTACTCTAAAACATAGTCCTTTGTGTCACTCTGCCATAAACTTTATTTCCTTTTTGTTTCTCTGCCACCTGGCAGGTAACGGACCACTCCGGTCCCCACTCGAGCTCTATTTTTTTCACTGGCCATACTTGTGTAGAACCGTTAGAATCTACTCTCAGAGGTCCGCTTTTAACCTAGCGCAACATGTAGTAGACCGTCTCCTGGCTATCTGTCGGGTCACAAGTCTGTCCGTACTTCATACAAGAAGCTTATGATATATATATGCATACATATATTCCAAACCCTCCTTGACAGTGCCTACGTCTCTTAACGAACTACCTACCACTGTTTGACCATTGTTCAGATCCGGTTCACAAACTTGGCATTCGTTGGTCGCGAAACACCACCCGGCCCCGGGATAAGCTTTAAAGATACTCACCCGGTATTCCTGATGGCATCAAGCGACCGCCGAATCCTGTTCTCAAGTTCGGGATCAGGCTCCAGCCAACTCTCCCTTGCCCCCTTTTGTTCCCTTCGCCCATTTAATTCCTGGCCTTTACATGGGACCCAATTGTCCTCTTAATTCCGGCTCAGGCTGGGTGAAATGGGATATCAGGGTCGCAGAAGAGTTGACTTACCCCTGATCCTGCCGACTACGCCAATTGTTAGCGGGAATGAATCTGGAAGAATCACTCGACACTCAGGTCTGCTCCAATGTCAAACAGCTTATTACGCCAGCCAGCGGGGAGCAGGTCACTGGGCTGTCCAGATGCCTCTCCACCGAACAAAGGAAAATCCACAACAGATATACAGTTACTCAGCCCATCCCGGCTGGACATGGTCTAATCACAACGATTATAGATCATATACATTGATTATTAGAGCCAATAGAAGTGGTTACTAGGCATGGAGGGACTGTACAAGTGGCCCATAGACAGATAGGGGATTACTCATGATGTTTTCCATTCCCCCCTTATCCATTATCCTTGGTTCTCATGTACGCATAGCATCTTATCTTGACCTCGTTACAGGCTGGTACCTTTGTCAGCCTTCCACAAGGACATCTGTTTTGTCTTTGTTTAAATTGGATTAGTCAGTTCTTGTGTGGAATGTGGTCAAGTTAACTAAGTCCCATGATGCCTTGTACTCTCCTCTGTGTTCTTTAAGATTATGTGTACCTACTTACTCAAATAACATTTAAACAGTATGATATTTACTGCAGGTGCCTCTGCGCTTGGGAATACCCTACAACACTGCCTATGTCGTTAGTACCAATATGGGCTACAACCTCTGGCTGCTCACCCTCCCCTTTCAGAATGTCCTGCAGCTGCTCCGAGACATCCTTGACCCTAGCACCAGGGAGGCAATACCATCCTGGAGTCTCATTTGTGGCCATAGAAACGCCTATCTGCACCCCTTACGATAGAATCCCCTATCACTATAGCTCTTCCCGCCCTTTTCCTCCCCTGCTGTGCAGCAGAGCCCTCCGTGGTGCCATGAACATGGCTGTTGCTGCTTTCCCCCCCAACAGTATCCAAGGCGGTATATCTGCTGGAGAGAGGGATGGCCACAGGGGACTCCTACACTACCTGCCTGCTCCTACTGCTGCCTCTGGCAGTCACCCATCTCTTTTCTGCCTCTGCAGCCATTACCTGTGCTGTGACCACCTCACTAAACGTGCTATCCACGACGTCCTCAGCATCGCGGATGCTCCACAGTGAATCCACCCGCAGCTGCAGCTCCGTAATACGGGCGTTTAGTAGCTGCAGATGGATACACTTCCTGCATACATGGTCATCAGGGACACTGGAAGCGTCCCTGATTCCCCACATAGTGCAGGAGGAGCATATCATGGGGCTGAGCTCTCCTGCCATGACTTACCCTTAGATTAATTAGTTACTCCCTTAATTAAAAAATACTAATTATACTAGGGGCCTTGTTCTACCCATTTCAATCGAAAGTCCTTAAAAAAAAAACTCTTTAGTAGTACTCACCTTATCACCAGAGGTTTTTTTCCAACAAAAAAAAACTTTCCCCTTTTTTTTAAGGTATTCTAACAGCTGCTACTCACCAACCAATCACCTTGCAGCTCTCCTCTGACATCACTGTTTGCCTTTTTTTTCAAAACTTCGGCATGCTGGAAGAGCTCCTCTCCACTCCCTGAAGGTAAGAGACTGGGCTTCGATCCTCGGGGTCTATTTATAGGCTCCGCTCCCGGCGTTCTCCCCACGGGTCTGCTCCGTTCCTCTCCGCTCCACTCCTGGAAGGTAAGAAACTGGGCCTCAATCCTCGGGGTCTATTTATAGGCTCCGCTCCCGGTGTTCTCCCCACGGGTCTGCTCCATTCCTCACCGTTCCGCTCCCAGAAGGTATATTGTTATACATATTATATATTGTTAAACTAATGTGTAAAGTGCTAGGACCTCATTAGCTGGGAACTAATTGTTATGTGTAAGTTTCACGGGGGGCTACATTCACAGATGCACTAGAGAATCATGTGACGTATAACAGGAAATCAGCCTAGGGCAGTTCTATACCAGACAGCATGGAAGCTGAATGATTAAAACAAAGATGCCAGCCTTTCCAAGTCCAAAGTGTGATTATTTCCAACATATGAGGACTGGAAAACAACCAGGAGACATAATAGAGTGGAACCAAGCAAAGGTAGTTCAGCCAAGTTGAACAACAGAGGAGCTGCATTGGAGTGGACTATGTGATCGACCACGTTGAAAGTTGCAGAAAGGTTGAGAAGGACAAGGATGGATACTGTTCCATTTTCGCAGTAACAGAGAATGTCATGTGAATTGGTTAGCATCATTTCAATGCTGTGAAAGGGTCAGGAACATGATTAAAGGGATTCAAACAGTTTTAGGAGTGATAGGAACAGATGTAGGAGGTGGCAACATGTTCAAGAATTTTGCAAAGGAATGGGAGATTGGACATGGGGTGGTAATTTGTAGGGATTTAGGGTGCTTTTTTTTGAAGAATGAGGTGATGGTGGTAGTACTGAAAGCAAGGGGAACAATATCCAAGTGGAAGGTCCCGGTCACAATGGCAAGTAGTATAGGGGAATATACAGTAAAGGAAGTTGGCTGGTCAGCACTTTTATGGGAGTGGAATCAAGATGGGTCTCACAGCTGAAGGACATGGGTGAGATGGGGAGAAATCAGACCGAGATGGGGTGTGGGCGTGTGGTGGTGAGGTGGAAAAGGAGGAACCAAAGAGGCATTTAAACAGATAGTCTGTATCTTGGTGATAAAGGAACTCACCACAACACCTGTATGAGCTCCTGACACTTGTTCAAGCTGAAGATGGAGGGAAGAACAATGGTTAGGCTCTCAGCGCTCACTGTTATTATAGAGTAAATCAGACATCTACTTCTGGCATCTGCACATACGCAGTTAAATGCAGAAACCCAAAAGCTGCTGTGTGATTAGCCCTGCTCTTTCATAAGCTTCACCACACTGGTAGCTCACCTATAGATTCAGCGTTAAAGTACAGGTAGGATTTGAGGTTGAGGTACTTATCATTAAAGGCCTGCTCAGGTCGGGAAAATGAAGCCAACCTGAACCAGACTGATCCACAGCAGACCCAAGCTCGACCTGGCCCGGCCCGAGTCCCTCCAATTTTGCCCCGAGCCCGAGCCGACCCGAGCCCAACCCCACTTGACCCGACTCGAGCCCGACCTGACCATCCCTTTACTTACCTTCCAACTGGGAAGCTCCACGAAGCTGCAGCACATGCGTAATGACGTCACAGTGATGTCACTCGCTCACTGCGCAGACTCAGTTTCGTTTTGGACTCCAAACTCAGCTAAGTTTTTTTTTATTTTTAATACTTACCGGCAGAGCACTTACCATTTATGTCCGGCCCGACCCAGACTTGGCCTGACACGACCCGAGCCCAAAGTCCGGACCCGGAAGAGGGTCCCAACCCGACCCGAACCTGACACATGTCGTTGGGTTCGGGTCGGGTAGCAGGCCTTTACTTATCGTCTAGTTACCCAATAAACATGGCAGAAAAAGTTAACACTGGCATATGCAGGAGTAAGTGAATTTTTAACAGTATGATAATGGTAATTACTGCCAAACAACTACGCTAGTCCTGAAAATGTAATTCTACAAGTATAAATTCCTTCAGAATTTAATTAATATAGGAGATTCTTAATTTTATTAATTTTTTCTTTATATCTCTTTTATCTCTCTCTTAATCCCATCTTTCTTTTGCTTTCCATTCATGACTGTACATTGAATTAAATATTCTAATTTATACTTCCTAGAATATTTAATTCAATGTAGAGTCTTTACTTCCTGGTTCAGACTCTGCCTCCATGAGGATTCTTCACTCTGGCTGGCTCAAGAGCCTCGCTGTTGCTTGCTCTGCTCACAAAGGCCACTGAGCTCCTGTAGGATGTGCTATGCTGGAAAGGATTTCTAAATAACATAAATTGCCACTCAAAAATCCCCAAAATGTCTGTGGGCTCCTGTAAGTGAAGTGAACAGCGAGTCCCTTTCCTTCACGCTGACTACAAAATCCAAGCCTTTGTAGTGAATCAAGGGCCAAGGGTTAGGCAATTGGGACTTAGAGAAGTGCAGCTGGCCAGTCAAAGTACTTCTCTTCAGTAGTGGATACAGAATGAAGTGGATTTGAAAGATGAAGTGGTTGTGGGTGATAGGAAGTGGTTTGGAGAAGTCTTCATAAGCTGTAGAGGTCAATTCTTTGGAATCATATCAGAAACATTATGACCAACTAACTTTAGGTTTCTTCTAGATGAATGGACCACATGGCCTTCCTCATCTGTATCAAAGAACAACAAAGAACAAAGAACAGTACAGCACAGGAACAGGCCATTCGGCCCTCCAACCCTGCGCCGATCTTGATGCCTGCCTAAACTAAAACCTTCTGCACTTCCGGGGACCGTATCCCTCTATTCCCATCCTATTCATGTATTTGTCAAGATGCCTCTTAAACGTCGCTATCGTACCTGCTTCCACCACCTCCCCCGGCAGCAAGTTTCAGGCACTCACCACCCCCTGTGTAAAGAACTTGCCTCGCACATCCCCTCTAAACTTTGCCCCTCGCACATTAAACCTATGTCCCCTAGTAACTGACTCTTCCACCCTGGGAAAAAGCTTCTGACTATCCACTCTGTCCGTGCCGCTCATAACTTTGTCAACCTCTATCATGTCGCCCCTCCACCTCCGTCGTTCCTGTGAAAACAATCCGAGTTTAACCAATCTCTCCTCATAGCTAATGCCCTCCAGACCAGGCAACATCCTGGTAAACCTCTTCTGTACCCTCTCCAAAGCCTCCACGTCCTTCTGGTAGTGTGGCGACCAGAATTGCACGCAATATTCTAAGTGTGGCCGAACTAAGGTTCTGTACAGCTGCAGCATGACGTGCCAATTTTTATACTCTATGCCCTGACCGATGAAGGCAAGCATGCCGTATGCCTTCATGACTACCTTATCCACCTGCGTTGCCACTTTCAGTGACCTGTGGACCTGTACGCCCAGATCACTCTGCCTGTCAATACTCCTAAGGGTTCTGCCATTTACTGTATACTTCCCACCTGCATTAGATCTTCCAAAATGCATTACCTCACATTTGTCCGGATTAAACTCCATCTGCCATTTCTCTGCCCAAGTCTCCAACCAATCTATATCCTGCTGTATCCTCTGACAATCCTCATCACTATCCGCAACTCCACCAACCTTTGTGTCGTCCGCAAACTTACTAATCAGACCAGCTACATTTTCCTCCAAATCATTTATATATACTACAAACAGCAAAGGTCCCAGCACTGCTCCCTACGGAACACCACTAGTCACAGCCCTCCATTCAGAAAAGCACACTTCCTCTGCTACCCTCTGTCTTCTATGACCGAGCCAGTTCTGTATCCATCTTGCCAGCTCACCTCTGATCATTTTGTGACAAGTATCCCCAGCCACACTGCCCATCCTCTAACCACACATTCCTTAGAATCGACACCAGATGACCAAATTTAAAGAGAAAAAATGAGTACACATTCCCGAAAAGCCGGATATTTTTTCTATATCCTTTGTGAATGTTCTGTAGCATTGCACAGGGATATCAAAACCAAGTTAAAGATTCAGATATAGAGGGTAGAGGAATAAATGGACCAAGATGGGGAAAGAGGAAGCAGAGAGGAGATAGGGGAAAGAGGAGGAGCAGAAAGGGAACAGGGATAGGATAGAGGGAAGAAGTACAGTGGCATGGGAGGAAATGGGGTAGGGAGATAAGGATGGAAAAGGGAATGATGGGGAACAGGAGGTTGGAAGAAGGATGGTGGAGGATAGTGGAGAGAAGAGTGGGGGTCGAAAGGGGTTAAAGGCACAGAAAGTCCTTCAGCAGTTGAGGTCGGCTGGGTTAAAAAATGCTCTTAGTATGTATTTGAGGGTGTGAAGGGCCCTTCATCTTAATAGTCAAATTAACCTAAATTATTTGCAAATACACTTAACTGCTGGTGGCAGCCGTCTGACGGCGATTTTACGGCCAGCATTCATACCTCGCATGCTTTTGGAACTCCATACAGAGTTCCAGATGAGAACCCGGTGAGGAGGGCGGAGGAATAACATTTTCATGATGGGAAAGGTGGAGGAGCGGAGAAAACAATTTTTATTGGCTGTGGGGATGGTGGAAGGGGTTGGGGGCCAAAGGGAACAAATATCGGGGGAGAAGTTCGGGATACTATGAAAGGTTTATTTTGGGGAAAGAAGGCAATTAATGTATAAATTACCCATTGTGGGGTGGGAGATGTGATTTGAATTAACATTATATTTTTATTTCCCAGAGATTGGGACCTTTAAATTTTAAAATGTAACTGAAAGTCTTGAAGCCCTTTAAAAATGGTGCCTGCGCCTGTGCAGTGGCGCCGGATGTGTTGCCAGGGATGCGGCAGACACCCCCTCTATTTAAATCAACCCCCGCGTGCAATATTGCAGGGGCTGTCCGTTTTCACTTCCATGTCAGAAGACCGCTGAGTTCAAGCCGCGCACCACCACAGAGCGCGACACGAGAATAATATCCAGCCCACAGAATCATAGAATTGTTACAGTGCAGAAGGAAGCCATTCGGCCCATCGTGTCCGCACCGGCTCTCCGAAAGAGCAATTTACTCAGTTCTATTCCCACGCCTTTCCCCATAATCCTGCACATTCTTCCTTTTCAATCTAATTCCCTTTTAAATGCTTCAATTGAACCCGCCTCCACCACACTCTCAGGCAGTGCACTCCAGACCTTAACCACTCTCTGCCTGAAAAGTTTTTCCTCATGTCACTTTTGCTTCTCTTACCAAATACTTTAAAATCTGTGCCCTCTCGTTTTCGAGCCTTTCATGAGTGGGAACAATTTCTCTCGGTCTACTCTGTCCAGATCCCTCATGATTTTGAATACCTCTATCAAATCACCTCTTAGCCTTCTCTTCTCCAAGGAAAACAGTCCTAACTTCTCCAATCTATCTTCTTAACTGAAATTCCTCATCCCTGGAACCATTTTCGTGAATCTTTTCTGTACTCTCTCCAATGCCCTCACGTCTTTCCAAAAGTGTGGCGCCCAGAACTAGGCACAATACTCCAGCTGAGGCCGAACTAGAGTCTTATACACGTTCAACATAACTTCCTCACTTTTGCACTCTATGCCCCTATTAATATGCCCAGGATACTGTATGTTTTATTAACCACTCTCTCAACCTGTCCTGCCAACTTTAATGACTTATGCACATATACACCCAGCTTCCTCTGCTCCTGCACCCCCTTTAGAATTGTACCCTTTATTTTATATTCTCTCTCCATGTTCTTCCTACCAAAATGAATCACTTCACATTATTCTGCATTGAATTTCATCTACCACCTGTCTGCCCATTCCACCAACTTGTCTAGGTCCTTTTGGAGCTCTACACTATCCTCCTCACAGTTTACAATGCTTCCAAGTTTCATATCATCCACAAACTTTGAAATTGTGCCCTGTACACCAAGGTCTAGGTCATTAATATATATCAGGAAAAGCAAGGGTCCCAAAACCGATTCCTGGGGAACTCCATTGCAAATCTTCCTCCAGCCTGAAAACATCCAATAACCACTACTCTTTGTTTCCTGTCACTCAGCCAATTCCATATCCATGTTGCTACTGTCCCTTTTATTCTATGAGCTATACATTTGCTCACAAGTCTGTTGTGTGGCACTATATCAAACGCCTTTTGAAATTTCATGTACACCCCATCAACAGCATTGCCCTCACCAACTCTCTCTGTTGCCTCCTCAAAAAACTCCAGTAAGTTAGTTAAACATGATTTTCCCTTAAGAAATCCATGCTGGCTTTCTTTAATTAACTCGCATTTGTCCATGTGACTATTAATTTTGTCCCGAATTATTTTTTCTAGAAGTTTCCCCACCGCCGAAGTTAAACTGACTGGCCTCTAGTTGCTGGGCTTATCTTTATACCCTTTTTTGAACAAGGGTTTAATGTTTGCAATTCTCCAGTCCTCTGGCACCACCCCCAAGTCTAAGGAAAACTGAAAAATTATAGCCAGTGCCTCTGTGATTTCCACCCTCACTTCCCTCAGTGTCCTTGGATGTATCTCATCTAGTCCTGGTGGTTTATCCATTTTAACTCCAGACAGCCTATCTAATACAACCTCTTTATCAATTTTGAACCCTTCTCGTGTCTGACTTGCCTCCTCTTTCAACATTGTCTGGGTTGCATCTTCTACCTTAGTAAAGACAGATGCAAAGTATTCATTTAATAACTCACCTATGCCCTCTGCCTCCATGCGTAAATCACCTTTATGGTCTCCAATTGGCCCCACTCCTCCTTTTACCACCCTTTTATTATTTATATGTTTATAGAAAACTTTGGGATTTCCTTAATTCTAGCTGCCAGTCTCTTTTCATGCTCTCTGTTTGCTTCTCTTATTTGCTTTTTCACTTCCCCTCCGGACCTTCTATATTCAGCCTGGTTCTCAACAGTATTTTCTACCTGGATTCTGTCATATGCATACATTTTCTTCTTTATCTTAATCTCTATCTCTTTTGTCATCCAGGGAGCTCTGGATTTGTTTGTCCTACCTTTCCCCTTCAAGGGAACATACCCTGACTGTGCCCGAACTATTTTTTCTTTGAAGGTAGCCCATTGTTCAGCCACTGGTTCTCCTGCCAACTTTTGACTCCAATTTATTCGCCCCAGCTCCATTCTTACCCCACTGAAGTTGGCTTTCCCCTAGTTAATTATTCTTTCTCTGGATTGTTCTTTGTCCTTTTCCATAGTCAGCCTAAACCTTATAATACAATGTTTACTCTCCCCTAAATGCTCTCATACAGATACTTGATCCATTTCATCCACTTCTTTCCCAAGAACCAGGTCTAGCAGTGCCTCCTTTCTCTTTTGACTAGCAACATATTGCTGTTGAAAATTTTCCTGAACACAGTCTTGGAACTCTTGCCCCTCACTACTCTTTACACTACTATTATCCCAGTCTATGTTTGGATAATTAAAGTCCCCCATTATAACTATCCTGTAAATTTTGCATCTCTCTAATTTCCTTGCAAATTTATTCCTCCATGTCCTTCCCATTAGCTGGTGGCCTATAGACAACACCAAGCAATTTTACTGCACCTTTTTTGTTCCTTAGCTCTAGCCAAATTGATTCTGTCCTCAACCCCTCTGGGACATCCTTTTTCTCCAGAATTGCAATGCTCTCCTTAATCAATAATGCCACCCCTCCCCCTTTTCTCCCATGAATGAAAGATTAATTTTTTTAAAAATAAGGGGTTCATCTTCCTAAAAGGTTAAAAAAGTTCATCTCTATAATACTAAATGGACATGCCTCTGTGTTCAAAAGCTTGCCTCATCTTCAAGCTATAAAGGCAGCTTCTGATCAAAGGAATTCACTTCCAAATGTCATAAAACTCACCACATGGTAAACCATTGATACTGTTACAAAAGCTACCACGGTGTAATAGTTGATAAGATGGTTTTGTGCTGGTAACCCTAAACTGCAGTCAGCTGAATTTTTGACAAAGCTAACCAAACATAAAAACTGAATTATAATCTTGAAACAGTTAAATGACGAATGAGAAATTGACCATCATGAAGGTCACAACTTGGCTTTCTTAGAGATCAAAGAACCACATACCCTACCTAGAAGTGAATAGTTAGACAACTTTTCTTAGAAATCAAAGAGGATGGACCTTACCAAACATACTTACAGTTGAGATAATACCCTCATACGTAAGAAATTAGGTATGCACCTTGAAAAACTGTGTAAATATTAGAAGCACACGTTAGATTTTTAGACTCATTGGACTCACTCCAATGTCTCTCATGGTAAAGGTATGACTATTAGGATGAGGTGATGATAATTCTCCCCTTAACTGGTACAGAAGTATCTCACTACCTCTATAGTGTTCTATGCAGGGATTTAAGGTAAATGTTGCGTTAATAATTGATGGAGATCCTACTTAAATATTTTACTGTAACAATATTTAAGATTTATAAATTGGATTCTCTACAAGAAACAAGATTGCACTTTCTATCTTTTCACCGAACTATTAGCATTGCAACTGACTGCCTCACTAACTGTAAATTGTCTGTTTGGTTCTTTAATAAACTTTTATATAATGTAGAATTTATATTATCTCAAATAGTCTTCTGTATCGCTAACTCGTGACCCCATCTCCGTACACTCTTTGGTGGGGGGATACACTACTGAGGAGAGATTCCCGTCCCTCATAATATCCAGGTTATTATAATTGGGCTGAAACTTATTAAAAAGGCTACCTGGAGGACATTAATATTCTCAGCTGGTTCATTTCCTTTTGGGAGATTTAGATCAGTCCTTCAGACCCATTCAAGTGTCTTTAGGATCTGTCTTTCACAACATTAAGTTGAGAGTGATCAACTGAGACATACACCTGATCTGGGATAGCCCCAAAAAGGGATCAAGATTATTATAATCCACGACAAGAAAAGCACCTAGATTCACTTGGTGGTTCATGGCATTATGACACCTAATGCTTCAGATAAAGTTCTTTTGTTCAAGCCATTGTTCGTTGTTCATTGTGTAAAAGTAATTATTCTATCATGCACTAATTGTGAGCTGCTGACTTCACCCTTCCCCCCCACTCAGTGGAATGCCCATGTAAGCATAGTCCTAATTTAAATATGATCCCACGTGGGCACTAGCGTCTGTTTCAGATGGGCACTCGGCACGGAACACAAACAGAAAAGAGGCAACAGTCTACATGCATTGAGGTCAGTCTTTATTGCTTTCTCTGTGTGTAGACATCAGGGAGGCTGGAAACGGGTAAGTATGAGATTGTCTCTTGCCTCCTTGACCCATCGCTCAATGCGTCTGGCCTCCAATGAAAAGGGTTCAACATCCAGTGCTGCTTGCTTATCACCCTCCTCCGTGATCAATCATGTCCCCATCAGGCAAGGACTCCCCCCTCTGCAGTGCTAGATTATGTAGAACACAGCAGACCACAACGATACACTAGACCCTCACTTGGGCATATTCCAGGGCTCGACCGGATCGATTTAGGCCACTAAATCTCATTTTAAGCAGCCCAATGGCTTGCTCAATGGTCGCTTGGGTGGAGCCATGACAGGTGCTGTATGTCTCCTCTGCTGCAGTGTGAGAGTCCCTCACAGATGTGAGTAGCCACGTCTTCAATGGGTAGTCCTTGTCCCTGAGAATCTATCCCTGAAGGAAAGTGGCATCCTAAAAAGCTGTGGCACCTGGTACGGTCGCAATATGTAGGCTTCCGGAAAGCGGGCACACACCTGCAGGAAACGATTTCAGTGGTTGCAGACCAGTTGAACATTGATTGAATAGAAGCCCTTCCTATTAGTGAAGGCGGCTGACTGGTTCACTGAAGCCTTGATGGCCACATGCGTACAATCTATCACACCTTGCAACTGGGGGAATCCAGTGATGGCCCCAAATCCAATGCCCTCCCAGCCTGACTGTCAGGGTCGGTCTGGCAGTGCACATAATCGTCAGCCCTCTTGAACAGGGCATTTGTCACCTCCTTGATGCAGCGATGGGCTGCTGCCTGAGACCCCACACGTGTCCCCGGTGGATCCTTGAAATGATCCAGACGTGTAAAAGTTCAGTGCCACTGTAATCTACAGGGCCACCAGCATAGGGCGACCCCCAAATCCCAGAAGCCACAACTTTTCCTGCAGAAGGGTGAATTAGTCGGTGACGGTCTCCCTGGAGAACAGTAGTCTTCGCTGATAATGATGCTCGGACATACAGAGGTAGCTAATTTGAGTCCGGTACACTCTCTGGCGCATGTGGGCCCTTCTTGTCATGGCCGTCTGCTGCTACTCTCATCGTGGAGCTTCATGGGCAGGCGCAGCTGCCTCCTAGCTCTTCCTCCGTTGGAGGCGCCACAAGAAGCCACTCGGGTCCAAAAAGACAGGGTGTATGAGACCCATGCCTGATGACCAGCGGGCCTACAGAGCACTCTCGATGCAGAGTCAACCTTGCCTTGGCAGCTGAGCTTTTGACACTTCTCCAGGTGGACTCCCTGATGGCCCTCAATGCCCAGCCTAGCTGATAGCCCACCCTCTCATCCAACAGTATGGGTGACCAAACATCTCACACAATAGTTTGATCACCCAATACAACCACCCAAACCCAAATCCCCTCCTTGCAGAGCAATCGAGACTCGACCCGCACCCTTCGTCAGAGACTCCGACTCCACCCCCGTCAGAGACCCCGAGACCCCGATCCCCCTGTCAGAGACTCTGAGACCTGCACACCCCATCAGAGACCCCAAGAACCCAACCTTGCAAAGCACACAGCAACACAGTCTGACAATGCCCTTCGCACTCCCTCTTTCCCTCTGCAGGACTGTTCATGGCTGCCTCCCCATCACAGCACTGAAGCCTCTTGTCTCAGTGTTTCCAGCTTTTAATGGTTGTGAACCCGAAGGCACATGAGTGCCACCCGCCTTCCACTAAATCACAAGCCCCCAATTAAATTGAGGTGGATTAGATGCAAATGCATTACAATCATCTGCTCAGAAATTTAAATGAGATTCCCGTCGCGTCAGGATGGCAATGGCACCTTGGTGCTTTCCTGCCTCTGATGTTATCTGGAACTGACATCACAACGTTTGATTTCCAGGTGGACGGTTCCGACTCGATTCTCCATACCCCCACACCACCATACCCACTTTAAACAGCTGCATTAAATTCTGCCTCAGCAGTGCATGTTGGGAATTTGGGCAAGGTAGGTCAGGATAAAATTTTAATCTGAAGAAAATCACACAGGATATACTGAACTCTGTGCCTCATTGCCTATATATAGTTCCATTGTGTGAGCTCTGCTCCAGGAGCACTAATTCATTGAATAGAGGTTTCAATGGAGAGGCAACCAGGTGCAGTGATATAATTGGAGGCAGTACCTAAATAGGATGTAGAAGGTCATATATTCAAAATCATTTTACATTCCTGTCTCATGTTCTCATCAAAACAAAACTTGCCAATTTCGCTACAGCTCAATGTTACAATGGATCGGCTAAGCCTTGAACACATTTTAATCCTGGTTCTTGGAAATTTTATGTAAATACAGTTTTCACATGAATGGAGAATAGTCAACTGGACAATATGGAAAGGCAACAAGGAATGGGGCAAAGGAAAAAGCAAAAGTGTTTGAAGCATAGTGTTACTTAGATTTTCGCTGCTATTTAACAGAATGCCAGAATGCAGCAACAATCCGATAACTTCAACATATTTCTCAGCACATTTTGACAAAGGGATATTTACTGACATTATCGCAAAAAAAACCACAAACTCAGAAAATAGGTGTGAGGGGTGGGGGGGGGGTGGTGTTGGTGGAGGGGGGGTAACATCCAGTTTCTAGGAAGAGTGCACTGGAATTGGCACGAGCAACTAACTGACAAACATAGCAATCTGGAAGGCTTTTAAGAAAATGCAGCACATCAAATCAGTGTCAAGGCATCATGTCTTGCCAGCGTGCAGACTCTTTACAGTGTTTGTTTATCCAAGTGCTGCCGTTACCATTGCATTGAACTGAGGTTAATTATTCACAATTGGGTGTCACATTTGCACTGAGTTGTTGGGTTAAGGCAGATTACATCAAGAGCTGATCTCCAAACTGACAGCTCTTTGTGAAATAAACCCGCCATTATGTACTACAGGCAATATTCCCCAAATGTCTGGTGTAAGTGAAGGGCTCAGATTGCGCGAGTGTTTGTTTTAAAATTGGAACCTCCAGAGGCTGACCTAACTTCTTCTCAGAAATGTGCTTAGTTGACTTCAGATAAATACATACCTGATCCAGTCACAAGGCTAACCCAAGCATGAAATTCTATTGTACCAAAATCCTTCCCATTTACTCCCATTACATGGAATCCTTGATCCAGGTCTAACAGTTTAATATGCAGCTCTGATCTGGTTATAAATCACTCTTCAGTGCCTCATGTTTTTAGTGTTTGCCACACATCATTTGCAACACTGTCTTAAAAATTTGATCATTTAAATGAATCGCATGAGCATCCTTAACTAGCTCTCCAAACAACCCTTGGCCCGTTCTCGGGAAGGTTATTAAAAAATTATGTTTATTTTTAAATTTCTTTGATCATTTTCAGTTATTAGTTAGAAAAATATTGGGGATGGAAAAAAGACTATTTGACAGGGCAGTGGAGTTGGAGGCCAAAGGTCACGTGACGAAACCTCCAGGAATACATCAAACCAGAGTTGGTAACCCTATCCCCGTGGCTTAGTTGGTAAAGAAATGTAAAGCTGAATTACATTAACCAGAAAGAAAGAAAAAAGCAGCTATATTTACGTAGCACCTTTCATGTCCTCAGGATATACTTGAGCACTTCACAGCAATGAAGAATTTTTGAAGAGTCAGCTTAGATTATGTGCTCAAGTCTCTGGAGTGGATTTTGAACCCACGACCTTTTGACTCAGGTGAGGATGCTACCAACTGAGCCACAGCTGTCAAAAAGCTTTGCTTCTGCTGTCAATTTCAGCCTTTCTCCATATCCTGCATCAAGTTTATATGAAGAAGACACCTGGCTTGTTTTGCCCAAACTTCATCTTTTGTCCTTTTTGCAGTAGACATAGAAAAAATATTACCCAGAATTAAACCCTTCAAAAAAAGTTCTCCATTATTTCTGTGAGTCATACAGACCAGGAAAGTCCTAAGTTCAACACTGAGTCCATGCGATTAACAAATCTAAGCTGGGGCAGTAATACAGTTTAATTGGCTTCAATATCTTGTTCATTTAAAATAAATGGGTTAAATCTCCATTAAAGTAGCAGAGGCAGACTCCATACAAATGCAAGGAGCCCAATCTTCTCCACTTTAAAAATTTTCAGGCGCTGGGACTATTTGTGGGTTTCGACCCGATTCATGTCGGAGCTGCGCCCTGCAGCGTGATCTTATGGGAGGCAGCCAATTACAAAGCGTTAATTTGACAGCGGGTGGAGCATGGGCGCGAGAGGCCCAATGGGACGGTCTGCAGGAGTGGCTGGCCAGCAGCCCGACTGGGGGAGGTGGGTGCTGCTGAGGCAGATGGAAAGCGCTAGGGCGCCTCAGAAAGGAAGCCCTCTCAAAAGGCTTCAGAGTGATTCATAAAAATGAAGGCCTTGAGCTGTTAGGGTGATCAGATTGGAGGGAGAACCCCTCCACTGGAATGTTTTTGGCCAGGGCTGTGCCCATTTCAGCCTTGAGCCTCCATGATCGCAGCATAGACAGCAGTCTCCAGTGTCCCTCTGACTTCCCGCTGTGAGGCCACCGCCGATGCACTGCTGGGCTCCTAACACAGCACGGGAGCTACACGCCTCACATAAGATCGCACTGCTGTGCACAATTAAGGGCTAATTGCCCTTTTGAATGACTTGATTGGCTATCCACTATGGATGGTAGGGCAGCCACTGCCACAAGGAGCCCACGTCCAGGAAAATCTCCTGGGATTTTGATGTGGGATCACATCAGAAAGCAGCCCCGAAAAGTCTTGGTCCAATTTTCTCTGCCCGTCTTTCTCCAAAGCCGCCTTTATGGGGCAGGGAAGATTCTGCCCAGTGTGTTCATTCATGGTTTCAAGGCCTAAGTGTGCCGCCCCTTCATGGCACTATTCCCCAGTTACAATTACATAGAATTTATAGCATAGAAACAGGCCCAACAGTTCTATGCCAGTGTTAATCCTCCACACGAGCCTCCTCCCTCCTTACTTCATATCACCCCATCAACACATCCTTATATTGCTTCCTCCCTTATGTACTTAATTAGCTTCTCCTCAAATGCAACTATCCTAGTCACCTCAACCATGCAATGTGGTAGTGTGTTCTACATTCTTACCACTCTCTGAGCAAAGAGGGTTTTCCTGAAAGCCTATTGGCTTTATTAATGACATATTTATGGCCCCTAGTTTCAGAATCCCGCAGAAATAGAAACAATGGGCTGAAAATTCATTCCTGTCAAATTTTGGGCACGGGGTCACAATTTGTGACCTGCCCGCACCCATTACGGTGGATGTAGGCGGAACTCAAATTTGGTGCTGCCACTTCATTCACCTCATTGTAGCATAGCCTGAGCATCACCCACACTGCTGGCTGCTGAAGCATCAGCAGGGAGTTAAGCAGCATTGTGCAAATAGCCAGCCTTCTGTTCTTAAAGGTAGACTGTCCCTTTTATTAGGAAGCTGCACTAAGTTACAGGAGGCTGCTGCTGAATACTATTGCTGCAATTATAAATAAGGAAAATGAAACAACAGGGCAAAGAAAGGGCTCCAGAGTCATGTGTGCAACACTGGAGGCCATACTGGCGGAGGTAGAGAAAAAAAAACATGATACAATGGAGGGGGGATGGGGGGATGCAGGAAGCCCTAAAGACCACCCTCAGAAGAGAGTGGGAGCAGGTTTCCTGGGAGGTCAATTCCCAGAGGCTGGTCCTAAGGATCTGGCAGCAGTACCACAAGAAGTCTTATGAACGTACGTGGGTGGTCACGGTCAGTGAATGCATCTTGATGTGATTTCTCCTACTTATCACACCACACACCCATGCTGCTCAATGCACCGTATCGGCTCACTCACCCGACGGCACTTCCTGGCAGTGAGAACACATGCCTAACATCCAGGTACCTCCCCTCACCCACTTTCCAATGATGCCAAGCTCACACCTAGCTCCTGCTGCTTCCACATACCTCCAGCTAATCAGCTATGGCAGGCACATCATCCAAACACAGTGCAGCAAAATCACTGACATTCTTTCTTTTCTCTCTCTCAGGACATGGTGGCACACAATAGAAGGGAGCAAAGCGGAATTAGTAGGGGACAATGGTGCCTGCATGTCCTGCGCCCTATGGAGGAGATGGCTCTCAGCATCACGGGGCTGCCTGCGACACAGCCAGTGGCTTCCAGCATCACTGAGAGCATTGAGCATGACAGCATGTACCTGCTTCATGCCCCTTCTCAAATTCCCACCTCACCCTTATCCTGCTATCTGGCATGATAAGCAATCTGCAGATGGTGTGACCATGGGCCTCTTTCTTTCCATCCCAATGCCCTTCCCTCACCCTAACACTCCCCTTATGATTTTCTGCTTTAGACACCCAAGAACTGCTGCCTGCCCAGCCACAACAGCTCCAGCAGCAGGAGAAAGCAACAGCAACCACTGGTGAAGAGGTCCTGACACTCGCAGCCATCAGTTCAGATATTGGCACTGCACGTACCTTAAAGACTACTATAGAGTTGGGATCTGATGTGGTGAGTCACCAGGCATGAGAAGGTTGCTGCGATGCCAGTGGGGAAAGATGGTTGGTGCGCCAGCTCGCTGGAAGGCGAGGTCACAGACAAGTTCTGCTGCGAAGAACTCCAATGAGGACCTGGATGGGCGACATATGGGATGGGCATGCACTCTGGGATGCTGGGTGCATTGGCTGATCTACCAAGCAGCCTTCTGTCACAGTCAAGGAGCATGAAAGAGTCTGGCTCCAACTCACAGAGGGCACCATCTGCCCATTTTTCTGTCGTGTTGCAGACCCAGAAGCATTACAACTGCAGCTCCCATACCTGTTGCAGCCTTCGTGTGGACAGGTCACCAAGTCCTCTGCCCTCCCTATGAGGATGCAGCAACAGTCCCTGCCAAATCCAGGAGCTCACAACAACACAATGCAAAACACTCAAATGCTTCCAGAGACTTTGCAACAGCAGAAATTATTCAAGATTACTTTACCTGCAAGTTGGGTCCCTGGACCTTTAAATAATGCTAGTGTTAGGCTCCTGTTACAGATGAATGCTTGTTCGTTGAGTGACAAGCAAATTCGTCCAATGGATCTGCGTGCTCCAAATTTAGAAGTTGGGCATCACAACAGCCGGTAGGGCTGGGTGATGTCATGATAGCACCACTTCACATGTTTCTGGCACACACAGGGGACAGCCGCGACAGTGCCCTTCTCAACATGGGGCACCGCGAGGGCCACACCAGAAGCAGCCGGAGGTGCCGTGGGCACCACTGGGAGGGCATTCGGCTTCCGTAGCACAATCTCCTGTGGCACTACAGATTTGAATTTTGAACCCATCCTCTCTGCATCTACCCTATCAAACCCCTTCATAATTATAAAAACCTCAATCAAGACAACCTTCTCTTTTTTAGGGAATAGAACTCCAGCTTGTTCAATCTTTCCTGATAGTTATATCCGCTGGCATCATTCTTATAGATCTTTTTTGGACCTTCTGCAGTGCTTCTAGGCAAGCCTTTCCCAGGTCTCTACTAATTTTACTCTATAACATTACCTGGGAGGTTCGCAAGAACAATCACTGAATGGGGCGACAAATTTGACAGATAAGGGTAGCCTTTGAGCATGGAGGTGACAGTTTAAGATTCTAATACAAAAGAGAGAAAAGGGAAGAAAAGGAGTCATGGACATGCCTCAGGTTGTATTTTTGCTATGCTCCCTTCCATGGCACGAATCTTCTTCCTGCTTTGGGGTGTCCAGAATTGTATGCAATACTCCACCTGTGGTCTAACCAATATTTTGCACAACTTCCACATCACTTCATTAATTTAAATTCTAAGCCCTATGTATAAAATGCACAATCTTATTTGCCATTAATGGCATTTCCTAATTGGACTTACCTATAAAGATCTATATATCCATACTCCTGGATCTCTCTATTCTTCCATCTTTTCATGAGCCCTACAAATTACCGTAAACAACTGGTTACTTCTCTTTTTCTGAAGTGGGGAATGCTTTGCGCTGCATGCCATGTACAGTGGATCAGAAGTACATTGTTTATAAACAAGACCATGGTTTTGTTAGCCATAGGGCACAGGGGAAGAGGAGAGCCTTGTTCAAGAAAGGGTATAAGTACATTCCTAGTAACAACAGACCAATCAGTTTAACATCAGTGATGGGTAAGCTTTTAGACACAAGCATCAGGGGAAAAAATCAACAGGCACTTGGAGAGGTTTGAGTTAATTAATGATAGCCAGCATGGATTTGTAAAAGGCAAATTGTGTTTGACTAATCGAATTGAATTTTTTGATGAAGTAACAGAGAAGGTTGATAAGGGGAAAGTAGTGGATGTTGTCTATATGGATTTTAAGAAGACGTTTGACAAAGTGCAACATAAAAGGCTGGTTAACAAAATTGAATCTCGTGGAGTAGCAGGGTCAGTGGCAGCTTGGATAAAAAATTGGCTTGAGGACAGAAAAAAGCATGTTGTGGTAAATAATTTTTTTTCAGACTGGAGGATAGTAGACAGTGGTATTCCCCAAGGGTCAGTGCTGGAACCACTATGTTTTTGATATATATAAATAACTTTGATATTAATTTTAAATTTTGTCAATGATACCAAACTTGGCAGTGTGGCAGTGAGAATGATACCAATCGATTGCAACAGGACGTAGATAGGCTAGCCGACTGGGCAGACAAGTGGCAGATGGAATTTAAACAGAGAAGTGTGAGGTTGTGCATTTTGGCAGAAGGGATAGGGAGAGGCAATATATACTTAATGGCACAGTTCTAAAGCATTTGCATTGATCTTTGAAGGTGGAAGGACATATTGAGAGAGTAATTAGCAAAGTATATGGGATCTTGGGTTCATAAATAGAGGTATTGAGACAGTTAAGCATGAACCTTTATAAAGCTCTGGTTAGGCCCCAACTACAGTATAACATCCAGTGCTGGTCACCACACTTTAGGCAGAATGTGAGGGTCCTTGAGAGAGTGCAGAGGAGATTTACCAGAATGGTTCCGGGGATGAGGGATTTTAGCTACAAGATTAGTTGGAGAAATTGACGTTATTCTCTTTTGAGCAAAGGAGGTTGAGGGAAGAGTTGATAGAGGTGTACAAGATTATGACAGGTTTAGATAAAGTAGACAAAGAAAAGCTGTTCCCATTAACTGATGGTCCAAGGATTAGCGTACACAGATTTAAAATTTTGCGTAAGAGATAGAGGGGGGGATGGGAGGAAGCATTTTTTTAAGTAGCGAATGGTAATGACCTGGAACTCGCTGTCTATGAGGGGTGGTGGAAGTGGAGTCAATTAATGATTCCAAAAGGAAATTGGATGGCCACTTGAGGGAAATAAACTTGTGGGGTTACAGCGATAGAACGGTGGAATGGGACTGACAGAATTGTTCAACAGAGCTGGAATGGACTCAAAGGGCCGAATGACCTCCTTCTGTGCTGCAGTGACTCTATGGGCTGAATTTTATTGTTAGGCCACAGGTCCCGACATTGGGAACGGACGTCGGTGCAGCATTGCTGGCACCATACTTAAACGGCAAACATCCCCTGCATGAATGTCAGGACCCTAAGGGGAGTTGCTGTCTGAGTGCCAGGAACCTTATTATACCCCTTCATTCTGGCCTGCAAGGCATCACATTGGAAGCTTACAGTGATACTGGCAGAAGGAGGTCCCTGGGTGGTCCCATGATTCAGTGATGTCTCTCTCCAGATTCTGCTCCAGGCTGGCAGGGAAAGGCAGGAGATTCTCTTTCCCAAGGATGGAATGACAAGACCAGCCCACCTGACCAAACAAGCCTGGACGGAGATAGTGGAGGAAGTCAGCAGCTGTGGGATCAACCCAAGGACCTGGATATGGTGTCGGAAATGGGTCAATTACCTCATCCGGTGTGCCAAGGTGCATGTTCCATTCCATTTCATTTTGACCTCATTTTGTGTCAGAGAGAGAGAGATTTTGTTTATCGAGGAGGGAGGGATCACCCAGCCATGGAACTGGGGGGGTTTGAGACTCCAAACGACTATGAAGCATGGCCGCACTTCAGTTAGAGGTGTTCATCTGTAAATGCAATCCTCTGATTAGTCCGTCTAGAGTGTCTGTATGCAGGACGCATGTCTCAATGGACTAGCATTGTCTGATGCCTGTTAGTTGTCACCGATGGCAGACTAACTTTCTCCCTCATTGTGTCTGCAGGAGAAGACTCCCCATAATAGGACGGAGCAACTGCAGGTGGTGTCCCCTACTTGCATGTGTTGACACTGATGGAGGAGGCAGCTATGGAATTGGCAGGGCAACAAGGCGGCCATGTCACAGCAAATGGTGAAAAAGGGGCACCCACTCGAGAGAGTAAGTGAGCATCTCACAAACCACAAGGGTGTCTCGATTGGCGAAGTGCCATGTAGCACATGTTACACATGGCATCAAGGAAGTGGGACATTTAGGGTGGTATGAATGAGATGATGGGCGAGCACTATTCTTTCTAATTATATGATCTCTCATAGAACCATAGAGCCATAGAAAAATTACAGCACAGAAGGAGGCCATTCAGCCCATCGTGCCTGCGCCGGCCGAAAAATAAAACTGCCCAATCTAATCCCACCTTCCAGCTCCTGGACCATAGCCTTGCAGGTTACAGCACTTCAGGTGCATGTAAGGTCAAAGTGACCAAGAAGAGAGAGGAGGCCAGAAGTGAGGGGATAGTCGTCCACCTCTGAGGAGGAGGAGGCAGCTTCAGAGGGTCCACCGTCACATCAATCCTCAGACTCTCTACCAGCGCAGATACTTTCACATAGGTGGGTAGTCGGGCGTGTTTCGAGATGGGATTACAATGTGATGAGCACAGCACAGATGCGGCAGGGCACTGACAGTCAGAGGACTGTGGGAGGTCAGGGCCATGCTGAGCCCCAGGCTGATGATGTGCCTCTGGTGTTGGCGACAACATGGGAAATGCTGTATCTGCAGCGAGAGGAAAGGCAGCATCTGGCAGAGATGCCAGATGCTATATGTACCCAAGAGCAGATGATGGAGGAGTCCATCCAAGCCTTGGGTGCTGCCCTGTCTCTGCAAATTGCGCATCTGGCTTCCTTCATTGAGAGATAGGCAACCCTCAGGGAGAGCCAATCCAGCAATCAGTGGCTGCCCGAGTTGCACACAGACCTGTACACCATCACGGACAGTAATTCCGAAGCTCCTCTGCCTGTGACGCCAGCGCCTCCCTCATCCCCACCGACTGAGGTTGTTCCTGCACCTTTGCAGGAGGCCCTCAGTGTTCTGGGGCCCACTAGGCCTCAGACAGTCAGAGGATGGCCGCCACGCCGGGGCAGCAAGGTCAGCAGCCTGCTTCCACCTCAGCTGCCGCCGCAAGGAGAGCACCACATAGGTGCACCCCTAGATGAGATAAGAAAAGCACATAGATGCACATATAGCATCACTGCAGAAAACATAGTTGGTGCGATTATTGTAATATATTAAACTATGGTGTTCACTCACACTGTCATCCTTTCTGTTGTTCCTTCCTTTCACGTGTTTGTAGAAAACCTTCCTCACAAGGAGCTGGTAGTGAGGGACCAAGCTCCGAGCACTTAAACCTTCAACCTTGCCACTTTACAACCTGCACCTATGCGCTGCAGTACAAAAGTAAGGATGCGACAATAGGGCTGAATATTGGTAAGGCTTTATTTGTGTGATTCTGGAAGGAGGTACGACTCAAAGAAAACATACATTTGTGAAGGCGTCTCGTGCCTCCCGTGTGCGTATGTTGGTGGCATCTTTCCTGCTATGCCTGGGGTCCTTCATCTGGCACTGCCTGGGCAGCATTCTCTTCCACATCCTCATCATCAGAGGAGACATCTCGCTCCACGATATCCTCACTGGTCATTGCTTTGCCCATCTGGAGCACCAGGTTGTGTCGTGCACAGCAAATCATGACAATACATGAGACCCTGGTCACGACATACTGAAGGGCTCCACTGGATTGATCTAGGTACCTAAATCTCATTTTGAGTAGACCAATGGCCTGCTCGATGGTCACTTGGGCTGTCCCTTTGCAGGTGTTGTACCTCTCCTCTGCAGTCATGCATGGGTTCCTCACAGCATTAGCAGCCATGTCCTCAGTGGGTATCCCTTGTCTCCAAGAATCCATCGCTGAAGACACGAAGGGGACTGGAAAGATCGGGCACCTGAGACTGCCTTCATATGTTGGTATAAAAACAAGAAATGCTGGAACCACTCAGCAGGTCTGGCAGCATCTGTGGAAAGAGAAGCAGAGTTAACGTTTCGGGTCAGTGACCCTTCTTCGGAACTAGCAAATATTAGAAATGTCAAAGTTTATAAGCAAGTGAGCCGGGGGTGGGGCACGAGATAACAAAGGAGAAGGTGTAGATTGGACAAGGCCACATAGCTGACCAAAAGGTCATGGAGCAAAGGCAAACAATATGTTAATGGTGTGTTGAAAGACAAAACATTAGTACAGATAGGGTGAAAACGAACAGATTGAACAGCAGCAAGTACAAACATGAGAAAAAACAGTGGGTAAGCAAACTGAACAAACTACAATGAAATTAAATGAACAAAAGAAAAAAAATTTGTTAAAAATGTAAAAAATAAAAAATAACTAAAAATAAAAGTAAACTGGGGGTCCGTCATGCTCTGAAATGATTGAACTCAATGTTCAATCCAGCAGGCTGCAGTGTGCCTAATCGGAAAATGAGATGCTGTTCCTCGAGCTTGCGTTGATGTTCGTTCGAACACTGCAGCAATCCCAGGATAGAGATGTGAGCATGAGAGCAGGGGGGAGTGTTGAAATGGCAAGCAACCGGAAGCTCAGGGTCCTGCTTGCGGACTGAGCGGAGGTTTTCCGCAAAGTGGTCACCCAGTCTGCGTTTGGTATCCCCAATGTAGAGGAAACCACATTGTGAGCAGCAAATACAGTATACTACATTGAAAGAAAAGACAAGTAAATCGCTGCTTCACCTGAAAGGAGTGTTTGGGGCCTGGGATAGTGAGGAGAGAGGAGGTAAATGGGCAGGTACTACACCTCCTGCGATTGCAGGGGAAGGTACCATGGGACGGGGACGAGGTGGTGGGGGAAGTGGAGGAGTGGATCAGGGTGTCGCGGAGGGAACGATCCCTTCGGAATGCTGACGGGGAAGGGAGGGGAAGATGCATTTGGTAGTGGCATCACGCTGGAGGTGGCGGAAATGGCTTAGGATGATCCTTTGGATATGGAGGCTGATGGGGTAGAAAGTGAGGACAAGGGGAACCCTGTCACGGTTCTGGGAGGTAGGGGAAGGGGTGAGGGTAGAGGTGCGGGTAATGGGCCGGACACGGTTGAGGGCCCTGTCAACAACAGTGGGGGGGGATCCTCGGTTGAGGAAAAAGGAGGTCATATCAGAAGCACCATCATGGAAGGTAGCATCATCAGTGCAGATGCGCCGGAGACGGAGAAACTGGGAGAATGGAATGGAGTCCTCACAGGAGGTAGGGTGTGAAGAAGTGTAGTCCAGGTAGCTGTGGGAGTCGGTGGGCTTATAATGGATATTAGTAGACAACCTATCCCCAGAGATGGAGACAGAGAAGTCGAGGAAGGGAAGGGAAGTGTCAGATATGGACCATGTAAAGGTGAGAGAGGGGTGGAAATTGGAAGCAAAGTTGATAAAGTTTTCCAGTTCAGGGCGGGAGCAGGAAATGGCACCGATACAGTCACCAATGTACCGGAAAAAGAGTTGGGGGAGGGGGCCTGAGTAGGACTGGAACAAAGAATGCTCGACATATCCCACAAAAAGACAGGCATAACAAGGACCCATGCGGGTACCCATAGCGACACCTTTTACTTGAAGGAAGTGAGCGGAGTTGAAGGAGAAGTTGTTCAATGTGAGAACAAGTTCAGCCAGGCGGAGGAGAGTGGTGGTGGATGGGGACTGGTTGGGCTTCTGTTCACTTTGCTTCCAATTTCCACCCCTCTCTCACCTTTACATGGTCCATATCTGACACTTCCTTTCCCTTCCTCGACTTCTCTGTCTCCATCTCTGGGGATAGGTTGTCTACTAACATCCATTATAAGCCCACCGACTCCCACAGCTACCTAGACTACACTTCTTCACACTCTACCTCCTGTAAGGACTCCATTCCATTCTCCCAGTTTCTCCGTCTCTGACGCATCTGCACTGATGATGCTACCTTCTATGACGGTGCTTCTGATATGACCTTTTTCCTCAACCGAGGATTCCCCCCCACTGTTGTTGACAGGGCCCGCCCTCAACCGTGTCCGGCCCATTACCCGCACCTCTACCCTCACCCCTTCCCCTCCCTCCCAGAACCGTGACAGGGTTCCCCTTGTCCTCACTTTCCACCCCATCAGCCTCCATATCCAAAGGATCATCCTCCGCCATTTCCGCCACCTCCAGCGTGATGCCACTACCAAATGCATCTTCCCCTCCCTTCCCCTGTCAGCATTCCGAAGGGATCGTTCCCTCCACGACACCCTGGTCCACTCCTCCAGTAGCCTCACCACCTCGTCCCCATCCCATGGCACCTTCCCCTGCAATCGCAGGAGGTGTAATACCTGTCCATTTACCTCCTCTCTCCTCACTATCCCAGGCCTCAAACACTCCTTTCAGGTGAAGCAGCGATTTACTTGTACTTCTTTCAATGTAGTATACTGTATTCGCTGCTCACAATGTGGTCTCCTCTACATTGTGGAGACCAAACGCAGACTGGGTGACCACTTTGCGGAAAACCTCCGCTCAGTCCGCAAGCAGGACCCTGAGCTTCCGGTTGCTTGCCATTTCAACACTCCCCCCTGCTCTCATGCTCACATCTCTATCCTGGGATTGCTACAGTGTTCCGCTGAACATCAATGCAAGCTTGAGGAACAGCATCTCATTTTCCGATTAGGCACACTACAGCCTGCCGGACTGAACATTGAGTTCAATAATTTCAGAGCATGACGGACCCCTCATTTTACTTTTATTTTTAGTTATTTTTTATTTTTTATTTTTTTTACAAATTTTTTTTCTTTTGTTCATTTAATTTCATTGTAGTTTGTTCAGTTTGCTTACCCACTGTTTTTTCTCATGTTTGTACTTGCTGCTGTTCAATCTTCAGTTCGTTTTCACCCTATCTGTACTAATGTTTTGTCTTTCAACACACCATTAACATATTGTTTGCCTTTGCTCCATGACCTCTTGGTCAGCTATGTGGCCTTGTCCAATCTACACCTTCTCCTTTGTTATCTCGTGCCCCACCCCCGGCTCACTTGCTTATAACCTTTGACATTTCTAATATTTGCTAGTTCCGAAGAAGGGTCACTGACCCGAAACGTTAACTCTGCTTCTCTTTCCACAGATGCTGCCAGACCTGCTGAGTGGTTCCAGCATTTCTTCTTTTTATTTCAGATTTCCAGCATCAGCAGTATTTTTTTATCTTCATATGTTGGTGTTGCGGCTGCTTCCCAGGAATCGTGCACTAATCTGTAAGATCCACTTGCGGTGGTTGCAGACCAGCTGCACATTGAGGGAGTGGAATCCCTTCCGGTTGATGAAAGCAGCAGGCTGATCCATGGGCGCTTTGATGGCCACATGCATGCATTCAATCACCCCTGCACCTGGGGAAATCCAGCGATGGTCCTGAACCCTATAGCCCTCTCAGCTTGACTATTTGGATATGTGTGGAAGCGCATATAGTTGCCAGCCCTCCTGAACATGACCTTTGAAACCTCCTCGATGCAGCTGTGTGCCACAGACTGGGAGATTCTGAACGTATCTCCAGTGAACCTCTGGAATGATCCCGTGGTATAGAAGTTCAGAGCCATGGTGACTTTCAGCGCTACTGGCATCAGACGACCATACAAATTAGGAGAAGAAGTAGGCCATTCAGCCCGTCGAGACTGCTCCACCATTCTTGATTCTGTCTCAAATTCCACACTCCCATCTACCCCCGATAATCCTTGATTCCCTTGTCTAAAAAGAATCAGTCTACCTCCGCCTTAAAAATATTCAATGACCCCCACCTCCACCACCTACTGAGGCAGAGAATTCCAAAGTCGCACAACCCTCTGAGAGAAAAAAGTTCTCCTCATATCTGTCCTAAAAGGGCGACCCCTAATTTTAAAACAGTGGCCCCTAGTTCTGGACTCACCCACAAGAGGAAACATCCCCTCCACGTTCACCCTGTCAAGACCATTCAGGATCTTACATACTTCAATCAAGTCTCCCCTCACTCTTCTAAACTGCAGTGAAAACAAGCCCAGTCTGTCCAACCTTTCCTCAGAAGACAACCCGCTCATTCCAGGTATCAACCTAGTAAACTTTCTCTGAATCGCCTCCAACGCATTCACATCCTTCCTTTAATAAGGAGACCAAAACTGCACACAGTATTCGAGATGTGGCCTCACCAATGCCTAGGTGTCCACCAAGTCCCATGGGCCTCAGCTCATCCTGCATCATGGCACACAGATCATTGACGGCCTCCCTGGAAAATAGCAGTCTTCGGAGAAAGTGCCACTCGGACACCTGCAGGTAGTTAAGCCTTGGCTGGTAAACCCTCTCTGGAGGATAGCTTCTTCTGCATGCTGGGGGTTGTTTCTGTGCTCCTCTATAGTCTTCTCCAGCCTCCTGTGCCTCCTGTGCCCGGAGCTGGCCAATCCCCTGCCTGTCCCTGAAGTTCTCTCCCTCTCTGCTCCTCCTCCTTCAGAAGGACATCAAAGCCATGGTCAATGAGGCCCATGAGAGGTTGTCTCCCCTGCGTGCAAAGCCTCTAGTCCACATCGATGTTTCCACCCCAGCCCCAACCTTCAGGGAGGTGGCATAGTCCTGATGCCAGCCTGTTGTGGGTGCTCCACAGTGCTAACACCTTGATCCCCAACTCCTGACACTGTTTCCTGATGCTTCCCTTCTCCACCTTTCCTGGCAAGTGATATGAGTTCACCAAATGGCTGTCTAGTGAAGGCAACACTGAGCTGCCGCCGCCTCTGTGCACCAGGCAAGGTCCAGAAGCCCCGTGGTTCCTGTGTGCCCTGAAGAAAATTCAGAACTGAGAATGAAATTGCTCCGTACTGACTTGTTATCTACCTTAATTGACTTCCTGCCTCGTGAATATGCGAGGCCCACCCTCGATGTCGGCTGCTGAAGGGAAAATCAGGCAGGGACATCACAACATCGCACTTCCTGTCCAACATCTTCCATTCCAATTTTATGCACCCCCGCCTCTGTTGCCATCTCAAATGGGCCCATAAAATTCAACCTTATGTCTCTACGAGAGGCAGGCTATTAAGTTTAGTTTAGTTTAGTTTAGAGATACAGCACTGAAACAGGCCCTTCGGCCCACCGAGTCTGTGCCGACCATCAACCACCCATTTATACTAATCCTACACTAATCCCATATTCCTACCACATCCCCACCTGTTCCTATATTTTCCCTACCACCTACCTATACTAGTGACAATTTATAATGGCCAATTTACCTATCAACCTGCAAGTCTTTGGCATGTGGGAGGAAACCGGAGCACCCGGAGGAAACCCACGCAGCCACAGGGAGAACTTGCAAACTCCGCACAGGCAGTACCCGGAATTGAACCCGGGTCGCTGGAGCTGTGAGGCTGCGGTGCTAATCACTGCGCCACTGTGTTGCCCAAGTTATCCAAAGTATTCACTAAAATCTGAAGATAGAGGGTTCCACTGTTATCTCTTCTAGTTCAATCTCAAAGTCAGGTTATTTGAAGATTGAGTTACCTCAGAGTGTTATAATGCTATTTACTTTGCGTTTGCCAATTTCCCAACCCATGTTCCTCTGCAAACGACACTGACCCCTTTCTGGGGCATGGCTCCATGGGAATCTGAATTTTTCCAATATCTCACCCTATTCTTTATATGAGTATTGATAGCCTATTCATTCATGGGTTCATCAAAGCCCAGGCCTCACTTGCATACATGCATTTTCTATTAAGCTTCACAGGATGTCCATCAAGAGTGGGAACACTGGATGATTTGCTCTCCTTCTGTATCCAATAGGCACTGAGGTGAATTGCAGGAGCCTTAGCTGGATCAGCTAATTCAGCACAGAGCAGGAATTGAGACTGGTGACTTTCAGGCCTGTGCAATTTATTTTCATCAGGAAGGTGGGCAGGGTGTAGTATTGCTCAAGCCACATATAAATTAAATGTAAATGCCCTGGAATAATGCAACTTCCCCCTCTACCTACTCCATTATACAGTAGAAAGGAACAGCCTTAGGGAGAATACTGAGGGAAAATTCCACCACTGGTTTTATTCTCTAAATTCAAAAGATTTAACTTGTTTTTTTTTAAATCCTAATATGAATTTTGTTTCCAGATTTTGCCCCTTCAGGGCCCTCAATCTGACTATGCATTATTTTATTTCAGGAAGAATACATTTGTGATGTGATTTGGCTCCACACAAGAGAAGGCGAAAGCACAAGTACAGCACCTTAGCAAGATTGTGCATCAGTGCAAACTCAGCAAAGCTTTTTTAAAAAATCCTTGCTCGTCAAATTGTTTAGACCTGGAACGTACTGCCTGCAAGGGTGGAGGAAGCAGATTCAACAAGGGAATTGGATAAACACTTGAAAGGGAGAACATTGCAGGGCTATGTGAAAAGTGCAAGGTATTGGGACTAATTTGATTGCTCTGTCAAACAGTGAGCATAGGCATGAGAGGCTGATAGGCCTCCTTCTGTGCTGTATGATTCTATGATTCTATAGGGCACTAACACTACCAGCCCACTCTGAATCTGGTTGGCACACTAAACTCACTGAGCACTGAGGTACTCCAAAAAGATCATTAAAAAATACAGGGAAGTTGCAGGTACTGGGCAATGATCTTTCCATCCTGCCTGTGCCACCTGCAAATCAGGTTGGGGTCATGCCACAAGTAAAATCTGAGGCTGGAAAGCAATATAATTGGAGTCTGAAGTTTGAGAAGCTTGGACATTTAAAAAGTCCCCAGACACACTCCAGCTGCTCTTTATTGAGGAATGACTCCTGTAGCAGTGTTGAAGACTTTTTTCTCTCTCTCCGCTGGGTAAAGTTTTGTTGAGTGCTGCGCTTTGAGTACTGTGGCTTTACACTCCACAGTCCCACTTTATCACAGTGTCAATTTATCGCCTAATTTAACCTCCGGTCCCATACAGCTAATTCTTTGTTTTACAGAACTTCTGCCATATTCATTTCACCCCATCCATCATTCTCTTTATAGAGGGACTTGGAAACATAATTTTTTTTTGTAATGTAATTTAGGCATTTTGCATTCTTTGTGCGTTACTTTGTTTTGACATCGCCATGATTTATGCCTTGCAGCAACTTAATCCAAAGGGTGGTGTATGAAAGAGATTGAGTGGCTTCAATTTAAATTTTTGATTAAAGAGGGTGGGGGAAAACAATTCCAGTCGTCTAAGGTGATACATTGAATCGAAAAAGCAAGTTCTTTGTTGACAGATCAAGACAAGTGCAATTTCTTCTTTCTCTCGCAAGTCTATCCAACTTTTTACCCTTGACGGTTTTCTCTCTTTTTCTCTCTCTCTCTCTCATAACCTTTCTCATTCTTTCGAAGCTGGAAATATACCATCCTACAGGGGCTCTCCTCCTCTGACGATCCACACCGTGTTGAAATCAATACTGAGTGCATCATCTCAGGGTTAACTCCTTAAGTAAATGGCACAGTGGAAATTAGTGTTAGTGCAGCAAATGTTCATACTGGACCAGCACTGGTCAGAAGATGCATCTCCTGAATTCAGCACAGCTCAAACTTGGCTGGTTAAAATTGGAATACAAATCCAAAGTTCAAAGCTGAAAAAAATGCCCAGCTCTTCAGCAGAAAAAGTAGGGAAAGCTATTCAAGAGTAAACTGGGAGAATGGGATGGAGTCCTTACAGGAAGCAGGGTGTGATGGTGTAGTCAAGGTAGCTGTGGGAGTCAATGTGCTCCGTTCCATTCTTCCAGTTTCTTCGTCTCCATCGCATCTGTTCTGACGATGCAACCTTCCATACCAACGCTTCTGATATGTCTTCCTTTTTCCTCAACTGAGGATTCCCCTCCACCACCATGGTTGACAGGTGTCTTGACCATGTCCATCCCATTTCACACACTTCTGCTCTCACCCCTTCCCCTCTCTCCCAGAACCATGATAGGGTTTCCCTTGTCCTCACCTTCCATCCAACCCCAGCCTCCGTATTCAACGGATCATCCTCCGCCATTTCCACCACCTCCAGCGTGATGCCTCCACCAAACAAATCTTCCCCTCCCCTCCCCTTTCAGCATTCCGAAGGGACCATTTCCTCCATGGCAACCTGGTCCGCTTCTCTATCACCCCCAACATCCCCTCTCCTTTCCACTGCGCCTTTCCATGCAAATGCAGGAGATATAACGCCTGCTCTTTTACCTCCTTTCTCCTCACTGTCCAAGGCCTCAAACACTCCTTCCAAGTGAAACAGTGATTTACGTGTACTTCTTTCTATTTAATATACTGTATTCACTGCTCACAATGCAGCCTGCTCTACACTGGGGACACCAAATGTAGATTTTGCGACTGCTTTACGGAATACCTCCGTTTAGTCAGCAAGCATGACTCAGAGCTTACAGTTACCTTTCATTTTAATTCTCCACCTTGCTCTCATGCTGACCTCTCTGTCCTTGGTTCTTGCAGTGTTCAATAAAGCTCCACATAAGCTCAAGGTCAGGCACTTTACAGCCTTCTGGACTCAACATTGAGTTCCACAATTTTAGATTGCAATGTGTTCCCCCATTTTGTTTCTTTTATCTTTGCAGGTTTTAGTTTTACCTACGTTTCTCTCTTGCTTTTGCTTTCAGATGGCAGATGTTCATCATTCTAGAAACATCTTTTGTTTCTTTATTTGTCCCATTACCACTCCCTTTGCCCCTGCACCATTAACTCCTTTGTCATTTCATCTCTCCTGTCATCCACCCTATCAAATACCTTCTCCTTTGCTCTTTTACTACCCTCTCCCCCCCCCCTCCCCCACCCCCGCCTTTCACCTATTACATTTCTAACATTTCCCAGTTCGGATGAAAGGTCACTAACCTGAAACAGTGACGCTATTTCTTTCCCCACAGATGCTTCCTAACCTGCTGAGTATTTCCAGCATTTTCTGTTTTTATTTACTAAACGAATAGCACCTCATCTCTCTTCGAGGCCATTTCCAGTCTTCTGACCCAAGAATTGAGTTTAACAAAGTTAGTTTTTAACCACAGCTCCTACTTTCTCTTAGAGAGTACGTTCTGATAATGGACGATGGCTGCACCAGAGCCACCAAAAGTGGAGGAGGTGTGGGCTTGACCTGAGAATCCCCTATTGCTGCATGAGATGGTCTGCACCCTGGGGGCCTACCTGCCTTCCTTCCACCACATTCCTGGACCATGACAAGCCTCTTTGTGCTTTATCAGATTTTCCATGTTTCCCTCACTCTTTTCTATTCTGCTGTAACCATTTACACTTCCTCTGGACCCATCTTATGTTCCTTGTCCTATTACCAACCTTTTTTTGCTTTGCACATCATCCCTTCTGTCACTTCATCATTCCTGTCCTCTGCCCTATCACAAGCCTGTCCCTTTTGTTCTTTTCCTACCCCCTTTTCCCTGGTTCTGTACTTGCTTAGAACTGTTAATTTCGCGGCACAGTGGCAGCACAGTGGCGCAGTGGTTAGCACCGCAGCCTCACAGCTCCAGTGACCCGGGTTTGATTCCGGGTACTGCCTGTGTGGAGTTTGCAAGTTCTCCCTGTGTCTGCGTGGGTTTTCTCCGGGTGCTCCGGTTTCCTCCCACAAGCCAAAAGACTTGCAGGTTGATAGGTAAATTGGCCATTATAAATTGTCACCAGTATAGGCAGGTGGTAGGGAAATATAGGGACAGGTGGGGATGTTTGGTAGGAATATGGGATTAGTGTAGGATTAGTATAAATGGGTGGTTGATATTCGGCACAGACTCGGTGGGCCGAAGGGCCTATTTCAGTGCTGTATCTCTGATCTAATCAATCTGAAATCTAATCATTTCTAACATATTCCAGTTTTGATGAAAGATCATTCACCTGGAATGTTAACATTGTTGCTCTCTCTCTGGATGCTGCCTGACCTGCTTAGCGTTTCCAGCATTCCCTGTTTTATTTATTTTGTTATTCAGAGATACAGCACTGAAACAGGCCCTTCGGACCACCGAGTCTGTGCCGACCATCAACCACCCATTTATACTAATCCTACACTAATCCCATATTCCTACCATATCCCCACCTGTCCCTATATTCCCTGACCACCTACCTATACTAGGGGTAATTTATAATGGCCAATTTACCTATCAACCTGCAAGTCTTTGGCGGTGGGAGGAAACCGGAGCACCCGGCGAAAACCCACGCAGACACAGGGAGAACTTGCTTGTTGTTATATGGAATATTGTACATTGGTCAGTTTTAATAATCTGCCCATTATCAACATAGAATATACAGCACAGAAACAGGCCGTTCAGCCCAATCAGTCCATACCGGCATTTATATTTCATTGGTGCCTCCATCCATCCTTCCTCATCTAAACATTTTTATTCTACACTTTATAGACGTGGTGACTAGATTCAGTCTGTCGACGTAATTTATAGTAAAGACAAAAAAGTAATAGTGGACAAGATAATGGAAAGGTGGATAGGAACAGGACTGGGAGCACTGGCTAGGTTTCTAATTGACAATGGAGGAGAATTTGCCAATGATGAGCTCAGGAGTATGTGTGAAAATATGAATATTGTAGCAAAGCACACGGCAGCAGAAAGTCCTTTTAGTAATGGGATTTGTGAGAGAAATCAGCTGTGATTGATGAAATGCTCCGAAAAATTCTAGCAGACTAGCCAAATTGTAAATTGACTACTGCTCTGGCGTGGGCAGTGCAGGTGAAAAACACACTTCAAATGGTTGGGGGCTACAGCTCATATCAATTAGTTTATGGCAGGAATCTGAAAATACCTTTGGTAATGTGGGACCATCCCCCGGCTTTAGAGGGGACTACAATTAGTTCCATTTTTGTGGAACATTTAAATGCCATGCATGCAGGGAGAAGAGCATTTATTAAGGCGGAGGTTTCAGAAAAATCAGGAGAGCTTTGAGGTAGTGGATCAGGCCATAAAGAATTTTGATACTGGGGATATGGTGTATTACAAAAGAGAAGGGCAGAAAGAATGGAGAGGCACAGGAAAAGTTATAGGCACTGATGGTGAAACGGTGATTTTGCAACATGGCAACCAAACCGTTAGAGTACATTCCTCATGGCTTATTGGCACTGATTATACATTGACAGTATTTGAACAAATGATGAACACTGATGATACACCATGTATTTCACATGCACATATGTCAGACCTTTGCGAGCAACAGATTGTGGCAGATAATGGGCTGACAGAGAGTGGACCAAGTGATAATGAAGATCCAGATAAGGACATTTATCCCACAGGTCAACTACCGAAAGTTGGGACTAGAATGACATATATGCCAGAAGGGACTAGTTAATGGAGGGAAGCCACCATTATAGGAAGGGCAGGAAAGGCCACAGGGAAATACAAACTTTGGCTGAATGTGCAAGACAAGGGACAGGATATCAGACCTATAGATTGGCAGAAAGAAGTGAAAATGTGGAAGGTCAGAAAATGTAATATCAGTTCAGACAGTGGGCCAGAAGATGATCATAGTCCAAGGAAAAAGTCACTAACTTGTGAAAGGTAGTCTGGTTGTAGGAGGGTCAGGTCGAGTAGTAGTGGTCCAGAAAGGAATAGGAACTCTAGTAGGGGACGTGGTTTCACTAGAGCAAGGACCAGAGAGCAGGCGAAGGGCGCCACAAGAAGTAGGAGCCCTTACGATAGAGAAGCTCCAGTGGCTACTAACAACTTAGATTGTAAATTGATAAAGGATGCCAAGCAAAAAGAGCTTGACAGTTGGAGAGAGTTTGTCATATACACGGAGGTGCCAGATAGAGGACAACCAGCATTGTCCCATAGATGGATCTGTACAGGGAAAGTACTTCCCGATGGTACATATAAAGCGAAGGCCAGACTTGTAGCTCGGGGATTTGAGGAATGACTAGGCGACCAGGAAGTTAGAGTGGACTCCCCAACAGCAGGAAAAGCAAGTTTGAGGATTTTCCTAGCCCTTTTAGTTACTCACTCATGGGAATGTAAGTCCATTGACATCAAAGCAACATTTTTGCAAGGGGAGAAATTTCAAAGGGAAGTATTTTAAAAGCCACCAAAAGAAGCTGCAGATATAGAAAGGGAATTATGGAAGCTAAACAAGTGTGTTTATGGGCTAACTGATGCATCCAGTGTGTGATATTATTCAGTTAGGTCCATCCTACTAAAAGCTGGTTGTATTCAACTAAAGGTGCATCCGGCAATGTTTTATTGGTACTATGAAGAAAAACTATCAGGTGTTCTCTTGATGCATGTGGATGATTTTCTGTGGGGAGGATCTGAGGCATTTGAGAAATGTGTGGTAGGTAAAGTTTTGCAGGAAGTCAGGCTTTCGGAGCTTTTAAATATATAGGGCTGAATATTAGGCAGACTAAGTTGGAGGCAACCCTAAATCAATAGTCTTACCTAGAGAATGTTAATAGGATCCCAATAAATCGGGCCAGATCCTCACAAAAGGAACACTCTGCAACCAAAAAAGAAGTATACCAGTTAAGGAGCTTAATTGGGCAGTTGAACTGGTTGTGCACACAAACTAGGCCGGATGCTTGCTATGATGTATTAGAATTGAGCACTATGCTGAAACATGTTATTGTTGGGGAAGTGCTGAAAGCAAATAAGACATTGAAGAGATTGAGTTTTGATAAATGTACACTCAGGTTTCCAGCACTGAGTGACCCAGAAGAGATGAAATTGGTCATTTTTAGTGAAGCCTCACATGTCAATCTTCCCAATGGTTATTCGAGCACAACAGGTTTTATTATATTTTTGGTAGGAAGAAATGATAAATGTTGTCCGTTAGCCTGGGAATCAAAGAAAATAAAGAGGATAGCTAAAAGCACCTTAGCTGCTGAGACACAGGCACTGATAGAAGCGATAGATATGGGTATGTATTTATTGAGTATTTTGAAGGAACTCATATAAGGGGCAATCGGAGAAATGTTTTCCTATGGAATGCTCCATAGATAACCATTCTCTCTGGGACAATGTCCATTAAACAAAAGGTGCTGCAGGAAAAAGGTTGAGGATTGATCTCGCGAGTATAAAAGAAACGTTCGAAAGAAAATAAATTTCCAAAATAAAATGGGTTGACGCAAGTCATCAGTTATTGGATTGTTTTACTAAGAGAGGTGCTTGTTCGAAATAATTGTTGGATATCCTCGAAGAGGGCCATCTTGTGTTATGATAAGTTAGGAAAATGTGGGCATTTTTTTAAATAATAAGATCGCTTTTTCTTTAAACAAGTTTTTTTTAAAGGGGGAATATACAGCATGTTAATGGCTGGTGCTGTTGAAAGTTAATGATAAATAATGTAAAGAAAAAGTGTCATTATTTTGTTTTTTATGTCTTTTTCTTATATATATATATATGTATTTAATTTAAAGAAAAAGGGGGAATCTGTTCGGGTCTGCAGTTCTGTTAATAGATGATAAATACCTAGTAGTTCAAGATAATAGGGTGAACAGGGTGTTAATTAGTTAATTGTATTCAAGTGTGTATATATAAAGAGCCAGCCAGCACTGGCTGTTTGTTGTTTGGAGAGCAGAAGTAAGCTCTGTGACAAGCAATTGTTAAGACCAGGTGAGAATGGTGTCTAGAGGTCTTTTATTGGCTTCACCTGGTCTTATTGTAACAGGGTTTTAATTTTAAACAGACTGTGTTTTGAGCACCCCCCCCCCTCCCACCCCCGACTTTGTGAATCCTTGTTCACAATTTCCAATTATAAGGCAACGAAATGAGCACAAACAGGCTTTCTTTAGGTTTAAAGACAAAAAGATGAATTTTGTTAAAACTTAAAGTCTAATATGGTTAACGCCTATGGATGTATGATGAGCCCACGCTAGCATGCACATGCGATACACACATGCAAATAGGGACAGCAAAGAGGAGAGGAAAATATAGTAGAGAGGGTTTGAGGCAATATCAGAAGAGTTTCTTATTTAATGTGCTTCGAGCTCACTTGATTGCAGGTAGTCTTGCAGTTCGTCGGGGCCCAGTGTCTTGTTCACATAGGAGACTTTTTTCTCTTTGAGGTTCACATGTTTTCACAAGATTCAGTTCCGTGGGAAAGAGATGAAGGCAGGCAGGACTGGAGAGGAGGTTCTGTTCCAACCGGGAGCACACGGCTTTCTGAGTTCAAATCCCTTGTTGGAAGTTCAAATTCAAAATCTCCAACAGTCAGTCAGTCATGTGACCAAAACTGGTCTGACCACTTCTTCTGTATATTCGGCCAGCTTAGTAGTTACCCTGGAATTCTTCAACATCTGGTAATCAAAAGTCCATTGTTAGTTGAATGTGTCAGGGTATGGTTCTTTGTCCCTTGTTCCAACACTGCCTGTTACCATGCAAATGTCTTTCCAATCAGGGGCTTGCAATTTTAAATTTAATGTTCATGTGGTGAAATGATGTGTGCCTCAGTCTTGGCAGGTGGGGGGGCTTGCCTGACAGAATAAACAATCTCCACCAAAGCATCCTAGTCTCAGTGTCTTCTGCACAAAGAGGCTTGGATATTTCTCAATCGAGGGTGTGGGGGGTGGGTTAATGGGGAGGTCTGGTAAAATATCTGCGAGCTGCTCTGTGAGGGCTCTGCAATGCAGTCCTGTCACAGGGCCATTTAACTAGTGGAGTGAACAGCAGCAGCTCAGCCAATAGAGGTGTTAAAACTATGAAAAGTTTTAATAAAGTTGACAGAGAGAATGGCTAAGGTTTTCTCGGAAGGAGTTAAGTCCAGATGTTGGGCAGTGGGACCACAATCTCCCCACCAGTGGCCAATTTAGCCAATTAAAGGTCCAATTAAGACCCATCTACCAGGCCACCGGGTATTGTGCAGTTTTTTTATTCTTTTAGGGAATGGGTGTTTCTGGCCAGGCCTGCATTTATTGCCCATCCCTAATTGCCCTTCAAAAGGTGGTGGTGAGCTGCCTTCTTAAACCACCACAGTCCTTGGGGTGTTGGTACACCAACAGTGCTGTTACGTAAGGAGTTCCAGGATTTTGACCCAGCGACAGTGAAGGAATGGGATATTGTTCCAAGTCTGGATGGTGTGTGACTTGGAGGGGAACTTGCAGGTGGTGGTGTTCCCATGAATCTACTGCCCTTGTCTTTCTAGGTGGTGGAGGTCACGAGTTTGGAAGGTGCTGTCAAAGGAGTCTTGGTGGGTTGGGGCAGTACATCTTGTAGATGGTATACACTGCTGCAACTGTGCGTCAGTGGTGGAGGGAGTGAATGTTGAAGATGGTGGATGGGGTGCCAATCAAGCTGGCGTTTTGTGTTGGATGGTGTCGAGCTTCTTGAGTGTTGTTGGAATTGCACCCATCCAGGCAAGTGGAGAGTATTCCATCACACTCCTGACTTGTGCCTTGTAGATGGTGGACAGGCTTTAGGGAGTCAGGAGGTGAGTTACTCGCCAAAGAGTTCCCAGCCTCTAACCTGCTCTTGTAGCCCCAGCATTTATGGTCAATGGTGACCCCCAGGATGTTGATAGTGGGGGATTCATTGATGGTAATGCCATTGAACATTAAGGGGAGATGATTAGATTCTTTTTTGTTTGAGATGGTCATTGCCTGGCACTTATGTGGCGCGAATGTTCCTTACCACTTATCAGCCTAAGCCTGGATGTTGTCCAGGTCTTGCTGCATATGTACACGGGCTGCTTCAGTATCTGAGGAGTCACAAATGGTGCTGAACATTGTGCAATCATCAGCGAACATTCCCACTGACATTATGATGGAGAGAAGGTCATTGATGAAGCAGCTGAAGATTGTTGGGTCTAGGACACTACCCTGAGGAACTCCTGTAGTGATGCCCTGGGACTGAGATGATTGATCTCCAACAACCACAACCATCTTCGTTTGTGCTAGGTATGACTGTAACCAGCAAAGTGTTTTTGCCCTTGATTCCCACTGATTTCAGTTTTGCTCGGGCTCCTTGATGCTATACTCAGTCAAATATTGCCTCGATGTCAAGGGCAGTCACTCTCACCTCACCTCTGGAGTTCAGCTCACATGACCATACGAACATATGAATTAGGAGCAGAAGTAGACCAATCAGCCCCTCCAGCCTGCTCCGGCATTCAATAAGATCATGGCTGATCTGTTTGTGTCTTGAATTCCACATTCCATGTTTGGACCAAGGCTGTAATGAGATCAGGAGCTGAGTGTCCTGGTGGAACCAAACTAAGCGTCAGTGAGCAGGTTATTGCTAAGCAAGTGCCGCTTGATAGCACTGTTGACTGGGTTGGATTTGTCCTGCTTTTTGTGTACAGGACGTACCTGGGCAATTTTCCACATTGCCAGGTAGATGCCAAATGTTGTAGCTGTGCTGGAACAGCTTGGCTAGGGGCGCGGCTTGGTCTGGGGCACAAGTCTTCAGTACTGTTGCCAGAATGTTGTCAGGGCCCAGATCCTTTGCAGTATCCAGCGCCTTCAGCTGTTTCTTGATATCACATAGAGTGAATTGGATTAGATGAAGACTTTTTTTAAAATTTGTTCGTGAGATGTGGGCGTTGCTGACTAGGCCAGCATTTATTGCCCATTCCTAACTGCCCTGGCTTGATAGGCCATTTTAGAGGGCATTTAAGAGTCAACCACATTGCTGTGGGTCTGGAGTGACATGTAGGCCAGACCAGATATGGATGGCAGATTTCCTTCCCTAAAGTACATTAGTGAACCTGACGGGTTTTTAGAACAATTGACAATGGTTTCATGGCCACCATTAGACTAGTTTTTAGTTCCATATCTGTGATGCTGGGGACCTCTGGAGGAGGCCAAGATGGATCACTCACTCGACACTTCTGGCTGAAGATGGATGCAAATGCTTCAGCCTTGTCTTTTGCACTGATGTGATGGGCTTCCCCATTGTCGAGGATGGGGATGTTTGTGGAGCCTCTTCCTTCTGTCAGTTGCTTAACTGTCCACCACCATTCATGACTGGATGTGGCAGGACTGCAGAGCTTAGATCTGATCCGTTGGTTGTGGGATCACTTAGCCCTGTCTATTTCGGGGAGTGCCCCCCCCTCCCCCCCCTGGAGGCTCAATGGCCCAAGGAGGAGGTCCCTGGTGACAAAGGCCACCCCTGCGTCCCGGCACGGCCACTGAAGGGGTTTCTTCTCCAATCGCTGGGGCTTACCTGCCTGGGCCTGGCAGAGAAAAACGTTTTCTGACTCCCCTGCAAGGGCGCCTCAAAATGGGGACACCCTGTAGTTTTCCTTGCAGCCTCAGTAGCGGCCACCTCTCAGGGCAGCCCTGTGAAGGCTGCAGAGCTACTGGTGCTCTGATTGGGCCAGCAGCGTGCAGAGCCATCCCACCATCCCTAATTGGTCATTGGGTGTGGCTGCGGCCAATTAAGGGCCACCACTGGAAAGATTGTCGCCGTGGTCCCACTGCCTGTCCGCATGGGCTCGGGACCCACCTCTGGGAAAATCCTGGCCATATGCTTGGTGTCTACCCTAGAAAAACCTTCCATCGTTTTAAAGATCTCTATCAGGTCACTCCTCAGCCGTCTCTTTTCAACAGAAAAAAGATCCAACCTGTTCATCCTTTCCTATGTCATAACCTCACATTTCTGGTATCACCCCTATTTTAGCACCCTCTCCAGTGCCTCTCTATCTATCTGATTTGATCGAGGTATTCAAAATCAAGAGGGGTCTGGACAGAGTAGATAGGGAGAAACTGTTCTCATTTGTGAAAGGATCGAGAACAAGAGAGCACAGATTTAAAGTAATGGGTAAGAGAAGCAAAAGTGACATGAGGAAAAACTTTTTCACGCAGCAAGTGGTTAAGGTCTGGAATGCACTTCCTGAGACTGTGGTGGAGGCAGGTTCAACTGAAGCATTCAAAATGGAATTAGAGTGTTATATGAAAAGGATGAATGTGCAGGGTTATGGGGAGAAGATGGGTGAATGGAACTGAGTGAATTGCTCTTTCGGAGAGCTGGTGTGGACACGATGCGCTGAATGGCCTCCTTCTGCATGGTAACAATTCTGTGATTCTGTGTGATTCTTTTTATCATATGGTGACCAGAACTTCAAACAGTACTCCAAGTGTGGTCTAGCCAAGGTTCAATGTAAGTTTAGCGTAACTCCTGTCCTTTCAATTTTATCCCTCAACACGGAATATTTCTCAATGGACTAGTTATCTATCTGACAGAATATAACATATACTGGACATACCATCTCCCTGTAATCAACAGCAAGATTATTTGTATCATAATCATCAATATTCTAGTGTAGCTATTGTGCTTCTTAAAAGGCATATACAACACCAACATCTGCAACAAACCCTTTTATCACAGCTGTAATATATTAAAGGTCCTGTGTTTAACTCACAATTCCTGTAATTGTATCACTTATTTTGTGCAATACTTTCCCATCACGATTTATCGTCACATTTTTCAATTGTGATTAAAGTTACACATCGGGGGATTTCCTCAGAGGTTTTGATTGGCTGCCGTAACTTTGGCAGAAACCCCAGATGCCCTATCTGAGCAGGGTTTCTGCCCAATATCTACCAAGGCTACAGCAATAGATCGGGAGAACCCCGCCAATGTTCCAACCCACTACTTTATCCCACCGACTATTTTAGCATCCTGAGTAGGAGAATGTGTGGTCAGTCCTGAAGCTTTGTTTGGAGCCTGCCAAAGGCATCACGGCAAAAATAGGACACAGCAGGATTTTTACAATTTCATCATTCCTTTCATAAGTTGTACTGAAACTTAGGTTTAGGTGAACTAGGGTGAGAGGAGGCTCGTGTGGAGCATAAACATCAGCTCAGCCTAATGGCCTGTTTCTGTGCTGCATGAATCCAGTTCTCCTGTTTTCCTGGTATTGAGCTGCTCAAAAGCATGGGCCAGATATGATGCTACAAGTATCCAGAGAATGCATGTGTGAGTTTGAGAGTGAGGAAGAGTGATACAGTGGGCAGGATTTCAATTTGTTAGCGAGGGTGGAAACAGGGGCGGGCAGAACCTTAAACCTGCCCCTGGGCTAGTCGTTTCCCAGCGTGAAACTGGCATGCTCAGATTTTGAATGGTGCTGAAGGAAGCCAGAAGAGGCAACCCGCCCGCTTTGTGTAATTGGCCAATTATTATATCATTGAGCTGTTGACAGCTCGTTTAAGGGCCAGACTCGGATTTTGGTTCTAAGGGGCAGGTTCAACATGCTGTCAGAACCATGACAGGGAGGAGGAGGTGCTGATATAAGCGGGGAGCGATCTGGAGCGGTGGGACAGAGGCAAAAGGCAGCATTGAAGGTGGAAGCCTGAAAGATGGCCCTCACTCACAGGCAAGCAGTTGTTTTCAGTGAAAAATACCCTGCATATCTTTGTGTTATTAACAGGACCTGTTTGGTTGGGGGACAGGGGAGGGGTGGGATTGGGAGGTGTGGGAAAATGGGAAAATGGGGGGAGAAGTTAAACCAGGCTCCACAGTCCAATGCCAATGAAAGAAGGACATAAAAGAAAATGGGAATCAAGCTTCTCCAAGTTTGGCCCGACCACCAATGAAGAGCAGCGTCCACCGCAGCAGAGGCTGACCTCAGGGCAACAGGAGCGCAGGGATGAGGAAAGAGGGGCAGGAAGACTCCAGACTCTCCACCTTACACAATCTTCACCAGCACACTCCATCACTCTGCCAACCCTCACTTTCCATGCTCCTGCATCTCACCAACATGAGATGGAAATGTACAAGTTAGCCTTAGTGCAGCAACTTTCCCAGTGCTTTATTGCTTAACATTTCACTATTTACATCAGAAACACCCAAGTGATCCACAAAGTGTCATTACCAATGGGGTGGCCTCAACTAACGGCCACTTCTACAAGGTGCTCTTCCTGTGCCTGAAAATGAGGTGGCAGCCTGCTCACTTGTGCCTGTTGGGGACTGAGATGTCCGTGACAATTGCTCCCATCGTGGAGGTGCCAGTGGGGCACTTCCAAAGGCTTCTATACTGACAGCGCTGCGGGGGCAGCCTCTGTCACAGAGTGTGACTCCACAGATGCTTCCTCTGTCAGAGGGGCCATGTGGGCAGGTGAGGATGATGGTCTCCCATGACCATCTGATGCATTCTCAGCCTTTACATTGTGCCTGTGATCGCTGGAGGGCACCATCAGCTGGGGCGAAGCTGGCATCAACTCCATGCTTCTCTGTGTCATTTGTGCCACTAACTGGTCGCTGCTGCTGAGTCGGACATCCTGTGCAGATCAGTATGCTGTTCCTGAGTGATGCTGCATTTGGTTCTCCAAGAGGTTGGCCACTGTCTCAAGGCAGCCACTCACGTATTCAAAGCACTGAGTCATTGTAGAGCACATGAGATGAATTGACTCCTCCATTCTCATCCCATGACTCTGCAGAGCCGCAGGTAACTCCAACATATGAGCACACATCTCACACTCGGTCTCCAGGTACAGCCACCTATCCTGTGACATCCGAGGCTCTGCATCTCCACCCTGCTGAGCAGGCCTACTCCTGTCCTCCATCCTCCGACGGGGGCAGGCCACAGCCGACTCTGCCTCCCCCGTCTCCTCTTGCTCTGATGTGTGGTTCGCTTCACCCTGTGCCACCTTCTTTAATGACGAGCGAGGACCCACCGAAGTGCAAGTGTCTGCGCTAGTGGAGGGGGCGCTGGTAAGATGTGATGGTGCAGGCTCTGTGGTGTCTTCCTCCTCTGAGTCCTCAGGAACCTGTTCTCAGAGTGTGGACCCTGGCCCCTCTGCAGCTGGCTTGTGAGAGATATTAGAGAAGATGGTTGTGTGAGATCGGGACAGTCAATAAATGCCTCTGCTGCTTAAATCAGTGAGATGGCAGCTTATTCATTGACAGCTTGTGGCATGGGGACCATTGCCATACATTTCTGAACATGGAGATGTTGAGATCATTTCACACTATCTGCGGCAGACTCCCACTTCTCCATCCCCATCGTCTCTGTGGCTGGACACTCTGGCCACATTAAGGGCCTGCTCCTTGAACCATGTCAGTACCGTGAGCTGGGGCACTCAGGCGTGCACTCTTGCACTGGCACTGGGGTCCATCCTGCCCCTGTCCTCTGCACAGGTTGTACTTCCATTTTTTTGGATGAACAGCATCCTCAGCAATGACTACCCCCTGCACTTTAAATCAGGCCCGCAGCTGACTCAGGCCCATCTCCTTCCTGCATCCACTGCCACTAATTGGGCAGTGAACAAGACTCTAGACCAATTAACAGATTTGTAAATTGTAATTGTAATGCATGTGCATTCCTGCATCGGCAAGAGGTCAGGACCCAGATGTCATCGCAACATCGGGGTTCCAACCTGCAATTTGAAATCCACTCAGTGTGTCTATGAGAGTGAGAGAGTGTGTGTGTGTGTGTGTAAGAGAGTATGAGAGTGACTGTCCGAGTATCAGAGTGCAAATCTGCAAGAGAGAGAGTGCCTGGGTATGCGAGAAAGTAAGAGGGAGGGAGGTAGTGAGTGAGGACATTAACTGAGGAAAGCAGTGAGCTTAATTGAGATGTCACTCCTGACCAAATGCCTGCTAATAGTCATCTAGGTTCACTCATGCCAAATGGTCACTTGAGTGGGGAATGCTGGGGTGCCACAATGAGCTAATACCTTCAAGAGAGGAGGAGTGAAGAAAAGGAGAGAAAGTTGGAATAAGCAAAAGTTGATGAAGCAAATGTAGCAGTGGGGCCCAACGTACTGCTCTGAAGAAGTGAAATTCTTTAACAAGTACAGGGGCACAGAATGAATATTTTATTAGCAATATTTGGCTAATTTTCATTTACAAAATGCAAATTGTGGTGTGTTCATTATGATTGCCATCTGTACCTTTTGTGAGAGGAAAGGGAGAAATTACACCTCATGCATCAATTATTTAAACCAGTCATTTAAGTGTTACAACTACTCTCACTGATTTTATGAAATAAATATATTTGAGTGAAGCTGGTGTCACCAAAACATTAAGACAGCAGCAGATGAACAAACACATCATTTGTATTCTGTACCATTATTTTTTAGAAGATGTAAACCATATCCAATTCTCTTGTTTGCCATTTTGTTAGAAAAAATTCAACCACACTCTGCGGTGCAAGGTAAAATTTGCATCTGAGTTCAAAGCTCTGTTTCCTACCCCTACCCCCACTCCCTAGATAATTCATCTTTATTTACTTTTCTGCATTGAGATCAGTGCATAGCCGCTAAAGATGGAACTGAATATTACCTCAAAGTGATTCATACCAGATTAACTCCCCGGACATATTTTGGAGTTCAAACCTGTCTGGACAATTGGACAGTTCTTTCAAAGAGCTGGCAGATGCACAGCAGGCTGAATGGCCTCCATCTGCACTGTAAGATTCTATGATTGTGCACTGTCTGATACAGTCATATCAAGTGCCTTTGTGCACTATTTTAGCACAATTGTTAAGCCAATTATTACAAAGTGTTAAGATAGTACACTAGCAAAGTAAGCAATATACTATCAGAGATATGAAACCTTTTCACACTTCTTTCCAAATATCAGGCCAATGCTTCATCTTGGTGGCCAGTTTTGGTGGCAAGTTTGAGGTGACTTCAAAATGTACTGATATCAAGAATGCAAATCCATCTCCACGTATCATTCTGGTCTCAAATGCTGACTAGCCTTGGCTCAGTAGTAACACTCTCATACTCTCATCTCTGAGTCAGAAGCGTTCAAGCCCCATGCTAGAGAATGGGGCATAAAATCTAGCCTGAGGCTCCAGTGCATTATTGAGGGAGTGCTACACTGTTGGAGGTATCAACTTTCAGATAAGACGTTAAGCCGAGACTCCTTCTACTCTTTCAGGTGGATGCAAAAGATCCCATGGCACTATTCAAAGAAGAGCAGGGAAATTCTCCCCAGTGACCTGGACAATATTTATCCCTTGACCAACACCACTGTTATGGTCAAGTGAGGAAGGGTCGAAGAGCTTCCCTCTTTTCCCTCTCCTTGTTTGACCACAACAGATTTAATTCTTACTTAAAGTGCATGTGCTGGCCAATTCAGTAGGTATTTGATTACTTACTTGCTATGATCATAACAAAAACTAATCGGACAAGTTTTCTTGAGTTTAACAAAGAAAGAGGTTAACTTTATTGTACCTAAACCGAACTAATGAAAATAATAAACTACGCACCAATTTTCACTCACACACACACACACACACACACACATTAGAGGTTTACACACACACAATTAGGTTACAGAGTGGAGAAAGGTAGATTGGTTGAGTTAAAGTCCATGGAGAAATTGGGTATACAGTCTGTGGGGTTTCGTGATTTGACTGGCTTCTAGCTGAATTTCGTGGTCCTGAGACTTTTAGTTAGAAGCGATAAATAACTGGTTTGGTGGGCCTCTTGGAGAAAGCAGTGCAGATGATTTCCTCCAATGAGTTTCTGATTGTACCCGGAGTATGCAAAGTTGGTCAGTCAACCGGCAGGATTTGAAGATTGCAAGCTGGAATGGAGAGAGAGAGAGAAGGACCCCCACTTGGTTCTGCACGTGTCAGAGTTTAGATGCTTCTCCTTGCTGCTGCAGAGAAACACATTCTTAAAACCACAGATGGGGAAGGGCTAATGACACGGCAGTCACTCAGTGATTCAAGCATAGTCGTAAGCAGTATTTCTTCTTGCTAAAAGAAAAAGAACAAGCAGTTCCCTTAAACTTCCTAGGTCTTGGTTCTTCCTGGGATGAGCAGACATTTTGTCTCCTGCCTCACAGGCCTTGCATTGTAGGATACAGTGCTGCAAATTAGGTGGCCATCTTAAGCAGCTAGCAAAATCATCTTTATCTGTCCTTTTAAAAGAGAATTCTTTAAAAGAAAATTCAGATCTTCAGTCAGTGGATTAAAGAAAATTATCATTCAACAAAGCACATTGGCGTGACACCTCCCCACCATGCAAAATGAAATGTGATGACAGGAGCATTTCATTATGAGGTCTCAAATTAACAAGAAACTGTACACACAAACTCATCAGTCTCACTGTCATAGCCATGCTCTGGTTCAGTTTCTTTTTATATGTGGGATGGTTCCATGCTGAGCTAAACCCTAGATAAAGCATCAGATATCACATTGCTTTTCCCTGTAATGTGGATAATCTTTAGGTGGTGAGGTTGCAGAAGCAAGCTCCAATGCAAAAGCCTTCTATTATGGATTTTGAATTTCTCTACAAAGGTGAAAGGATTGTGATTGGTATAAGTTACAGTCTCTCTATATCCATTTTAGACGTTGTTATGACCCAGTGAGAAAGGAGTCTCGGATTCCCTCTCAGCCTTCACCTGGTCTTACCGTAACAAGGTTTATTTTAAACACACTGTTTTTAGCTCCCCTTTGGTGAATCCTTGTTCACCGCTTTCCAATTATAAGGCAAAGAAACCAGCACAAACAGCCTTTCTTCGGTTTAAAGAAGTAAAGTTGAAATTTATTAAACTTAAACTTAAATTCTAATTCGGTTGACACCTATGGATACACGACGTACCCACGCTAGCAATGCATATGCGATACGCACATGTAAATAGAGACAGAAAAGAGCAGAAGAAAAATAAAGTGGAAAAGTTTGAGGCAATATCTGAAGAGTTTTTGTTACGGTTCTTTGAGCTCACTGTAGATTCCTTGATTGTAGGTAGATCTTGCTTTTCATTAAGGCCCAGTATTCTTCTTAAACCTTGTTCGCAGTAGGAGACTTTTCTCTCTTGGTGTTCATGTGTCTTCAGTGGATTCAGAGGCTTTTGAGAAAGAGATGGGAGCATACAACAGGAGAGATCTTCTCAGTCCAGGAGCAAACAGACACTCTGAATTCAAACTGTTTGTACAATTCAGAAAACCCCAGGTTGCCAAGCATGTTAGTCATGTGGCGAACTGGTCTGACCACATCTTGGATTGTATCACCTTAGCAGTCTCTGGAATGCTCCTCTTACACACAATACCTGGTGCTCAAGGTCCATTGTGGGTTGGATGTGTCAGGAAATGGTCCTTTCTCCTTCCAAACACCGTCTGTTAATATGCAATTGTCTTTTCCAGCCACGGCTGATCTGTTTAACAAGTCCTTTCTTCACTCCAGTAACAGTTTAAAATCAATGTTCATGACAAAATTAATGTGCCTCATTCTTGGCAGGTGAGGACCTAGCATGACAACATATACCTCAAGATGTCTGAGAACCAGCAATAGTCCCAGAGATTCCTTCTCCACAGTAGAGCATCTCCTTTGATGTTTGTTTACTTTATTGGGAGAGCAGTGGGGTCGGGCAGCACAGTGGTGCAGTGGTTAGCACTGCAGTCTCACAGCTCCAGCAACCTGGGTTCGATTCTGGGTACTGCCTGTGCGGAGTTTGCAAGTTCTCCCTGTGACCGTGCGGGTTTTTGCCGGGTGCTCTGGTTTCCTCCACAGCCAAAGACTTGCAGGTTGATCGGTGAATTGACCATTATAAATTGTCCCTAGTATAGGTGTGAGGATGTGGTAAGAATATGGGATTAATGTAGGATTGGTATAAAGGGGTGGTTGATGGTTGGCACAGACTCAGTGGGCCAAAGGGCCTGTTTTGGTACTGTATCTCTAAATAAATAAATAATAAATAAATACCCAACTGGTCTTTCAATGCTTAACTCATCATCTTGGAGCAGGACAGCAGCTACCCCTAAGTCACTAGCATCCACTGCCACTTTAAATGGTATGTTAAAGTTTGGAGCTGCCAGCATCGGTTCATTGATTAAGATGGCTTTCAGCCTTTCGAATGTTTTTTGGCACCTCCCTGACCACACTACCTTTGCTTGTTTCTGAAATATGTCTCAGCTAACTTCACCTGTTGCTCAAATTTTATGTGACAATGGCTACCCTGATCAGATCATTTCTCGCTGTATATCACACAACTTATGAATGGGCCTAAGGCCGTCTTTTTCGGTCCTGAAAAGTGCCCAGTTTACCTCTAATTACCCTGAAAGAGTAATGAATCCCAAAAATTTGAGCAACAGGTAAAGCTAGCTGTTTCACGCTGCTGTTATGCAGTCGCATAAATGAATGTACTGTCCAGCTCTGGCAAAGAGGACATCAGTGACCTGTGAGATGCAGTGGTTTGCTGCCATTTTAAAGATGCCACTAAGGTCAGCATCTGATCCTTGGAAGGAGCCAGAAATGAAGCAGTTCAAGGCCACAGTGACTTTGACGGCCCCTAGCAGGGCATGGCGACCAGTGCTGTGAGGTGCGAGGTCTTTGGCGACAAGGGCCCAGATGTCTGTGACCATATGCCTGAAGAGTCACAGTCTCCTATGGCAATGGTTCTCGGTCATCTCCAGTTAGCTCCATATCTTTGGCAGTAGATCCTGTGTTGAGGCTTTGGCCTCCGTTGCCTTCAGGCCCCTCTTCCAGTGGAGGGTGTTGCTCCTCATCACCACTGGGCCAAAGATCTGGCAGTTGTACCCTCATTGCCATCTGGAGCCTTCCTTCTGGGCAGATGGCTGCCGGATTGTGATTGGCAACCTTAACTCCTGCTCTTCTGTTCCTGCAATGCCGGGGTGGGTAGGGTGCCGACTCCGTTCAATGCCCGGGTGCTGAGTGCCCATTTTACCTGTCACTTGTGCAGTGCCTTACCAAGTGCCCCGACTCACTTTGCTCCACTGACCTTCGTAAAGGTGATGCCCTGGGGCAGCCATGACTGGCTACCCACTCTTTACACACCTCCCTTCAGATTATCTGTTTCTGAAGATGCAGTAACACGTGCACCCTTTTAAAAAGTTCAACATCCCACCTTGACAAGCTCTTCATGATCTTATAAACTGCTTTAATTGGCCTCAATTGGGAGAGAGCAGGTTTCCTCTTCCAGCCTCCCCTGCCCTGGTGAACATTGCCGGCACTGGGTACAGTGTCCTGTCACTGTCACTGACACGCCACCCAGCGCTGGTATTCTCGGGGCCACACTGCCTCTGTTTCCACCTGCCGGGCCCAGAAAATTCAGGCCCAGGATTCTGCTCAGCAACATCGGAATGCCGATTCAACTTTCATGTGGAAGCCATTGAGACCCACTGTCGGTTAACTCCCAAGATAACCTTTGTGAATGCGTTAAACTAGGCATTGTACCAGGCTTTAGTTATACTTCAGTGGACCCAACCCAGGCAGTGTGAGACTATATCCACCCTCCCCCCACCCCGATGCCTTTGCTTCTCAACGACTTCACACTTAAACTCTGTCACACATTTGTGCTGATGCAAGCCCAAAATCACTTTGCAACGACACATATTGTTGAGTCGTACATAAGAGAACAAAAGTGTCTACGATGCCTCTCTGAAACATCAAAATACTTCACTTACATTACTTGAATTACTTTGAAATAAAGCCCCTGTTATGTCGGCAAACCTGGCAGCCAAATTACCCGCAGTACTGAGATGCATGACCAAATAATCTGTTTTGGTGAAGTTGGTTGAGGGAGGAACCTTGCCCAGGATGTGGGTAGAATACTCTGTCTTCCTTCAAATGGATAATTAATACCCAGTTGAGCCAGCAGATGTACCAGCAGACAGGGCCTTGGTTTAACGCTTCATCTGAAATATAAGATGTTGTAAAATGAATGGGAGGTGCAAAAGGCAACAGCCTTGGAGTCATCATCACATTCACATTCAGAGTTTGAATTCCTTAATCTTTTAAGTCAATTTAAATCATTGTCCTCAGGTGGGAGAACGCTACATGAAAATGAAATTTAAAAAGGATATTGCACTCATTTAAACTGACTAAACAGCACAAAACCCATTTGTTTCTAATAGCAAATGTATCTGGTGATGTAGCAAAACAACCGTGGAGAACCACAAGGAAGTAATTTGGTCCTTCAATGCAATAAATTAAATAGGAACTTAATCTCAACTAAAAGCTGAAACTGCTCCAATTTAAGCAAGTTTTGTGTATTTATGTTTTGGCTTGTCCTGTATAATGTTTATTTTTCAATTATCTTTCTATTTACTTTCCTCTGAACTATATCTCCAGGACTGAAAGGCATTTGGTTGTAGGGCCATTATCCCAGATATATGTGGAATATCCTATTTAGTCTGGGAGAATTAACCCTTGGCCTTTGATCGTCCAAATTTCCGCCATTAGAAGTAACCCATCAAGGCAAAGGGTGCATATAACTGCTAGAAAGCTTAAGAGTCAGCTTACTTCAAATGACACATTGCGAAGCTACCCCTACCTTAATGCACTGGGGAGGTTTTGCCATCTACGTGGTCAATATTGCTGCATTGCCAACAGCAGGGAAACAAATTGCACGCACAAGCTTGAGCAGAAGTAGTTACTTAAAAATGGTAATCTCCAACATTATTTGCTCATCACTAATGCCTATGAGCTCAGCCCATTAGCCGCCTGCTAGAATGGCTTCCGGCACCGCCATTGCCAGCTCTTTACATTTGCCAGCATGTCACAGTTGCCTCCAGGACAGCTTTGAAAATCCCCTTTCGAGGTGCTTGCCTGCTTCTTTAGTGGTGATAGTGTTTCGTTTATACTGTGACATGCTATCAGATTTGGAGCAGTGAACGGCAACAGTGCTTTAACAACAACAATTTACTTTTATATAACACCTTTAACTTAATATAATGTCCCAAGGTGCTTCACAGCACTATCAAACAAAAAATGACACTGAGCCACAGAAGGCGATCTTAGGTCAGATGACCAAAAGCTTAGTCAAAGAGGTAGGTTTTAAGCAGTGTCTTAAAGGAAGGGAGGTAGAGAAGTACAGAGCTGTAGGGCGGGTATTCCAGAGTTTAGGGCCTAGGCAATTGAAGGCACAGCCACCAATAGTGGAGTGACTAAAATCAGGGGTGCTCAAGAGGCCAGAATTAGAGGAGCACAGATATTTCAGAGGGTTGTGGGGCTGAAGGAGATTACAGAGATAGGGAGGGGCGAGAGTATGGAGGGATATGAATTTTAAAATCAAGACATTGTTTGACTGCGAACCAATGCAGGTGAGCGAGCAAAGGGGAGATAAGGGAATGGGACTGTGCGAGTTAAGACACAGACAGTAGAGGTTTGGATGACCTCAAGTTTACGGAGGGTAGAATGTGGGAGACCAGCCAGGAGTGCGTTGGAATAGTCAAGTCTAAAGGTAATGAAGGCATGAATAAGGGTTTAAGCATCAGATGAGCTGAGACGGGGCGAAGTCAGGCGATGTTACAGAGCTGGAAATAGGCAGTCTTAGTTATGGCACGAATCTGAGGTTGAACGTTCATCTCGGGGTCAAATGTGACACCAAGGTTGCAAACAGACTGGCTTAATCTCAGACTGTTGGCAGAGAGAGGGATGGAGTCGGTAGCTTGAAAATGGAGTTTGGAGTGGGGACTGAAAACAATGGCTTCAGTATTCCCAATATTTAATTGAAGGAAATTTCTGCTCATCCAGTACCGGATGTCGGTTAAGTCATCTAATAGTTTGGTAACAACGGAGGAATCGAGCGAGGTGGCGGTGAGGTAGAGCTGGGTATCGACAGCGTACACGTGATAACTAGCGCTGTGCTTTCGGATGATGTCACCGAGGGACAGCATGTAGATGAGAAAGAGAGGGCCAAGGTTAGATCGTTGGAGGATATTCGAGGTAATGGTGAGGGATTAGGAAGAGAAACCATTGCAAGTGATTCTCTGGCTGCAATTAGATAGATAAGAATGGAACCAGGTGAGAGCAGTCTCACTCAGCTGGACAACAGTGGAGAAGCATTGCAGTAGGATGGTGTGGTCAACTGTGTTAAAGGCTGCATAGTATAAAGGTTCTAGTATAAGATATAGTATACGATAGATATAGCATAGTACAAGGTCTAAGGCTACAGTATAAAAAGGCATTCAAGTACTGAATAAACATGCAGAGAAGGAGAGAAACCTGTTCTGGGTCTGGGCTTGGTTTGAAATTCCACACCTTTTTCCTCAGCAATGTTTCCCCTCCTTTCCTTTGAAGGCATTGGGCAACTTTGCAGGTACCAGTCAGGCTCTAGTGCCTTGCCCAACTCGCCATCATTCATATCTGAAGGTATAGGTTAGTGAGGGACATCTGTGGTTCGGTGGGTAGTTTCTGAATCAGCAGGTTGTGGGTTCAAGTCTCACTGTAGATACTTGGGCATGTAATCTAGATTGACACTCCAGTGCAGTACTGAGGGAGTGCTGTACTGTTGGAGGTGCTGTCTTTTGGAAGAGGCATTAAACTGAGTCCCTGTCTGCCTTATCAGGTGGATGTAAAAGATTCCATGCACTATTTGAAGAGCAGGAGAGTTCTCCTGGTGTCCTAGCCAATATTAATCCATCAATCATCACTTAAAGCAAACTACCTGGTCATATCGCATTGCTTTGTGTGGGACTTCACTGTGTACAAACATATTCAGTCAGTTGTAAAGCGCTTTGGGATGGTCTGAGGTCATAAAAGGTGAAATAGTAATACAATTTATTTTTTTTCCCAATGCACCCAGTGTCATAACCGAGCCTACCCTGTCTTCACCCAATGTCCAGGCATGTGTACTTCCAACTGGGGCCACTGTGTAGTGATCAAGAGTGGGCAGACTGTCAAATTTTCCACGCCCTTAACTCAGAGCAGCTGTGGCAACTAGAGTGCTGCACCCACAATGGAGATCACCTAGTTCAGCACTGACCATGGATTGAACTTTACACTTTCCTTATATCTACAGTTCAGCCACTCAGCTAGTAGGAGAACTCACCAAATCTTTCTGTGTATTTCAGTTAGAGAGGAGTGCCAGAAAAAGTATATTTTGGCATTGTTTCTACAGGTGCTTTGACTGCAATCAGTTAGCTCAGCACAAAGAGATATAGTTCTACTCAGTCTGTATGTCCATTCACTAACTGAACCATCCAAATGCTGTTATTGGAAAGCCAAAATATTCAGTTCCCTTTAAAACTATATTCAAGAGAGAGGTACAGAGTGAGAGAGAGAGATGCGTTATATATTCCCATTATGAATGTTTACATAGCAATTCACATTAAAAATGCTGAAATAAAAAATGTTACTCATATGTTGTGACAACAGGAAGTGAGGTCTGTAGGCTGAAAATATGTGCCAGACACACAGACAGACAGACATGTCAGAGGAGCTCCAAGCTGATCTTGCCCGATATTATATGGTCTTCCAATTTAAGTATCTCAGTGGTACTCCCAGAATGTAATAAATGATCTTTGTGAGAATATAGAGGCTGCCAGCTGAGTGATATGGTCCTAGGCATTATTAAAGAGTGATCAGCTATCCTTAAAGATGTGCCATTATTGTTTTTGAAAAAATGGCTTCTACACAAAAGGTCTGAATTGCCATTTGGTCATTGGAGGCCCCTACAATGAAGGGCAGCTACATGAGGAGAAATAGGTCATCCAGCAAGGCATCTACACTCATTACATAACAGGCCTCCCTTGAAGCACCCATTATAAAAAGGCAGTGCCCAGAAACTCCAGGTACATTAGGGGGCTAGCTTCTAATTTACTTGTAAACAGGGCCCTTAATGAACCTCTGGCCTCTTTACAATGGCTGCTTCAAGGGAGTCTCACACTCAATGTATTACAGAGCTACCAGTGCTCAAGGCTACAGACACAGACTCAGAGAAAGAGAGGTGACATTATAGATTTAAGCATAATAACGAGGGCCAGCATCATTGGGGAATCCAAAAGAATATTGTCTCATGGTATCTCTGCTCAGATAATTTGCAAAAGTAACTAATTCTATTTCTGCAAGAAACAGGAGGAACTGAAGGATTAAATGAAGAATACACCACTTTCTTATTCCCTCAGTCGGTAGCTCTTTCGCTCTAGTCAGAAGCTTGCGGGTTCAAACCTCACTCCTAGATTTGAGCACACAATCTGGGCTGGCACTCCAGAGGACAGCTGAAGGAGTGTTTCATTGTTGGAGGTGGCATCCTTTAGATGAGATGCTACACCAAAACCCCATCTGCCTGTTCTGATCGATGTTAAAGATGCAAAGACATAATACAAAAAAATAGAAAGGGTGTTCTCCCAGTATCCTGGCCAGCATTCAGTCCTTAACCGACATCATCAGATTAACTGGTCGTTTTTACTGCTGTTTGCGAGATCTTCCTCTGTGCAAAATGGATACTGTGTTGGGTTTTTTTCCATTTCGTCTGTAGCTCCAAATCTGTTTATGTCTGGTTATGCCTCTATGAATTGTCTTGGGAGGTTTTTCTACATTAGCAGATGATGCAGATGATGTATAAATACAAATTGTTGATTTCCCACCTTAGTACAAAGAGTAGAATTCATTTGCTATGAAGTGCTTTAAGATGTGTTTTTGTAATTCTTTTATGGAACGTGAGCATCGCTAACAAGGCCATCATTTGTTGCCCATTCCTAATTGCCCTTGAAATGGTGGTGGTGAGCTGCCTTCTTGAACTGCCATCTGGTGTGGGTACACCCACAGTGCTGTTAGAAAGGAAGTTCCAGGATTTTAAACTAGCGACAGTGAAGGAACAGCGATATATTTCCAAGTCAGGATGGTGTGTGACTTGGAGGGAACTTGCAGGTGGTGGTGTTCCCTTGTGTCTGCTGCCCATGTCCTTCTAGGTGGTAGAGGTCATGGGTTTGAAAGGTGCTGTCAAAGGAGGCTTGGCGAGTTGCTGCTATGCATCTTGTGTATGGTATACACTGCAGCCTTGTTGCACTGGTAGTGGAAGGGTTGAATGTTTAAGTTGATGGATGGGGTGTCGATCAAGCAGGCTACTTTGTCTTGGAGGGTGTCAAGCTTCTTGAGTGTTGTATCTGCACTCATTCAGGCAAGTATTCCATCACACTCCTGACTTGTGTCTAGTAGACGGTGGACAGGCTTTAGGGAAGCAGGAGGTGGGTTACTCTCTGCAGAATTCCCAGCTTCTGTTCTACTCTTGTCGCCACAGTATTTAAATGGCTGGTCCAGCTATGTTTCTTGTCAATGGCAAACCTCAGGATGTTTATGGTGGGGGATTCTGCAATTGTAATGTTATTAAATGTCAAGGGGAGATGGTTAGATTCTCTCCTGTCGGAGATGGTCATTGCCTGGTACTTGTGTGGCACGAATGTTAATTGCCACTTATTAGCCCAAGCCTGAAATTTGTACAGCTCTTGCTGTATGTGGACATGGGCTGCTTCAGTATCTGAGGAGTTGAGAATGGAACTAAACACTGCAATCATTAGTGAACATCCGCACTTCTGACATTATGATGGTTTGGCCTATGACACTGTCCTGAGGAACTCCGGCAGTGATGTCCTGGGGCTCAGCTGATTAGCCTCCAACAACCACAACCATCTTCCTTTCTGATAGGTAGGACTCCAACCTGTGGAGAGTTTCCCCCCGATTCCCATTGACTCCAGTTTTGCTAGGGTCCCTTGATGCCATATTCGGTCAAATACTGCCTTGATGTCAAGGGCAGTCACTCTCAACTCACCTCCTGAATTCAGCTCTTTTGTCCATGATTGGACAAGGCTGTAATGATGCCAGCATTTATTATCCATCCCTAGTTACCCTGAGTGACTTGCTAGGCCACTTCAGAAAGCAGTTAAGAGGCAACCAAAGTGCAAGACTGGAGTCACATATTTTTATTTATTCATTCATGGGATGTGGGCGACGCTGGCCAGGCCAGCATTTATTGCCCATCCCTAATTGCCCTTGAGAAGGTGGTGGTGAGCTGCCTTCTTGAACTGCTGCAGTCCATTTGGGGTAGGTATACCCACAGTGCTGTTAGGAAGGGAGTTCCAGGATTTTGACCCAGCGACAGAGAAGGAACGGCGATATAGTTCCAAGTCAGGACGGTGTGTGACTTGGAGGGGAACTTGCAGGTGGTGGTGTTCCCATGTATTTGCTGCCCTTGTCCTTCTAGTTGGTAGAGGTCGCGGGTTTGGAAGGTGCTGTCTAAGGAGCCTTGATACATTGCTGCAGTGCATCTTGTAGATGGTACACACTGCTGCCACTGTGCATCGGTGGTGGAGGGAGTGAATGTTTGTAGATGGGGTGCCAATCAAGCGGGCTGCTTTGTCCTGGATGGTGTCGAGCTTCTTGAGTGTTGTTGGAGCTGCACCCATCCAGGCAAGTGGAGAGTATTCCATCACACTCCTGACTTGTGCCTTGTGGACAGGCTTTGGGGAGTCAGGAGGTGAGTTACTCGCCTCAGGATTCCTAGCCTCTGACCTGCTCTTGTAGCCACGGTATTTATATGGCTACTCCTGTTCAGTTTCTGGTCAATGGTAGCTCCTAGGATGTTGATAGTAGGGGCTTCAGCGATGGTAATGCCGTTGAATGTCAAGGGGAGATGGTTAGATTCTCTCTTTTTGGAGATGGTCATTGCCTGGCACTTGTGTGGCGCGAATGTAACTTGCCACTTATCAGCCCAAGCCTGGATGTGGTCCAGGTCTTGCTGCATTTCTACATGGACTGCTTCCGTATCTGAGGAGTCACGAATGGTGCTGAACATTGTGCAATCCTCAGCAAACATCCCCACTTCTGACCTTATGATTGAAGGAAGGTCATTGATGAAGCAGCTGAAGATGGTTGGGCCTAGGACACTACCCTGAGGAACTCCTGCAGTGGTGTCCTGGAGCTCAGATGATTGACCTCCAACAACCACAACCATCTTCATTTGCGTTAGGTATGACTCCAACCAGCAGAGGGTTTTCCCCCTGATTCCCATTGACCTCAGTTTTTCTCGGGCTCCTTGATGCCATTCTCGGTCAAATGCTGCCGTGATGTCAAGGGCAGTCACTCTCAACTCACCTCACCTCTTGAGTTCAGCTCTTTTGTCCATGTTTGAACCAAGGCTGTAATGAGGTCAGGAGCTGAGTGGTCCTGGCGGAACCCAAACTGAGCGTCACTGAGCAGGTTATTGCTAAGCAAGTGCCACTTGATGGCACTGTTGATGACACCTTCCATCACTGTACTGATGATTGAGAGTAGGCTGATGGGGCGGTAATTGGCCGGGTTGGACTTGTCCTGCTTTTTGGTGTACAGGACATACCTGAGCAATTTTTCACATTGCAGGGTAGATGCCAGTGTTGTAGCTGTACTGAAACAGCTTGGCTAGGGGCGCAGCAAGTTCTGGAGCACAGGTCTTCAGTACTATTGCCGGAATATTGTCAGGGCCCAAAGCTTTTGCAGTATCCAGTGCCTTCAGTCGTTTATTGATATCACGCAGAGTGAATCGAATTGGCTGAAGTCTGGCATCTGTGATGCTGGGGACTTCAGGAGGAGGCCAAGATAGATCATCAACTCGTCACTCCTGGCTGAATATTTTTGCAAATGCTTCAGCCTGGGCTCCCCCATCATTGAGGATGGGGATATTTGTGGAGCCATCTCCTCCAGTTAGTTGTTTAATTGTCCACCACCATTCCCGGCTGGATGTGACAGGACTGCAGAGCTTAGATCTGATCCGTTGGTTATGGGATCGCTTAGCTCTGTCTATCGCATGCTGCTTACGCAGTTTGGCGCGCAGATAGTCCTGTGTTGTAGCTTCACCAGGTTGACACCTCATTTTGAGGTATGCCTGGTGCAGCTCCTGGCATGCCTTCCTGCACTCTTCATTGAACCAGGGTTGGTCTCCTGGCTTGATGGTAATGGTAGAGTGGTGGATAAGCCAGGCCATGATGTTACAGATTGTGGTTGAGTACAGTTCTGCTGCTGCTGGTGGCCCACAGCGCCTCATGGATGCCCAGTTTTGCATTGCTGGATCTGTTCGAAATCTACCCCATTTAGCACGGTGATAGTGCCACACAACACGATGGACGGTATCCTCAATGTGAAGGCGGGACTTCTTCTCCACAATGACTGTGCGGTGGTCACTCCTACCAATACAGTCATGGACAGAAGCATTTGCAGCTGGCAGATTGGTGAGGACGAGGTCAAGTATGTTTTTCCCTCGTGTTGGTTCCCCCACCACCTGCCGCAGACCCAGTCTAGCAGCTATGTCTTTTAGACTCGGCCAGCTCAGTCAGTAGTGGTGCTACCGAGCCACTCTTGGTGATGGACATTGAAGTCCCCCACCCAGAGAACATTTTGTGCCCTTGCCTCCCTCAGTGCTTCCTCCAAGTGGTGTTCAACATGGTGGAGTACTGAGTCATCAGCTGAGGGAGGGCGGTACGGTAGGTGGTAATCAGTAGGAGGTTACCTTGCCCATGTTTGACCTGATGCCATGAGACTTCATGGGCTCCGGAGTCGATGTTGAGGACTCCCAGGGCAACTCCCTCCCTACTGTATACCACTGTGCCACCACCTCTGGTGGGTCTGTCCTGCCGGTGAGACAGGAAATACCCGGGAATGGTAATGGCAGTGTCTGGGACATTGTCTGTAAGGTATGATTCCGTGAGTATGACTATGTCAGGCTGTTGCTTGACTCGTCTGTGGGACAGCTCTCCCAACCTTGGCACAAGCCCCCAGATGTTAGTAAGGAGGACTTTGCAGGGTCCACAGGGCTGGGTTTGCCGTTGTCGTTTCCGGTGCCTCGGTCGATGCCGGGTGGTCCGTCCGGTTTCATTCCCTTTTATTGACTTTGTAGCGGTTAGGTACAACTGAGTGGCTTGCCAGGCCATTTCAGAGGGCATGTAAGAGTCAACCACATTGCTGTGGGTCTGGAGTCACATGTAGGCCAGACCAGGTAAGGACAGCAGATTTCCTTCCCTAAAAGGACATTAGTGAACCAGATGGGTTTTTACAACAATCGACAATGGTTTCATGGTCATCATTAGACTAGCTTTTAATTCCAGATTTTTTATTAATTAAATTCAAATTCCACCTTCTGCTGTGGTGGGATTCGAACCCATGTCCCCAGAGAAATACCCTGGGTCTCTGAGTTACTAGTCCAGTGATAATACCACTACGCCACCACTACTCCTACATTTCGGCCTAACTAGGTTAGGTTTCCTTCCATAAAAGGAAATATGTGAACCAGTAAGGTTTTTATGTCAACCCAACAGAAAATAGTTCTGCAGTGCCAAAAAATTAGAATGGATCATTAAAGTTTCTACTCTTTTAGACATTTTAGCACGTTACTTTCTTTTGTCTCTGTTTCTATGCTTTCAATAGATAAGATGATAAGTAACTAGTGTTAAGTTAAAAGACTGTAGTTCATAGAGGGCCCTGGCTATATCACAAATTGAGAGCTAGGAGAAGAATTAGAGGTCCAAACTCACTGGTGGTTATTTTTAGTTTCACGTATTTACTTGCATATAGACCACTCCTACATATAGGAACCCCCAAAATATCTACTGCCAATTTGAGCACCCTGCCACCAGCACCAAAGAGAAAGAAAGATCAATAACTGCATTATAAGTCACAGCCCAAGCTTAGGGATACATTTTCAACTTGCCAGCCGAGCATAAAACTGTCAAAGTAGATCTGCCACCCATTATTCTAACAGCCAGATTTTCATTTACACTGATTTGATTGGAAATTGGGCAGCTTGTACAGTGATCTATTTCACCAGTTTGATGCCCAGGTGGCAGGTTGAAAATCTAACTCTGAGAGATTTCTACTATTAAAAAGTGTGGTCCACGTGCAATTGAATTCAGAGAATTTATTTTTTTTAAACAAAGTAAAGATAGATTTCCTGCTGGTATGCAATGGGATTTGCTGAGCAAGGTTATGAGCCTGAGGTAATGTGGCATAAAAATATAAACATTTTTAGAAACAGGAAAGAGCCATTAGATCTTTTTTTATAGATTAACCCTGCCTTCTCACCATATCCCTCAATTACTTCTCACCAGATCCCTCAACTTCTCGTTTCCATGACTTCCAGTCCCTTCACACCATCAGCTTCAGTTGCTTCTCTCCATGTCCTTTATCCCTTCCTTCATATCTTCAATCTTTTATTTTTTTGCCCTTTGAGTGTTTTTTACCATATACCTTATTTGTTATATCCCGGGATCCCTTCTCACCATATCCCACCAATCCTTTTTCCATGTCTTTCAGTCCCTTCTCTTCATATTCTGGAGAATGAATCCAACTGCCTTGAACAGATTTACACTGTCTGTTGTATTGGTCTTTCTTGGTAATATACTATTTACTCTTTGGGAAAGAAGGCTCCTTCTAACTTCTCTTATTATTCTTAACTTCCTATAAGTTTAACTTGTAACATAGGAAAACAAAGGAATGAAGCCGGGTGTGCAGCATAATTTGAAGCTATTTGCCATTACATGGTGGGCAGGAAAGCAATTTCAGTTTCTCAATCTGGCAGCCGAAAACTGGTTATGAGATTCATCAGTATTTAAAGAAACTATGATCCATTGCTTGGGATAAGACGATTTTGTGCATTGGAAACCTTAGAAACCATAGACAAATTATGGCTCAGAAGGAGACCGTTCAACCCATTGTGCCTGCGTTGGCTGAAAAAACTAGCCACCCAATCTAATCCCACCGTCCAGCACCTGGTCCGTAACCTTGCAGGTTACAGCATTTCAGGTGCATGTCCAGGTACCTTTTAAAAAAGTTGAGGGTTTCTGCCTCCACAACATTCCTGGCAGTGAATTCCAGACACCCACCACCCTCTGGGTGAAATATTTCTTCATGTCCCCTCTAATCCTTCCACCAATCACCTTAAATCTGTGGCCTCTGGAAATTGACCCCTCCGCTAGGGGAAACAGGTCCTTCCTGTCTACTCTGTCTAGGCCCCTCATAATTTTGTACATCTCAATTAAGTCACCCCGCAGCCTCCTCTGTTCTAATGAAAACAACCCTAGCCTATCCAATCTTTCCTCATAGCTGCAAATTTCAAGCCCTGGCAACATTCTTGTAAATCTCCTCTGTACTCTCTCCAGAGCAATAATGTCCTTTCTGTAATGTGGTGACCAGAACTGTATGCAATACTCCAGCTGTGGCCTAACCAGTATTTTATACAGTTCCAGCATTACATCCCTGCTTTTGAATTCTATACCTCGGCCAATAAAGGGAAGCATTCCATATGCCTTCTTCACCATGCTATCTACCTGTCCTGCCATCTTCAGGGACCTGTGGACATGCACTCCAAGGTCTCTCACTTCTTCTACCCCTCTCAATATCCTCCCACTATTGTGTATTCCCTTGCTTTGTTTGCCCTCCTCGAGTGCACTACCTCACACTTCTCCAGATTGAATTCCATTTGCCACTTTTCTGCCCACTCAACCAAACCATTGATATCATTTTGTTATCTTCTTCACTATCAACTACATGGCCAATTTTTGTGTCATTAGCAAATTTCCCAATCTTGCCTCCCACATTTAAGTCCAAATCATTAATATACGTTACAAACAGCAAGGGACCCAACACTGAGCCCTGGGAATGCCACTGGAAATCGCTTTCCATTTGCAAAAACATCCATCGACTACCACCTTTTGTTTCCTGTCACTGAGCCAACTTTGGATTCAACCTGCCACATTCCCCTGCATCCCATGGGCTTTCATTTTTCTGACCAGTCTGCCATGTGGGACCTTGTCAAGTGCCTTACTAAAATCCATGTAGACCATATCCACTCCACTACCCTCATCAATCCTCCTTGTTAGTTCCTCAAAAAACTCAACCAAGTTAGTAAGACACGATCTTCCCTTAACAAACCCATGCTGACTATCCCTTTCTAAGTGGCAGTTTATCCTATCTCTCAGAATTGATTCTAATAATTTACCCACCACTGATGTCAGACTGACCGGCATATAATTATTTGGCCTATCCCTCGCACCCTTTTTAAACAATGGCACAACGTTCACAGAGTTCCAATCCTCTGGCACCTCGCCCGTATCCAATGAGGATTTGAAGATGATCCTCAGAGTATCTGCTATTTTCTCCCTGGCTTCCTTTAACGACCTGGGATGCAATCCATCTGGCCCTGGTGATTTATCCACTTTCTAGGATGTCAGACCCTCTAGTACTTCTTCTCTCATTATGCTTATCGTATCTAATATTTCATACTTTTCTTTTAATACAATGTCTGCATCATCCCTCTTATTTGAGAAGACAGAGACAAAAAACTCATTAAGAACCCTGCCCACATTTTCTGAATCCATGCACAATTTCCCTTGTACATCTCTGATAGGCCCTACCCTTTCCTTAGTTATCCTCTTACTCTTAATGTACTGATTTTGTACTGGGCTTTCCTTGATTTTACCTGCCAATAATTTTTCATGTCCTCTCTTTGCTTTTCTAATTTCCTTTTTTACTTCACCCCTGCACTTTCAATACTCCTCTAGGCTTTCTAAAGTATTTAGCTTTTTGTGACCGTCATAAGCTTTCTTTTTCTGCTTTAACTTACCCTGTAAGCATCTAGATAACCAAAGGCAAGGGGCATGCCAAAATGGGTGTATCTTAAATTAAAAATAATTTTGGGGGCTGGACTAAGTCAGACTTTAGCCTTTCTCCTCTGGCTTTGGGTTGAAAGATTGATGGGATGAAGGTGTCCTTTGTCTGCTGGTTGTAAGTGTCACAAGAAATAGGTTTGGGCAGTGTCAAGTCGGGAGTGTAATGACATGCTCACCACTCATCTGGATGTCTGCAACAACACTCAAAGAGCTTGACATCAACTAGAACAGAGTAGTCTGCTTGACAGTGTTCCCAACACTGCACTCAATACCCACTCCCTCCACAACTGTGGCTGCAGTATGTACTATCTTTAGAATGCACTGCAGTAACTCACTATGTTTACTTCAATAATTCCTCCAGTCTGAAAACTTCTTCCACCAAGGATGCTATTGGAAAGCTATCACTTTCAAGTGGTGCCAATATTCAATATAAAAGCCAATAAGACAGGATCAGCAAATTGCAGCCCATTCTCCTGACTTCAATAGCAGGAAAGTTACTAGAAGGGATCAATAAGGATACTCTGCATGACCATCTGTACAGAGAAAGGATTATTAAAGAATCTCAACATAGCTTCTGGAAAAGGTCACATCTTATCAACCTGGTAAAAATTCAGAGGAAGGCCTCTAAAATGTCCTTAAGTTACATGATAAAGCCGAGTTATTCACTCTAGAAAAGCACAGACAGCGAATATACTTGATTGTGGTCTTTGAAATAATTAATGATTAGAGTCTACATATTTGGATATACTATGAGAGAGTTAGAAAAGGTAGGGTGGGCCAGGGAATATGCATTTCAGTTACGTAAGCATTGAACAAGTTAAATGTGGAAATCGATTATTTTTGCAAAAGGTCATTGACCTCTAGAACAAGTTACCAGTGGGGCCTAATCAATGTTTTATGAAGATTTAGCATAACGTCCTTGCTTTTGTACTGTTTACTTCTCTTGATAAAGCCAAGCAACCAAAATGCCCTTTTAACAGACTTCTGAACTTCTCTTGCCATTTTCAAAGTCTGTGTATATGCAATCCCTAGTTTCTATGTTCCTGCACCACTTTTAAAATTGTACTACTTAGATTATATTATTGCTCCTTATTCTTCCTACCAAAATGAATCACTTCACACTTCTCTGCGTTATGTTTAATCTGCCGTATGTCTGCTCAGTTCACCAATCTGTCTTCCTGAAATCTCGTTCTATCCTCTTCCCTGTTTATTACATTTCTGAGTTCGATGTGATATGCAAGCATTGAATTGATGTCCTGTATACTCAAGTCCAAGTCATTAATATATATCAAAAAGAGCAGTGGTCCCAACCCTGAACCATTGCTCACAATTGGGCAGAATCTAATGAGGCCGTTAGGAGCGGGAAAGGAGGCGTGAGGAGCCAAAGAACAGTGGCGGAAGCACCCACCCGGAAATCTGACGTTGTGATGTCAATTCCAGATTTAGTCAGCAGCAGGAAAGCTCCAGGGCGCTGTCACCGCCCCCTGACGCAACAGGACTGCCATTTGAGTTGTTGAACAGGTCCTTGTAATCTTCTTCTTCTTCTTTTTCTTCTTCTTCTTCTTCTTTGGCCTCCTTGTCTCGAGAGACAATGGGTAAGCGCCTGGAGGTGGTCAGTGGTTTGTGGAGCAGCGCCTGGAGTGGCGATGAAGGCCAATTCTATAGTGACAGACTCTTCCACAGGTGCTGCAGATAAAATTGGCTGTCGGGGCTGTTACACAGTTGGCTCTCCCCTTGCAATTCTGTCTTTTTTCCTTCCAACTGCTAAGTCTCTTCGACTCGCAACTCTTTAGCCCCGCCTTTATGGCTGTCCGCCAGCTCTGGCGATCACTCGCGACTGACTCCCACGACTTCTGGTCAATGTCACAGGACTTCATGTCGCATTTGCAGACGTCTTTAAAGTGGAGACATGGACGGCCAGTGGGTCTGATAGCAGTGACTAGCTCGCTGTACATGTGTCCTTGGGGATCCTGCCATCTTCCATGCGGCTCACATGGCCAAGCCATCTCAAGCGCCGTTGGCTCAGTAGGGTGTGTATATTGGGGATGTTGGCCACCTTGAGGACTTCTGTGTTGGAGATACGGTCCTGCCACCTGATGCCAAGGATTCTTCAGAGGCAGCGAAGATGGAATGAGTTGAGACGTCGCTCTTGGCTGACATATGTTGTCTAGGCCTCACTGTCGTAGAGCAAGGTACTGAAGACGCAGGCTTGAAACACTCGGACTTTTGTGTTCCGTGTCAGTGCGCCATTTTCCCACACTCTCTTGGCCAGTCTGGACATAGCAGTGGAAGCCTTTCCCATGCGCTTGTGGATTTCTGCATCGAGATAGGTTACTGGTGATAGTTGAGCCTAGGTAGGTGAACTCTTGAACCACTTCCAGAGCGTGGTCGCCGATATTGATGGAGCATTTCTGACGTCCTGTCCCATGATGTTCGTTTTCTTGAGGCTGATGGTTAGGCCAAATTCGTTGCAGGCAGCCGCAATCCTGTTGAGAATACATTATGCAATATTACTTGTTCCCTTGGTATGTGAACTATTGTAAGATTCACCAGACTACAAGTAATAGCCAAAGAATATGAGAGTTTTAATTATAACTTAGACTAGAACAGATATATACACAGCTACTGCAGGAATACATCTACACACGTCTCACTGTTGGGTACACCCGTAACTCCCTGGTCATATGTGACACAACATCACTTCCTCTGGTGACCTTCACTTACAGCCTGTTAAGGTGGACTCACAGCACATTAGTATGCAATTGATCGTGATTCAATGCCGGGCTTGGAATAAAGTGAATGGCAGGCGGGCCTCATGTGCCTTCGGATCCCCGGCCTTTGAAAGATAACAGCACCAAGGTGAAGCCTCAGTGTCATGATGGAAAGACAGTCATGATGAGCACTGGATAGGGGAAGACGGGGGAGTGGAGGCAATTGCCGGCCTGCAGTGCTGTGCACTCTATACGGGTGGGCTTGGTTTCGGGTGGCAGTACCGGTGGGCTTGGTCTTGGGTGAGAGGGCCAGGTGACCATAAGTACTGGTTGAGAGGGTCGGGTGGCCATACTACTGGGGGAGAGGGTCAGGTGGCCATACTACTGGGTGTTTGGCTCTCAGCAAAGGTGGGCACTGAGGGCAATTCGCATGTAAGCCGAGGGGAGTAGCAAAGGCAAAGATGCCAAGGCAAGTTTGTCTCTGCAAGGACAGCACTCTGGAGGCTTACTGATCAATTGGCATACATCCTGTCTTTGTGGACACCTGCAGCATGATGCAGTGTCTCTACTGGAGGGAGGGCCAGGAGGCAGCTATGCCTGCCCATGAAGCTCCACCATGAGAGCGACAGCAGTCGACCATGCCAAAAAGCGCCCACCTGTTCCAGAGAGTGTACCAGACCCAATTCAGCTGCCTCCAAATGCCTGAGCAGCATTATCAGTGAAAACTGTGGCTCTCCAGTGAGGCCATCACTGACTTATGTGCCATGCTGCAGAACCTGTTATGACCTACGGAATTCAGTGCTCATCTTATGCCATTGGCCCTGAAGACCACCCGTGGCACCTTTACTCATCTGAAGTGTTCCAGGGATCCACCGGGAACATGTGTTGGATTTCTCAGGCAGCAGCCACTGCTGCATCAAAGACGTGACCAATGCCCTGTTCAAGAGGGCCAGCGACTATGTGTGCTACTGGACTGACCCTGACAATCAGGCCGAGAGGGCCATTGGATTCGGGGCCATTGCTGTATTCCCCCAGGTGCAAGGTCAGATAGACTACACGCCTGTGGCTATCAAGGTTCCAACAGACCAGCCAACCACCTTCATCAAGAGGAAGGGCTTCCATTCCATCAACGTTCAACTGGTCTGTGACCATCAAAAGCGTTTCCTGGAGATGTGAACCCATTTCCCAGGAAGCAGACACAATGTCTACATACTTTGACAGTCCCAGATGCTATAGCTTTTAAGGTCCTCCACTCTCCTTCAGGGATGGATTCTTGGGGACAAGGGCTACTGATTGCAGAGATGGCTATTGATGCCTGTGAGGAACCCTCACACTGCAGCAGAGGCCAGATACAATACTTGCCACGGCTCCACACAAGCAACCATCCAGCAGGCCATTGTGCTGCTGAAGATGAGATTCTGGTGCCTGGATTGATCCAGTGGAGCCCTGCAGTAGGCCCCAGTGAGGGTCACATGTATCGTGATGGTGCTCTGCACAATTTAGCACTGCAGAGGGGGGCAGCCTTACATAATGAGGACATGATTGATTGTTAGCCCTTATCTGACAAGGAGGACATGGAGGAGGCTACTGAGCAGGCACCACTGGATGTTGAATTCCTTGCACCAGAAGCCAGGTACATTGAGCGATGGGCCGAGGAGGCAAGAGACAATCTCATAGTTACCGACTTCCAGCCACCATGATGGCCTCTCAAAGTGAACTCAGTAAAGACCCATCTCAATAGATTCAATCTGTCTCCTCCTTTCTATCTGGATTCCATGCCTAGCGCCCAGATTAACCACACGCTGATGCACATCTGAGATGCTTACAAAAGCAGCGCTGTGGTTACACTGGCAGCCCAATGAGGGAGAAGGATGAAAGCAACATCTCACAATTAAGGCATGAAAGAAAAAGCATTTTTCGACCTTGAATGTGAACAGTAATAACGATAAAACCTTATAATTCAATACAAATGGCAAACCCCAAGTCTGTCTAAATGCTTTTCTTTATATGTTTACGAGCGCTTCTATGAGCTGTGAACCTTGCAATAGCAACTGTGCTGGAGGCAAGCTGCTGATCAGGCTACCCCTTGGCCTAGGATGACTTTGGTGGCCGTCCTCTGGCTGCCTGAGGCCTGGAGGGCCTCGGCTGCCCGAGGGTTTCCTGCACAGATGCAAGACTCACTTCAGGTGTCATGGCTACTGGAGCTGGGTTCACTGGTGGAGGGCCTGAGGAGCCGGTGTCCAGACTCAGAGTGCCCTGAGGGGAGCCCGCAGCTGTGCAGGTCAGCCTCTCCTCCCCCCTTTCAAGGCTCACTTGGACCTCCCTGCTGACCACAGAAGGATGAGGAGCTGGAGAAGACTCCAGAGGCCTTGTCCTTCTCTCGCCTTGCCACTGCTGCCTCAGGCTCATAGCCAAGTCAATGGTGTGCAGGTCTGCATGCATCTGTGGGATCTGGCTCTTCATGAGTGTCGCCTACCTCTCAATGGAGAAAGCCATGTGCTCGCACGCCTGTGACATGGCAGTACTCATGGCATGGATGGACTCCTCCATCATCAGCTCATGGATGTGCATGGCCTCTGTCATCCCTGCCAGTTGTTTCCTTCCCTCTCTCTGCAATGCCAACATGCCCTGTGCTGTCCACACCAGAGGCTCGTCATCAGCCTGGGGCTCAGCAATGGCCTGGCCACCCACAGTTCTCTGACTGTCAGTGGTTTTGCCTGTCTCAGCCTCAGCCAGCTGCTTGGGCGTGTATGTGGTGCTCTCACCAGTATGCGACCCTGATTCTGAGGCTGAGCGCAAACCCACTGAGGTGAAAGTATTTGTGCTGGTGGAAGGTGCAGGAGAATCATGTGACAGTGCATCCTCGGGCTGCTGTTCCTCTCAGAGTTTGACAGCTGCCCTCCTTTAGCTGGAACCTCTTGCGGATGAAAACCCACATGAGAGAGCATGAACACCTGTGGGTTACACTGTGCCAATCTTGTCATGCCAACCATGTGTGATGTGGATCTCCTGAAGTGTGGTGGATGTTTAACGATGACAATCCAAACTCTCTTGTGCGAAGACTCCAGTCTCACCATTCGTTATTGAGTGGCCGCCCTGCGCCCCGACTAGCTCCAGTGCCTCCTCCTCAGCCATGGAAAGAGGCTGGATATTGGTTATTCCTCCACCAGTCTGCAAGGTCTCCCTGCCATTATGGGCCTGTTTGTCCTGCAAATGGAAAAAAGGACATAGTAAGACTTTGCAGGAAGAGAAAGAAAACAGTTCTGCTAGTGGCAGCCTCTTGCCCCTTACAGGTGTTACCTACATGGTCTTTGAAAGGAGGTGGCCTGTGGCTGAGATGCAGCCATGCATCTGCTCGGATGTGGTGATGCCTCCCCTCCTTGCCTTTGCTTTTATGGTGACTCCCTCCCCATGTCGCACTGCCTCCTACATAACCACATGCAAGTCCCAAAGAGGAGAGAGGTATGGAGCACTCACCTTGGCAGAACGAAGTAGGTCATTGACTCTCTTCCTGCACTCGACCCAGGTCTGGGAGTGGGAGGGGGTGCCCCCATTGCTGCTGACCTCCTCTCCGATCTCCATTCAGGCTCACTTGGTTAGCTGGGAGGACCTTTTTTTGCCATCCCTTAGACAGAGGACCGTTCCCTTGTAGCCTGGAGGAGAATCTCCAGGGAGGCATTGCTGAACCGTGGGGCCACCTGTGTCCTCTGCCTGACATGGTCTCTCTTGGCTTCCGAAGAGCTCCTGGCCTTGTGAGGCCTTGGTTAGCAGCACAGTAATACAGCAACATAAGTCTCCAGGCAGGGGGATCAGCATCATAGTAGCACAGGGTCTCCAGGCAGGAGATTCAGCATCATAGCAGCACAGAGTTGCCAGGCAGGGGGATCAGCATCATAGCAGCAGAGGGTCTCCAGGTAGGAGATTCAGCATCATAGCAGCACAGGGACTCCAGGCAGGAGATTCAGCATCATAGCAGCACAGAGTTGCCAGGCAGGGGGATCAGCATCATAGCAGCAGAGGGTCTCCAGGCAGGAGATTCAGCATCAAAGCAGCACAGAGTCTCCAGGTAGGAGATTCAGCATCATAGCAGCACAGGGACTCCAGGCAGGAGATTCAGCATCATAGCAGCACAGAGTCTCCAGGTAGGAGATTCAACATCAAAGCAGCACAGAGTCTCCAGGTAGGAGATTCAGCATCATAGCAGCACAGTGACTCCAGGCAGGAGATTCAGCATCATAGCAGCACAGAGTCTCCAGGCAGGGGGATCAGCATCATAGCAGCACAGGGACTCCAGGCAGGAGATTCAGCATCATAGCAGCACAGAGTCTCCAGGCAGGAGGATCAGCATCATAGCAGCACAGAGTCTCCAGGTAGGAGATTCAGCATCATAGCAGCACAGCAGCAGCAAAGGCAGTTAGTAAAGCAGCAGTTTAAACAGGGCAGGCAGTGTTTTAAATATGGCGCCAGCACCTGCGTTCGTCTGCGTTTCGATGCCCACCCTCATCCTCCAATCGGATGGGCCCTGCACCTTCTGCATTTAAATAGGATGGCCAGCTGCACACATGACAAGCAGCAATGGTCTGCCACTTCCGGGTCTGCCGCCAGGAGCCACGATGGGCTCACTAAATTCAGCCCATATGTCCAGGCTGTTAAACAACTGTTCACCACTCTGCTCTGCTTTCTAGCCCTTAGCCAATTTCATATGCATGTTACCACTGCCCATTTACTCTCATAGACTTCTATTTTGTTAGCAAGTCTATGACGTGGTACTTTTTCAATCATGTTTTAAAAGTCCATATACACAACATCAACCGCACTGCTCTCAATAACACTCTCCACCAAAGATATTAATCAACAACTTTAACTGAACTCCCACAGTCTTTGGGGGGAAAACAGTTCCTTCCAATTCAAATCTTGCCTGACACTTTTTAATTTCACACTCATGTCTGCTATGTCTTTTAATGAACTAATTTATTTGCTTGCAAAATCAAAGAACTCGATCAAATTAGTCAAACACAATTTGCTGTTACCAAATCCTTGCTGCCTTTCATTTATTGACACATATTTTTCCAAATGACAATTCATTTTGTTCCAGATTAATTTCTATAAAGGTTTCCCCACTAGCAACACTAGGCTGACTGCCCTGCAGTTGTTGGGTTTATCCCACTCCCCTTTGGAATGCATCCTACATTGCTCCCATTTGTAAGGAGGATTGGAAGATTGTAGCTGGAGCCTTCACAATTTTCACCCTTACTTCCCTGAGCAATGTAGGATGCATTCCATGCGGTCCTGGTGACTTTTTTTAATATTGAGCACGTCTAAACCTTTCAGTACTCCTATTTGTCTATTTTTAACCTACCCTGTCTCTACTACCTCCTCCAGTTCTGTGACATTGACAGCATCCTCTTCTTTCATGAAGAAAGATGTAACGTTCTCATTTAGTACCTCAGCCATGCCCTTTACCTCCACAAGAACATTTTCTTTTTTGGACTCTAATCACCCACCCTTCTTTTAAGTATTCTTTTACTATTTATATGTTGACAAAAGACTTTTCCCTTTTTACATTACTCGTTAATCTATTGTCATACACTCTCATTGCCCCTAATTTCATTTCTCAATTCTCCTCTGTACTTTTTATATTCAGCTTGGTTTTCTACTGAATTATGAACCTGGCATTTATCGTAAGCAAACAAGTTAGTTAATTAAAACTGTTGGCACAGAAATAGCAGCCATGAGTGTGAAATTAAAAAGCTTCAGGCAAGATTTGGAATTAGAAGGAACTGTGTTGCCCCCACAGATTGTGGGAGTTCAGTTAAATAGTTGATTAATATCTTTAAGAGTTGAATATCTGTTAAGAAAGGTGCAGGATTAAGGGATATTGGAATAATAGAATAACACAGGGGATATTTTGGTTCATGAGCTGTTGGATCATGTCACGCCAAATCAAGCAATTGGTCCAAGATACATAAGATGAGATGTTAGAATACATAATATGGAGTTTTGCCCAATTTGATTTGAGAGAGGATGGAATGCATACACTTTTCTCAGGAGATTGAAAAAGTTAGCAAGAAGGCAATTGTAAACAATTTTTCAAAGAACATAATCATATATATAATCAAGAAATGGCCATTCTTCTTCTGGTTAAATTCTTGCCATATCCCTCAATCCTTTCTCTCTCCAAAAATACATGTACTGTAATTTCCTTTAAGACCCATTTCAGGGAAGTTATTGCACAAATCTATTATGCAAATAAAAGACAAGACAATACCATTTGGCCCATCAATCCTGTCTTTTAATGTAATAGTATAACTGGGCAGCTTGATCCACCCCACTCCCTCCACTGCACCACTAACAGCCACGTAACAGACTCTAAGCTTTCTTCCAGTGGTGTTTGGCTCCCTACCTCCTGCGAAAGGTGATAAGACTTATTTTTAGAATCAACCACCTTTTTTCATTCTTACATATTCCTGTCTGCTGAGCTCCTGTAAATGCTTCACTTGCATTCAGCTTTCTGGAGGTGTAGTGCCAATAATGGACTATTTCTTTCTCAGCACATTGAACTATAAATTTACCATCATGAGCAAACAAAATATGGCTCAGAAATCATTCTAAAATATATATGAATAAAAATGTCAAAAATTGAAAAGGTTTCATGAAAGTAACATTACATTAAAAAGGAAATGTAATCATTGCAACAAATAAAACATCATCAAAGCTTGTTCTTCTAAGAATTATGTTGCACATAGACATTCCTTTGTTGGCTTTCAAGGAAAAAGGATTGACAGGTAAAAGAAATCCTGCCAGGAAAGACAGAAAATGATGCCAGATATTCAGTTAAATATTTTTGCATGCATTCTGATGCCTTGAGGAGACTATGGCATGAAATCTGTACAAGCAACGACTCCAGGCAGTCAGCAAATCACATTTAGAAGGAACTTGACACAAACACCTAAGGCCTCTTTGTCCAGTTTTCCAATTCCCTTGTGCCTGGTCTGGGTCTGAGCAAAAAATGAGTAGGAGTTCCCTCAAAACATGTTGAGACAATCAAAGTGGGGCTGCCTGTGGTTGCATAGAAAACAAGGCTTCATTATGACATAAGCATAGATCCAAAGGATGAAAATGGATTACAGGATGGATTCTGCTCTTCGGGGAATGGATGCTTTTACTCATAAATGTTTATGTAATTCCTCAAAATAATCGGTTTCAATGGTATTTATTGGCTTTCATAGTAATTAATGATAATTATTATTAGTAATAATTACAAATATACTTAAGGTCACACTTAATGATAAAACCAATTACGAGAATATTCACATATTACGGTTCTTGAATTTAAGGGGAACAGCAGGCCAGACCATTCAAATTTTTAAGAACTGTTCGAACACCCCTCTTTATACATTTTTCTCCAGTGAAATTCTTATGTTATCAAAGGATTACCTCATCCCGTTATTCACTTAATGAATTTCAGTTTTAGCACAAAGGCCTCCCTTACACATTATCAAGGCTTTATCTTCACTGAGTTGTCAAACATATCATTCAACTGGAGACAAATAGAAAGACCCAATAATTAAGTTATCACTTGACCAAATTCCTCAACAATGTTCTCTGAGGAGTTGGTCATCCCAGCTATAGCTTCTCAACTGAATGTCACCATTAACCAGTCAGCTATACGACTTATAAACATTAATGTAGCCATTTAACAAAGGTAATCTGCTTTTGCCTCTGCTGAACTCTCATCAGCTAAAGCACTGTCCTTGTTTTGCATTTCACATGGGAACAAAACTGACATTTTCAGCCTTCTAACAGAAACTCACTTAACAAGCAAATGCCAGAAATGAAAGAAATTAATATAAATCAACATTAATCCATTTCTTACACTGCTGATGGAACCAATTGTCTTACAATGGACATAGTGCTAAGATTCATTCACTAAAGGGAGACCTGATGGTGGGATTCAGCCATTATTAGGGAGACACTGGTGAGATAGGATGTCCAATAAGAATGGAAACCCTGCTAGTAAGATTCAGTAAGTGATAGGGTAGATGGTGGAACTCTTTAAGAAGATGAGTATTCTTGCTTTAATTGGGTATGAGAAAACCAACACAAAAGCAAAATACTGCAGATGCTGGAAATCTAAAATAAAAACAGAAAAGGCTGGAAATGCTCAGCAGCTGTGGCAGCATCTGTGGAGAGAGAAACAGAGTTAACGTTTCAAGTCTGTGATAGGTGTCCTGATGAAAGGTCACAAATCTGAAGCGTTAGCTATGTTTTTCTCTTCACAGGTGCTGTTAGTCCTGCTGAGCATTTCCAGCATTTTCTGTTTTTATATGAGAAAACCAAGGCTTGTATTAAGCTTTGCTTTTATCATCCAAGCTTCAGAGAACCCTATCCTGGTATTGAGAACCACAACGGACCCTATTCTGGTATTGAGAACTATGGGGTAGCCTATGATTGCACTGAGAACCATGAAGGAACCTAATCTGTTACTGGGGGCCATGGAAGAGTCTATGCTTCTTCTGAAAACCAGAAAGAAACTGAACCTGGTGCTGGGAGCTGTAGAAGAGCCCATTATGGTACTGGGAGCCATGAAGGAGCCTATCATGGCATGAACAACCGTAGATGACCCAATCTTGGTATTGGAAGCTGTCATGCTTCAAGAACTTGACCATTTCTTTGCAAAGAATTTGGGGGAAAGAGCTCATTTTAAAGCAACATGTAATTTCACAACTTTTTTCTTTCAAAAATAAAAGAATCTAGCTGGAAGGTAGTTAATATGCTAAATGGAATGCTTCTTCAGAATGTAAATGTTAAAGAAATTGTTAGCTTGTCTAGGTAATTGAAGAACACCTCACACCCATTATGTCGGAAAGCTTTTGATCATTCACTGTGAAGAAAGAGATGAAGAGAGAGAGAGAGAATCTTTTTGAAGCAGGAAACCGTGAAGGCAGTCAGAATTATTAGAGGAAAACCTGTGAGAGCCTTTCCTCCTGATTATCATGCTGGATGATAATCAGAAAACTGCTTATTTATATCAAGTAAGATGAGCCACTGATGTGGGGGCAGGGGGTGGGGGTTGGTGTATGGCGCGTTCTTTATTTTGCATCATTACATGAGGATCAGCTATATTGATTTAACTAAATGTATTTGATCATAACTTGCTCTGTAGTTCGTCTTACTGTGAAATAAAGCCGGTTAATGATTCATATCATACTTTTTCTACTCTAATTTTCATGTGTCTGCCATTGGTGAGATTAAAGACGTGCACTTGTAAAAGATGTAAATATCCAGTTCAGGTCATACGTGCATATTATAATTATTAAATCCTCAGGTTACACCATTGTACAAGTAGATATAGGACACTGTGAGTCAACACTCTATAAAAGTGACTTACACAAACTGCTTGCAAGGCGACTCATGCCATTGAACTATAGAAGGTATCTCTAGCAGACCCAAAATGTAACAAAGAGCTATTACCGAAACTTATCCTGGTATTGTAAGCCATGTTGGAGCCTATGTCGGTATTTGGAATCATGAAGGAACCTATGTGGTATTAGGATGTACTGAAGAGCCTTTGTTGGTATTAGGATCAATTGAGGCGCCTATTTCAATATTAAAGCCTTTGTGGAGCCTATGTCATTATTGGGAGCTATTGAGGAGCTTATGTTCCTAGACTAGATGCAGGAAGGATGTTCCCGATGACAGGGGAGTCCAGGACCAGGGGTCACAGTCTAAGGATAAGGGGTAAGCCATTTAGGACTGAGATGAGGAGGGATTTCTTCACCCAGAGAGTGGTGAACCTATGGAATTCTCTACCACAGAAAGCAGTTGAGGCCAAATCATTAAATATATTCAAGAAAGAGTTAGGTATAGTTCTTAGGGCTAAAGGGATGAAGGGATACGGGGAGAAAGCGGGAACAGGGTACTGAGTTTGGATGATCAGCCATGATCGTATTGAATGACGGTGCAGGCTCGAAGGGCCGAATGGCCTACTCCTACTCCTATTTTCTATGTTTCTATGTTTCTAAGACTGAGATGAGGAGGAATTTCTTTACTCAGAGGGTGGTGAATCTGTGGAATTCTCTATCCCAGAGGGCTGTGGAAGCTCAATCATTGAACATGTTCAAGACAGAAATTGATAGATTTCTGAATACTAACGACATCAAGGGATATGGGGTTAGTGGGGGGAAATGGCGTAAAGGTAGATGATCAGCCATGATCTGTTTGAATGGCAGAGCAGGCTCGAAAGGCCGAATGGCCTACTCCTGCTCTGATTTCCTTTGATCCTATGAAGACAGAAACAAAGTACTTGTTTAGTTTCTCTGCCTTTTCCTTATTCCAAATTATAAATTCCCTTTGAGGAACCTATGTTGGGATTGGGAACCATTGAGGAGCTGACGCCCAAGTCAACATAAAGAAAACAATTGAAAGAGGAAAATTCCTGAAATAAGTAAATAAGAAAGTGACAATTCCACAACATTATTCCCACAACTAATTAACAGCGTTAGGAGTAGCCTTTTATTTTTTGTGGTGTGAAAGGAGATCTGATAAGCATTTATATAATAGGCGGTCAGGCTCAAGTTAAAAAGCTTTGATGGAGCAATAGCAATGGATTTGAAAAGGCTGTCTCTACCCAACATTGCCAGCCTGTTGCCATTGTGATTGACTGATCTCCACAGAGGATATATTTTACCAGACTGAGAAAGGAGCCAGAAGGTTTCAGGAATAGAATGGGCAGAGTTAATCCTGCTTTGCACATGTATGTTATCAATGTTGGAGCGTTCTACAGAAAATAAATCCAGATTTAATTGTGAATATTTAAAACCATTTGAAGACAAAACAAGATGAATATGAATGAGCTATTTTCACATATTCAGAAGAGCTGACCGAAAAATAATAACATGAATGTTAATTCAACATAAATGAAGGACATAAAGGAAGTTTTTTAATCCGGTACTGGGATATCAGAGTGAAGAGTCTGCTTCAGTTCATTTGGTCGCAATAAATGCCCTCTGATAATTAAAAAATTTCCTTTAATTCTTCACTCCTGCTCCTCTTGGTGCTGCAAGGAAATCCTGGCTCTCCTCTGCCTTCTCCTCCCACTACCATGATCCCTGCCTGACCGCCCTCTTGAAGACTTACCTTAGAGAGCACAGAGAATGGTACCTGGTAGTAGCCTCCTGCCACTCAAATTTAAAGGCAGGGCAGCTGCTTCCTGTCGATTTTCTGGTGGTTATGGTTGGGATGTCAGTCAGCAGCACACTAAAAGGCCTGGCCACACCAGGACTAACCAGCCGCTCACTAGGCCACCTTCCCACCTGTGATCTAAAATGAGCCCCAAGCCTCGAGGCAGGGGGTGAAACCTTCGGATTACAAAGGCAGGAGTACTACCCACTGAGCCACAGCTGAAAATCAGGCGTCTACATTTCGAAAACAATTACCGTTACTTGTTTATAGCTCGTAATATTAATTGACAAATACCAACCTATGCTCAAACTGTTAAAATAAGACAGAGCTAGCCTGCAACTCCATGGCTACATTTTAATAAAACTCCTATTATTTCCGAACTCTCACACAATTGACTCAATTTTCTAGAAAATTGACTTGCACTCACTTTTCTTCTTTAACATCACAGCACTGAACTTGAAAAATTGTGCCTGTATTTTTAATTAATAGTCCCTGGTCGACTACATTGGAGATATGGGGGAAGTAATGAAATTGTTTAGACAGCTTCCATTCTCTTTCGAGACTTTACAGGTTTAATGCAATTACAGAGCATCCTGCCTTGCAGCAAGATTCATCTGTTTCTTTTGGTTGCCATCAATAAGAAAAGGTCTAATTCGTTTTGTAGTTTTCCCAAAATGTGGGAATGTTGCTGTGAGGGACCATTTGCGCACAGCTGCGAAAGGCTCATGCATATATTCATGAGGTGGGTGGGGTGTATGCAAACGCATTCAGATTAGCTGTCGGAACTCTGGCCTGAAGCAAGGCCCATGCACTTTGCTAGACAGCAATACCCTGAAGCAGACAGTTTTATCAAAGGGGTTTTAATTTAAACTTTTCCTGACAGCCATGGTAACAAAATTATTTTTTTTCTTTTCAATAATTAATGACAAAATTAACAGTCAGGATCTGATAAGAATGGATTGTCTGATGTTCCAATTGACTTTTCGATCTCAACTTTCTAAAGCAATGTTTATCTCCTAATTGCTTTCATCAACAAAAATCAATAAAACTCGATGCAATTCATGAAATTTATCCCACAAGTCAGATTTAAGGGTTCTCTTTGCAAGGTCAGCAGTGTCCATTTTCTTATACTGTACATTTTCTGTCAGCTTGACTCAGTTGGTGCCAGTCTCACCTCTAGCTCAGAAGGTTTTTCCCTTTAAGACCCACATGAGGAATCCATCATCTAACCTATGCTGCTGCCCTAATACAGTACCTGTTCAACCAAGACACTGCCTCCCGGCTCGGAAGACTCTCAGTCATTAACCTCACTGCTGTTTTTGGGATGTTACAGGTGCAGAATGACTGTTGTGTTTGCCCACATAATGGCATTCCCTGTAATTCATAATGATTCACTGGTGTCATAGAATCTTACAGCACAGAAAGAGGTTATTCATCCCATCATGCCTTTGTTGGCTCTGTTAGTAGTTCCACTCCCATGATTTTTATCCATACCCCTGTAATTTTGTTTCTTTTTCGAGTATAAATCTGAAAAGGAAATACCTAACAGCACTGTGGTAGCACCTTCACACATGAACTACCCCAGTGCAAGAAGGCATCTGACTAGTACCTTCTTAAGGGCAACTAGGGATGGGCAATAAATACCAGCCTTGTCAGCAGCACCCACATCCTGAAAATTAACTATTTATAAAAGACCAGAAGTAAAAATAAAACTATTTCTAGGATTGAAACACTGCTCCTGACACCTGAGCATTTTGCTGTATTATTGATGGATTTTTCAGCATAACACCACCTCAGCTGAAACCTTGACTAAGGGACTAGAGAATTCCCTGGAAATGGTGACAGTGGCCGGAATTTTAAGGGACCATGGGAGACAGGAGTGGGGTCCCTTCTGAATTTTATTGTCGCTGCCGACATGGAGGACAGACCTTGCACAATCATGTGGCGGGAAGGCAATGCAGGTATTTAAGAGCCCAACAGACAGCAATTTTATTCACTGGATCCCATTTAACAAATGGAGCACAGGAACCACAGGGCTTCATAGCCTCACCTGGTTAAAGGAGGCGACAAGGAGGTGGAAGCTGAGTACTGGTTTCACTGGGAAGCCATTAGGTGAGGCAGCGTCGCTTGGCAGGGAGGGTGGAGGAGGGAGGGCATCGGGAAAAACTGTCAGGAGTGGGAGCCAAGGTGCCAGCTCGGTGGGGGAGCCACACCAGGGTGCCATCAGGGCAGTGCCACCTCATTGGAGGTGTCAAGTAAGGGGAAGTTGGGGGCAGGCATTTGCTGCGAAGGCCTTGCACTCAGAGGGAGGCAATCTGTCACGGGCCTCATTCACTCTGGCTTGGAGGCCCTGTTGAGGAGAAGGAGCAGCACAGTGGGAGGGAGGCACAGACACTGGCAGGGGCACACCAGCAGCTTGGGATCCCACAGGAGGGCCAGCCTCAGCATCAGCGAGCCAGAGAAGAATGCGAAGGGGCACACTGACAACCTCCTGCATGCTGAAGTAGTTAGCCTCCAGAGAGGGTCTACTGGCCGAGGCTCAACTACCTGCAGATGTCCGAGCGATGTCACTGCTTTGTGTGCCATGATACAGGATGGGCTGAGCCGTGTGGAACTTGGTGGACAACTGATGCCAGTGGCACTGAAGGTCACCATGGCACCGAACTTCTATGCCATTGGATCATTCCAGGGACCCACTGGAGATATGTGAAGTATCTCAGTCTGAGGCACATCAAGGAGCTCACCAATGCTTCCACACTGATCCAAACAGTTAAGTTAAGAGGGTTATAGGATTCAGGGCCATCACTGGATTCTCCCAGATGCAGGATATCATCATTTTTTTTATTCTTTCATGGGATATGGGCATCACTGGCACAGCCTGCGTTTGTTGCCCATCCCTAATTGCCCTTGAGCTGAGTGGGTTGCTAGGCCGTTTCAGAGGGCAGTTAAGAGTCAACTACATTGCTGTGGGTCTGGAGTCACATGTGGGCCAGACCAGGTAAGGATGGCAGATTTCCTTCCCTAAAGGCTTTTAGAGAACCAGATGGATTTTTTTTTAATGACAATTGTTGATAGTTTCATGGCACCATTACTGATGGTGTTACTGAGACTTTCAAATCCAGATTTCAATTAATTAATTGAGTTATTATGAATTAATTAAATTTAAATTCCACCAGCTGCCGTGATGTTTGCACTACACCACCGCCTCCCTTTGCAAGCATGTGGCCATCAAGGCTCCCACAGACCAGCCTGTTTATCAACAGGAAGGGCTTCCACTCGCACAATGTGCAATGGTCTGTGACCATCGCAAATGGATCCTATAGGTGTGTGCATGATACCCAAGGCCATCACGCTGACATACTTCGGCAGTCCCAGATGCCAGAACTTTTCTGTCCCCACTGCTTGCCTTCAGGGTGGATCCTTGGAGATAAGGGCTACCCACTGAGGACATGGCTGTGAGGAACCCATGCATGGATGCAGAGGAGAGGTACAACACCTGCCTCAGGTTAACCTGAGCAACCATTGAGCAGACCATTGGTCTATTCAAAATGAGATTCGGGTGCTAGATCAATTCAGGGGAACACTTCAGCATGCCCCAATGAGGGTCTCGCATATCATGGTGGCCTGCTGTGTACTGCACAACCTGGCACTACAGACGGTGAGGATATCGTGGGGCGTGATGCCACCTCCGATGTCGAGGATGCTGAGGAGGATGCTGCCCAGACAGTGCCAGATGAAGTGACAGCAGGAAACATGCCATGAGATATGTACAAGGAAGGCATGAGGCACCCTTATGCATTCATGGTTCCTTTGAGCCTTACCACCTCAGGAACTGCAGCAATAAAGTCTTATCTTTAAGAAGGCCTGTTGTCGCCTCCTTTCTGTATTGCAGTGCGCAGCTGCACTTCTCACAGTGGCAAGGCTGAAGCTTTGAGTGCTCAGGGCCTGTTCCCTCATTTCCAGCCCCATGGGTGGTCATTCAAATGCTCCTTCTCACTCTGCCACATGTATTACCCAAAGGGTCCAAAGAGTCCAAAGAGTTTGAAATTCTTACCTTAACAACCCAGATCAGGTCATTGAGCCGCTTCCAAGATTAGTTTAAATTCATCCAAGAGTCTCTCACTTAAAGGGTCAGTGTTTAGCAAACATTTTCTTTGTTTGGGGAAGAAGAACTGGTTGATATGAGTTATGGTTTGTGTTTTAATGTAACGTCATCACTTTTTGCATAGCCAACAAATAATTTTCTGCATCCTCCTTTAAATAAACAGTTTAGCAAACACATTTTTCTTGAAGAACCTGTCCCTTGAATGAGCATACAATTTGGTGTTGAAGGAATTTCTCAATTGGTAACAAATTCGGCATGCTCAGTGGAATGAATGGCTAGGATTATGGTAGATTTAAATCGACTGGGGAAGAGGATACCCAATGCAAGGTTTGGAATGGACCACAGATGGGGCTGTGCACTCTTCCTTATAGGGTTAGATGTGCAAGTCCAACCCTCAGCCTGTCTCTTATCAAATGTAACTGGATAAAAGCACAGATGTGATCAGCCCCGGCCTCTCCACCACCTATGTTGCTAAAGTTTTCTGAGGCCTATCTATAAATCAAGCTGTTCCAAAGACATGTACAGTGGTGAAATACGACGTGAACATGGGATCATTAATTCTGAATGGAGTTAACCCTTGACATTGCACTTGCATTTATGAAATATATTTTGCTCAGATGGAGCAGCAAAATACATTTCAGAAAGCAACATCCTTGTCCATTTTCCTTACTGTACAGATCTTCCATTATAAATCGAAGGATATGCTGTTTTATGACTTCAGGAACATTATACCCTGTACCTACAGTGTTATTCTGCAGCAAAGGCGGAGCTGTGTTGCGATAAGGAGAAATTTCTTCACTCAGAGGGTTGTGAATCTTTGGAATTCTCCAGCCCAGAGGGTTGTAGATGCTCCTTGTGTATATTCAAGGCTGGGATCGAGAGATTTTTGGTGTCTCAGGGAATCAAGGAATATGGGGAAAGGGCAGGAAAGCAGAGTTGAGGCAGACAATCAGCTATGATACCATTGAATGCCAGAGCAGGCTCAAGGGGCCGTATGATCGACTCGTGTGCCTAGTTCTTATGTTGTTATCTTTCACGTTCAGATACTGACTGACCGGGCTGAGTATTTCCAACCTTTCCGATTTTTAGTTCAGGGCTTCCTGGATCTTTGAATAAAGTGATTTTTCATTTTACACCCTATTTTCCCCTCATCTCCTGAAGGCACAGATTCTTGCAGGGGATTGATAGCACAGGTGTATCTTTCACTCGAACATACTTGACGATGAGCACCAACAGGCAATTTGACCATACAATCACAGAATGGTAACAGAACAGAAGGAGGCCATTTGGCCCGTCTAGTCCATGCCAGTTCTTTGCAAGGGCAACTCAGCGAATCCCACTCCTCTGCCCTTTCCCCATAGCCCTGTAATTTTTTTTCCCTTCAGGTGCTTATCAAATTCTCTTTTGAAAGCCATGATTGAATCTGCCTGCACCATACTCTCAGGCAGTGCACTCCAGATCCTAACCATTGATTAAAAAAGTTTTCCCCATATCACCGTTAGTTCTTTTGCCAATCACTTTAAATTGGTGTCCACTGGTTCTCAACCCTTCAGCCAATGGGAACAGTTTTTCCCTATCTACTCTGTCCAGACCCCTCATGATTTTGAACACCTCTATCAAATCTCCTCCCAACCTTCTCAGCTCTAAGCTTCTCCAATCTATCCAAGTAACTAAGTCTCCCTTGCTGGAACCATTCTTGTGAATCATGGAGAACATTACATGCAAGCTCATATTCTGTCCCCATTGATATCCACACAATGCTCATTTTCTAACAAGGCTCATTGTGTAATGATCAGGAGCAAGGCACACGACTTAGGTCGAAGGTCGACACTAACCTCCTACAGCTGCCCAGCCTCGATCAGCTAACTCAACAAACACTTCTACCTTTTCATAGTCCAGGCGAGGCAGGTGCAGTTCCATGACTAACCTGATCACTGGTTCTGCAATTACATTTCCATATGAACAGCCGTGATCTTTAATCCTTTAATTCTTCCTCATCCATTTTAAAGTAATCGTCCAGCTGTCTCCTCCTCATTATATTTAATCTCCAACCAGTAAGGAATGGATAGTGATGGGGAGTATGAATTCTCAAATAATTCTCTTCACATCAGTATGAAATTTTGACTTGTTTAATTTGGTTTCAGAGACATTTCCTTTTCTTCTCTCTGAACTTTCATTTCACAAAACAGCAAAGTTTGGCAGCAAGACCATCATAAAAATTAAAGCAAGTGAATACAACACTGGCAATAACCTGGGATATAGTGATGGTACAACCTTAGCTTTGCCAAAAGGTGGTTGAGTCAGGAATAGAAAATTAATGAACTGGCTCATCTATAAACTTCTGTTTGCTTTACTTTTCTGTAAATTTTAATGCTGGGGAATAAAATGCAACAAAATACCACAACAGCAAACACTCCCAGTCCAGGTAGAGCATGGATTAATGCAATACTGCAATATTTTTTGTTTCCTCCACCAGTTACCCATTCCTTTCATTCATTATCAGGTTGTAGGCATCACAAGGCTGGCATTTATTGCCCATCCCTAGTTGTCCTTGAGAAGGTTGTAGGCTATTTTCCTGAAGTGGTTCGGCAACAACTGAGTGGCTTACTAGATCACTTTCGAGGGCAGTCAAAAGTCAGCCTTGTGAGTATGGGACTGGAGTTACATATAGGCCAGACTGGGTAAGGATGGCAGGTTTCCTTCCCTTAAAGACATTAATGTATCAGTTGGGTTTTTCCGACAATCTGATAGCTTCACGGTGATATCCTTACTGATGAGTCTTTTTTAAACTGACATGATGGGATTTGAGCAAACATTCTCTGTGTTATAGTCCACACCTCTAGGTTACTAGCCCAGGAACAGAACCAGTTATAAGAACAGTTGATATAAAGCAGTCTCCTGTGAGTAAGCTTACCAACCTGGTGATAAGAAATTAAGGCAATTTTGTACAGTAGGCCCTTGCTCACTATGGACTTGTTTGAGCGTGCCCATGCTATGTACTACCTTTATTGCCAGCAAAGCGAAAAGGCTTCCAACCCATCATCTGGGAAACATTTTGAACATTAATCCTAGAGGCAACAGAGCAGTGTCCAACATATAACAGTTACCAGTCCCTTTACAGCTTTATTCTGATAACGAATGGTAAAGAGTGTGCATAAAGAGCTGAAGTTTTTTCCATACCACCAGTCGTGCTCTCAGCAAATATTTTCCTGGTGGCAGCAAGGCCGAGGAGTTACTAAGAATGCAGGTGGATGCTTCTATATTTTTACTGTAATGATGTTCATGACTTTGGCTGAGATGAGCAGTGTGGTTTTGATGCCTCCTGGTTTAGTGAATGCAGTTGTATTCATAGAATAAAACAGCACAGAAAGAGACCCATCGGGCTGAACTCTTGATCTGGGGTTGAGGCCCTGATGTCAGGTGTATTTCTGGGTCCCAATCCCACATCGTGTCAGTACCTGACACCCGATACGAGTTTTGAAGTACAGGCCAATTAGTGGCCAGGGTGTGCGCTCGCCATCCAAGTAAGGGTGGCTGGTGGGCTCCCGAGGCTGGAGGGCCGATATCGATCTCTCTTTCTCTCTCTCTTAGCCTTGATGGAATTTAAAACGGCTTTTTTGTTGTTGTACTGTGACCGCTGAGGACAGACCAGACTGATGTTGGTGCCTTTCGTCCAGTCCTAAAGAAAACTCCCCCCTATGTTCTTCCAAATGATTACCTTTTGAGGTGAAATTTTACAAGGGTTGGCTTCACCCATGTGATTTCAGGTTTCAGTCCTAGCTGGGCTGTATACTGGCCTTGATGATGGCCTCATTCTGAGGAGATGAGGGTGGTTCATACTCCATTGTAAGGGAGGTTACTTGGAGATGAGAAATCTGAGAAAGGTCTTGTCTCATTGTGTTTGAGTAAAGCTCACATGCAGGTGTGATTATCTGTCGCATTTCCATGTGGACGGGTCTTCATTGGTTTTCAGTTTTAGTAGACACCGATGTCGATTTGAGTGCAAGAGATGCTGAGGATCATGTGTCTTGTCCTCCATTTTGTTCACAGCACATGTACCAGTCTTTTTAAAATTGTTCCAATTTTTATAACTTCTCAGTTTGGTTCTGTATTTGTATTGCTGCACTCTCGTGAGTGCGGCAATAGCTTTGTTGCTTTTGCCTGCTTAGAAAGCTAAGGATCCTTAATGCTCCTTTAACAGCCTTTCAACTTGCCCTGTCACCTTCCAAAACATAAATGTCTCAGTGGGAAAATGGAGATGGATAACCATACTACCACCATACCCAGTTACTAGCTTGTGGCCTCTTATGGATGAGATGACCAATTTGGTGCTAATAAATGCAGATGAAGGAGGTTTTGTGCTGTGAGCCCCCTGCTTAGGATGCCCGAAAACATTCTACAATTGATGAATTATTTTTGAAGTGCAATCATTACTGTTATAACACTATAACATAACACTACATATGCAAAAAGAAAGGTTCCACAAGCATCAATCTATTTGTAACGTTATTGGTTGAGTGAGCAATGCTAGTCAGGAAACCTGGTAACTCCACTGCACTTCTTCACATCGTGCTATTGACGTTTTTCTGTCCACCCGAACAGGCAGAGCAAGTCTCAGTGTGGCATTTCATCCAAGAGACTGTGTAGCCACAATGCAGCACTCCCTCAATCTGGCACTGTGACACAAACCGACAGCTTCAGCTTCTAGATTGTAGGTCAAAAAGACTTATGAGATGAACAATCAGATCACTAAGAGAAGCTTTATCAATTAGATATTAAAACCATGCACAATTACATGAGAAAGGCAAATCTGTGAAAGGGAAAGAGCTCCACAATTTTGAGGCAAAATTGAGTTGAAGAAGGTTTAAAAAGGCACCATCTACATTTGGTGACTTTTTTTTATTCGTTCATGGGACACGGGCGTCGCTGGCTAAGCCAGCATTTATTGCCCATCCCCAATTGCCCTTCAGAAGGTGATGGTGAGCTGCCTTCTTGAACCGCTGCAGTCCATATGAGGTAGGTACACCCACAGTGCTGTTAGGAAGGGAGTTCCAGGAATTTGAAGGAACGGCGTTACAGTTCCAAGTCAGGATGGTATGTGTCTTGGAGGGGAACTTGCAGGTGGTGGTGTTCCCATGCATTTGCTGCCCTTGTGATTCTAGTTGGCAGAGGTCGTGAGTTTGGAAGGTGCTGTCTAAGGAGCCTTGGTGCATTGCTGCAGTACATCTTGTAGATGGTACACACTGCTGCTACTGTGCGTCAGATGGAGGGAGTGAATGCTTGTGGATGGGGTACCAATCAAGCGGGCTGCTTTGTCCTGGATATTGTCGAGCTTCTAGAGTGTTGTTGGAGCTGAACCCATCCAGGCAAGTTGAGAGTATTCCATCACACCCCTAACTTGTGCCTTGTAGATGGTGGACAGGCTTTGGGGATCAGGAGGTGAGTTACTCGCCACAGACTGCCTAGCCTCTGACCTGCTCTTGTAGCCATGGTATTTATATGGCAACTGCAGTTCAGTTTCTGGTCAATGGTAATTCCTAGGATGTTGATAGTGGGGGATTCAGCGATGGTAATGCAATTGAATGTCAAGGGATGATGGTTAGATTCTCTCTTGTTGGAGATGGTCATTGCCTGGCACTTGTGTGGCGCGAATGTTACTTGCCACTTATCAGCCCATGCCTGGATATTGTCCAGGTCTTGCTGCATTTCTACACGGACTGCTTCAGTATTTGAGGAGTTGCGAATGGTGCTGAACATTGTGCAATCATTAGCAAACATCCCCACTTCTGATCTTATGATTGAAGGAAGGTCATTGATGAAGCAACTGAAAATGGTTGGGTCTAGGACACGACCCTGAGGAACTCCTGCAGTGATGTCCCGTAGCTGAAATGATTGACCTCCACAATCATAACCATCTTCCTTTGTGCTAGGTATGACTCCAACCAGGTTCTGTACAGCTGCAACATGACTTGCCAATTTTTATACTCTATGCCCCAACCGATGAAGGCAAGCATGCCGTATGCCTTCTTGACTACCTTATCCAGGTTTACCAGGATGTTGCCTGGTCTGGAGGGCATTAGCTATGAGGAGAGGTTGGAAAAACTCGGATTGTTTTCACTGGAATGACGGAGGTGGAGGGGCGACATGATAGAGGTTTACAAACTTATGAGCGGCATGGACAGAGTGGATAGTCAGAAGCTTTTTCCCAGGGTGGAAGATTCAGTTACTAGGGGACATAGGTTTAAGGTGCGAGGGGCAAAGTTTAGAGGGGATGTGCGAGGCAAGTTTTTTACACAGAGGGCGGTGAGTGCCTGGAACTTGCTGCCAGGGGAGGTGGTGGAAGCAGATGCGATAGCGACGTTTAAGAGACATCTTGACAAATATATGAATAGGAAGGGAATAGAGGGATATGGGCCCCGGAAGTGCAGAAGGTGTTAGTTTAGGCAGGCATCAAGATCGGAGCAGGCTTGGAGGGCCGAATGGCCTGTTCCTGTGCTGTACTGTTCTTTGTTCTTTGTTCTTTGTTCAATGTTGCTTTCTTCCAGCTAATTCAGTAGCTTCTTTGGGGCACAGCATCTCTTTATTACTGACTGTTTATTACAAATCAATACAATCATCAAACATCAACATGGTCTTTCGCAGAAAATAATAACCACAGAACAAAATATTAGGGTATCAGCCATGGCTTAGTGGTAGCACTCTCGCCTGTCAGCCAGTTGTGGGTTCATGTCCCACTCCAGGAATGTTAGTGCATAATGCAGGCTGACAATCCAGTATAGTACTGAAGGAGTGCTACACTGTTGGAAGTGCCATCTTTTGGATGAGACGTTAAACTAAGGCCCATCTGCCTTCTCAGGAGGACATAAATGATCCCCATGGCACTATTTAAAGAAGAGCAGGGGAGTTCCCATTGGCCAATATTTATCGCTCAACCAACATTGCTAAAAAAACAGATTATCTAGTCACTAACTCATTACGATTTGTGGATGATATGGAACTAGGAAGCATTGTGAACTGTGAGGAGGACAGTGTAGAACTCCAAATCAACAAACAGGTTGATGGAATGGGCAGACAAGTGGTAGATGAAATTTAATGCAAAGAAGTGTGAAGTGATTTATTTTGATGGAAGAACAAGGAGACACAACATAAAATAAAGGTTACAATTCTATACGGGGGGGCTGGGTGTATATGTGCTTAATCATTGAAGGTGGCAGAACAGGTTGACAGAGCTGTTAATAAAGCATACAGCATACTATGCCTTACTAATAGGGTACAAAAACAAGGAAGTTATGCTAAACTTGTACAAAACACTGGTTCAGCCTCAGCTGGAGTATTGTGTCCAGTTCTGGGCGCCACACTTTAGGAAAGATGTGAAGGCATTAGAGAGAGTGCAGAAAAGATTCATGACAATGGTTGCAGGGATAAGGAACTTCGGTTACATGAATAGACTGGAGAAGCTGGGACTGTTTTCCTTGGAGGAGAAAGTTGAGTTGATATTTGATAGAGGTATTCAAAATCATGAGAGGAGTTCTGGATAGAGTAGATAGGGAAAAACTGTTCCCACTGGTGGAAGGATCGAGAACAAGAGGACACAGATGTAGGATAATTGGCAAAAGAAGGAATGGAGAGAGAGGAAAAAAAATTCACACAGAGAATGGTTAGGATCTGGAATGAACTGCCTGTGAGTGTGGTAGAGGTAGGTTCAATTGTGACATTCAAGAAGGAATTGGATTATTATCTGAAAAGGAAGAATGTGGAGGGCTATGGGGAGAAGGTGGGGGAGTGGCACTAGGTGAATTGCTCCTTCAGATAGCCAGCACAGACACAATGGGCTGAATGGCCTCCTTCTATGCTGTAAATATTCTGTGACTCTCTAATTTGTGGGAACTTGCTGTGTGCAAATTGGCTGCCGTGTTTCCTACATTACAATGCTAACTACAATTCAAAGTTACTTAATTGGCTGCAGAGAGCTTTGGGACTTCATGAGGTTGTGAAAGGTGCCAAAGAAATACAAGTCTTTTCTTTCATTTCTTCTTTCCCCAATTGTGATAAAATCATTACAACTGTTTAGTTCTAAGGCTGAAATCAGTAAAAGAGAAGACGGAATGTAACAAGTAGTGGTCGGAAGACGCCAGATTTGGGTTTTAAAAGCATTAAGGTGGTAGCAGGAATCGAAGGAAGAAGAGGTGTGCAGAGTGAACCAAGGGAAATAAGATAGAGAGAGTGGTTCCAAGTACAAAACATTGATAGTAGAGGAGGAGGTGGTAGGGGGATAGGTAGTAAACAACAGGTCTGGGTCCGGTAACTGCCCAAAGACACTGGAATGTCCTTAAGTAATATGAGGAACAGATGTAGTGGTACTAGTCCAAACAATCTAAGACCTAATTGGAAATCAAGAAATTAAGGATTGGCAGTTCCTCAGTTGCAACTTTGCAGCCTAGCAGCATTGAAGGAAGTACCATTTGAGATGTGACTACAATCAAAACCGACAACCAATGTAGTTCAAAAAGGAGGGAAAGTTTTGACATGCATGTTATACTGGAAGCTCAAATGTTTGATGGCTGATGCCATCTGACAATATAAAATAAAAAATGTGCACTTAGTTTCCATTAACTCTTCCTTTCAAGCTTATCTTGAAAGCATGTTGCCTCTCATAGCTTTCAGGCAAGCATTTTAGATGCCATTTCATCTTGATGAGACATAAAAATCTGTATATTTTTAAATCCTTCATTTTCATTTTCTTTTAATTTTTAGTCCATTTTAAATTCCACCCATTATCTAATTGAAGGAGTACTGCATTATTGGGGGTTTCAAATTTCGTTTGAGACATTAAACCAAGGACCTGACTGTCATCTCATTTGGGCCTAATAGATCCCATGCACTATCTCAAAAAAAGCAGGGGAGTTCTCCCTGGTGTCCTGGCCAGTATTTATTCCTCAATCACCAAAAACAGATTATTTGGTCATTATCACTTTGCTGTTTGTGGGACCTTGCTGTGCACAGATTGGCTGACAAGTTTCCTAAATTACAATATCTATTACACTTCAAAAGTACTTAATTGGCTGTAAAGCACTTTTGGACTTCCTGAGGTCATCGAAGACATGACATAAATCCAAGTACTTTCATTTTTCTTTTATTAAATCATTTCATGGCCTTTCATTGGCTTATTGAGGGTTTTATATGAATGGAGCATGGTAATGCAAGCCCCATAGAGGCCTAGTGATCTCTCTTTGTTGCTCAGCACAGAATGGAAATAAAAACAAGGCCATCACGGTACGAGGCCCTTTCTCGTCCACGTCATCACTTTTGTCAGGTTCAACCAGGGACCAAGGAGCTGTATTCCAGAGGTGAGGTGAGAGTGACAGCCCTTGACATCAAGGAAGTATTTGACTGAGTGTGGCATCAAGGAGCCCTAGCCAAATTTAAATCAATGGGAATCAGGTGAAAAACTCTTCACTGGTTGGAGTCATACCAAACATAAAGGAAAATGGTTGTGGCTGTTGGAGGACAATCATCTCAGCCCAAGGACACTGCTGCAAGAGTTGCTCAGGGCAGTGTCATAGGCCCAACCATCTTCAGCTGCATCATCATTGATCTTCCCTCCAACATAAGGTCAGAAGTGGGGGTGTTTGCTGATAATTTCAGTGTTTAGTTCCATTCGCAACTCCACAGATAACAAAGTAGTCCATGCCCGCATGCAGCAAGACCTGAAGAACATTCAGGCTTGGGCTGATAAGTGGCAAGACCAGTCATATTAATTATGTGGCTACAAGAGCCAGAGGCTGGATATTCTGCAGCGATTAGCTCATCTCCTGACTACCGAAAGCCTTTCCACCATCGACAAGGCATATGTCAGGTGTGTGAAGGAATAATCTTCAATTGCCTAGATGAGTGCAGCTCCAACACTCAAGAAATTCAACACCATGCAGGACAAAGCACCTTAAACATTCACTCAAATAATTAAGTAGTTATTTAAAACACATTAAGGATGGCGGGACAAGGTAATGTGTCACGGCTGCAACATGTGGGAACTCCTGGATGCCAGTGTGATTCAGGGCAAACACGTCTACAGTAAGTGTTTGCAGCTCAAAGAGCTTCGGCTCAGAATCATTGAACTGGAGTCCGAACTGCAGACACCACGACACATCAGGGTGAGGGAATGTTACCTGGACACTTTGTACCAGGGGGCAGTCACACCCCTTGGGGTAGGGTTTTCTGATTCGGTCCGTGGTCAGGGAGAGGAGAGTGTGGCCGCAGTTGAGGCAGGTAAGGGGACCCAGAGGGCAGGAGTACAGGAGCCTCAGCCTTTGCAATTGTCAAACAGGTTTGAGGTTCTTTCAGCTTGTTTGGATGAGGTTGGGGGCTGCAGAGTGGATGAGCAACCTGACCATGGCACCATGGTACAGGAAGCCTTTCAAATGGAGGGAAAAAAGGTGTGTATTGGTGGTTGAGGACAGTATAGTGAGGGGGATTGACACTGTTCTCTGCTGCAAAGAGTGCGAGTCCAGATGGTTGTGTTGCTTGCCTGGTGCCAGGGTTCGGGACATCTGCTCGGGCTGGAGAGGAACTTATAGTGAGAGGGGGAGGATCCAGTCATCGTGGTCCATGTAAGTACCAACGACATAGGCAGGACAAGGAAAGAGGTTTTGCATAGTCAGTATCCGGAACTAGGCACCAAATTAAGAAGCAGAACCTCAAAGGTAATAATTTCTGGATTATTACCTGAGGCATGTGCAAATTGGCATAGGGCAAATAAGATTAGAGAAATTAATACGTGCTTCAAAGACTGGTGTGGTAGAAGTGGGTTCCGGTTCATGGGGCATTGGCACCAGTACTGGTGAAAGTGGTGGCTGTACCGTTGGGACGGTCTACACCTGAACCATGCTGGGGCCAGTGTTCTAGCAAGCTGCATACTAGGGAAGTAGAGAGGGTTTTAAACTGAATAATGGGGGCAAGGGATCAAATTTGGGAAATATGGTAAATCAAGGAGTTGAGACAAGGCAAGAGAGAAAGGTATGGGATATGGGAAATGATAAACAGACGTGACAGGAAGGGACAGAGCATACAAATCTAAGAGTAAATCAACAGATAAGGCTAGAGGTTACAAAAATTATAAAAGGACAAAACTAAAGGCACCGTATATGACTACATGTAGCATTCGAAACAAAACAGATGAATTGAGAGTGCAAATAGAAATAAAAAAGTATGATCTGATAGCTTTTACTGGCTGCAGGATGACATAGATTGGGACCTGAATATTGAAGGGTACATGGCACTTAGGAAGAATAAGAAGCTAGGAAAAGGTGGAGCACAATAGAGAGGGATGACCTAAGTTCAGGAGACCAGGATGTAGAAGCAGTTCGGGTAGAGATGAGAAATCATAAAGGCAAGAAGTCACTTGTGGGAGTGGTGTACAAGCCACCTAATATTAACCACACTGTGGGACGGGGTATAAAGGAAAAAATAATGGCAGCTTGTCAGAAAAGTACAGCGATAATTATGGGGTATTTTAACCTACATATAGACTAGAAAAATCAGATGGGCAGAGGTAGCCTAGAGAGGAGTACATAGAATGTTTTCAGGATAATTTCTTGGAACAATACATTCTGGATCCAACTAGAGAGCAGGCTATCCTAGACCTGGTATTGTGCAATGAGATAGGATTAATTAAGGACCTCATAGTTAAGGCGCCCCTAGGTAGCAGCAATCATAATATGATTGAATTTTGCATTCAGTTTGAGGGAGAGAAGAATGGGTCCAAGACTAGTATTTTAAATTTAAATAAGGGCAATTATGAGGGCATGAAAGCAGAGCTAGCTAAAGTGAACAGGCAAATCAGATTAAGGGATAGGTCAATAAAGATGCAGTGGCAGACATTTAAGGGGATATTTCAGAATACACAGAATAGATACATTTCAATGAGAAAGAAAAATTCCAAGGGTGGGACCTGCCATCCATGGTTAGATACTATACCAATGCAATGTTCAGTAAACCATCACAAGAGTCCCATCAACCGGCATTAAAAGACAACCATATCAATGGGATTGCAGATTTTGTTGACAACTGCCTGACAAATGTGAAGTCTTTCACCCTGGCCCGTAACATCATTTTCCCAGGGAACTAGTTATTGAAACACTAAAACAGGTCAGCAGCCAACTGAGTCACACAATGACTTTGCATAACAAGAATCATTGTCTGTGCTGCACTGCTATATAATATGCGATCAAAAGAGCCATATTGTATCATATGTACAATCATCAAATCAATGTTGTAATGCGTTCCTGAATGCCCTCACTTCACAATGAAGGTTTTGCAGTTTCACTTGAATTGAAATTAGATCCAATGTGTAAACCTAAACGTAAAGAAGCCAAAGAGAAAGGAAACCAGAAGCAACACATCAGGGAAGGCTAATAAAACAAAGGGGAAGAGAACACACAAAAACACAATAAATAGGCGATGGGATGAATTGCAGTAAACCTGTTCTCAAACAGCCATGGTTCTGCGCTTTTTTCATAGGAACATAAGAATTGCTCGACAAAAAAAGACCAAATTCCATTTAGTTCACCTTCTACCATCCTGGTAGTCACAGGACACAATGATAATGGAGTTGTTAACTAATCACAGAAATCAATCTCTATCAAATTGTCTACAACAGACCCAGCCCTGATATGAAGGAAACACCAATGGTGGAAAGCTTTTGGAACCATAGGTACAAAGTCACCTTCCTGAGCATTCTACACTTACTACATGTCATGTCTCAACTTACTTATATACCATATCCCAAATGTTATTTTCTGAAAGGAATCTAACTAATTTGCATTTCAATTAATCAGTATTAATCACTTCCACCATCTCCCAAGGGAGCCTGTTTCATAGATTGATCTCGTGCTCACTAATCCAGAGATCATTTTGAATTTACTCCACTTCAAGCAAAGGCCATGTCCTCTGGCTCTACTATTCTGGACAAGGTGAAACAACTTTTCACAATCTACATTATCCAGTCCCTTTAGAATCCTAAAAATAACAAATCATATCACCTTTCAATCTTCCCTTTCCCAGTGAGAATATGATTTACATAATTGCTCTTCATAATCGAATCCCTTTTATCCCCTCACTAATGCTGGTGGCTCTCTTCTGTAACCTTTGCTGCAAAATGGCTAGCGATAAATTGATGTGAGAGGACATTGCTCAGTTACTGATGAAAATTGGTATTTGTCCTTCATCTGGTGGGTAGGGCAGGGACAAGGTTATGCATGGCAGACTGGGTGGGAAAGAAAAGGTGGGGATCTGTGTTTGATGTCCAGTTATCTCAGACAGGGGCGATGAACCAATGCACTGACCACCCTGCAGTAGGAGCTTTGTTGAACATCTTTCAAGACTTTGCATAGCAGGTATTGCTTTTTTGGGTTTCTCAAGGTCCATGGTCTTCAGAACTGGAAGAGAAAGATGAAGTGTTGTTTCTTGAGCTTGCGCTGAACTTCATTGGATCAATGGAAGAGGTCAAGGGTAGAGAGGTTGAAGGCAGAAAGGTCAGAGTAGAAGTACAATGGAGAATTAAAGTGGTAAACTAACTGTTCCAGTTCTGATAAAAGGTTATCGACCTGAAACATTAACTCTGTTTCTCTCTCCACAGATGCTGCCAGACCAGCTGAGCGTTTCCAAAATTTTCTGTTTGACTTTTAAAAGCCTGAAACTCATAGAAGGAAGGAAAAATTTAAGATCAGTTCTACAGTTGTCAAGGCCTGGGTTCAGGAATTATGGAACATACATCATAATTGGCTCAAATACCTATTACCGTTGAGGAGGTGGTGGTGCGTTGCCACCTTGAGCAACTGGAGTCCATGTGGGGTAGGTACACTCACAGTGCTGTTCGAGAGGGAGTTCCAGGATTTTGACCCAGTGACAGTGAAAGAACGATAAAGTGGGCTGCTTTGTCCTGATGTTGAGCTTCTTGAGTGTTGTTGGAGCTGCACACATCCAGGCAAGTGGACAGTATTCCATCACACTCCTGACTTGTGCCTTGTCGATGGTGGACAGGCTTTGGGGAGTCAGTAGGTGAGTTACTCACCACAGAATTCCCAGCCTCTGACCTGCTCTTGTAGCCACAATATTAATATGGCTGATCCCGTTCAGTTTTTGGTCAATGGTAATCCCCAGGATGTTGATAGTGGAGGATTCAGCGATGGTAATGCCAGTGAAAATCAAGGGGAGAAGGCTGGATTCTCTCTTATTGGAGATGGTCATTATCTGACACTTGTGGGGCACGAAAGTAACTTGCCACTTTTCATCCCAAGCCTGAATGTTGTCCAGGCCTTGCTGCATATGGACATGGACTGCTTCAGTATTTAAGGAATCGTGAATGGTGCTGAACTTTGTGCAATTATCAGCGAATATCCTTACTTCTGACCTTATGAGGGAGGGGAAGTAATTGATGAAGCAGCTGAAGATGGTTGGGCCTAGCACACTACCCTGATGAATTCCTGCAGTGATGTCCTGGGACTGAGCTGATTAATTGTAAGAAATGTGGATTCTGTCATTTATATTGGCCTTTTTCTTGTATTATGAATTTTATGTACTTTCATATATATATGTATTTATATGTTTTGTATAAGCTTTTGGTAAATGAAGAGTTAACTTTAGCTGTGTATCTTACTGGAAAAAATGCTGCTTATACAGTTTGAGTTAACCAGGATTACTTTGGTAATCACAAGGAAAAGAACAGATATTGAAAACTATGTAACAAGCTGTGATCAAAATGTAACAGAAAACAAGATGAGTCCCCAGAAATGCACGCCCTAATAACATGAACAGTTAAAGGGAAAGGAAAGAACAGATATTTAAAACGATGTAACAAGTTATGATCAAAATGTAACAAAAAGTCTCCTTCAAAATGTGTGATCTAATGGACTTCAAGGTTATAATGCATTGTTTGTACACATTGTTTTTCATATGTGATCATGATGAATGTACAAACGGAAGTACTGACAAATGAAATGGCAGAACCAATCGAAACAGTAATATGTATGAACCAACCAATCAGTGCACAGGAGGAGCCACCAGCTACAAAGAATTAAAGAACAGATCTGGAGAAGTCCAGTGCACATATTTGAAAAAGACAAAGGGAGAGACAAGAGAAGAGTCACGAGCCGTCTGTACCACTAGAACTGGTGGAGAGTAAAAGTCATCTGGACTAGGATATCAACTGCCTTAGATTTGTTAAATATTGCTTTTAGCCTTAATAAATCATCCTATTCCCACTACATCAGGTGTCTCCTTGACTGAATGCTTACTGTCTGGTCTAAGAACAAATTAGAAGTAAGGTTCTAAATCTTACATAACCACCAACAACCACTACCTTTGTACTAGATATGATTCCAACCAGCGGAGAGTTTTCCCCCTGATTCCCATTGACTTCAATAAAAGCAAAATACTGCGGATGCTGGAAATCTGAAATAAAAACAAGAAATGCTGGAAATACTCAACAGGTCTGGCAGCATCTGTGGAGAGAGAAGCAGAGTTAATGTTTCAGGTCAGTGAACCTTCTTCAGAACGACTTCAATTTGGCTAGGGCTCCTTGATGCCACATATGGTCAAATGCTGCCTTGATGTCAAGGGCAGTCACTCTCATCTCATGTGTTGAGTTCAGCTCTTTTGTCCATGTTTGGACCAAGATTGGAATGGGTGGCTCTGGCGGAACCCAAACTGAGTGTCAGTGAGCAGATTATTGCTGAGTAAGTGTCAACGACATCTTCCATCACTTTGCTGATGGCCAATAGTAGACTGATGGGGTGGTAATTGGCCAGATTGGATTTGTCCCACTTTTTGTGGCCAGGACATACCTGGGCAATTTTCCACATTGTCGGGTCAATGCCAATGTTGTAGCTTATTACTTTATTATCGCTATGATAGCCCAGCAACAGAAAACAACCATCAAAAATAAGATATTTTTTCAGTGTTTTATACAGTTTAGGCCATTCAATACAAACTTTGAGAGCAGTGTTGCTTGGGATGACATTTCATTGTGTCAGTGAAGAAAACTGGTGTTGGCCAGAGGGAAATGCTGATCAAGCACTATGATGCAGCACTGTGGCATTGCATGTGGAGTTAGTCAGTGAGCCAAAGTTTTGGTCACAGGAGAATTGACAGTGGTGTAGCACTCAGCAATGACTGTTTCAGCAAGAAATATAAATTTATTGTGGGAAGTAAGGGCGAGAAAATATTTTTGTCATGCAAATAACTGAGAGAAATTAAAGTTTTGGTGTTTTAAATCTTTTAAGGGTGAAGGGAAGATTAAATAAATAAATGTACTTGATTCTTATGCAAATACACTATGTATGAAATTGCACTTATATAGTTTCTTTAATGTAAAAAAACTGTTCAGATAATTTAACAACTCTTTTCTCCTAACATTGTGCTCTACTGTAAGCATCGGAAACTGTACGCCAGAATCCATGTTACCCACAAAAAAGTCACTCGAAATCAGCAGCTAATTCTGAATTAGTTTGTTCTTTTTCATTATATACTTGTACCTGCTGGGAACAGGATTCAATTGCTCCAAACTGTTTTTATTTAGGACCCAGCTGTCGGTGAGAAGATTGTCACATGTCAATGTGACTCGGAACTGAACCAGGTTCCCAGATAAAAAAAAAGATAGTATTCTAATATACTGAATCACTGGGGTGAGGGTGAAGAAAGACACCAGAGCAACAGAGATCGACAGACAGAATCAGATACATAAAGAATATCATCTTTCGGATGAGATGTTAAACTGAGGCCCCATCTGCCTGCTCGGTGGATGTAAAAGATCCCATTTTGAAGAAGACCAAGGGAGTTTCCCCCGGATTCCTGATCAATATTCATCCTTCAATCAACATCGCTGAAACAGGTTATCTGGTCATTATCACATTGCTGTTTGTGGGAGCTTGCTGTGCGCAACTTTGCTGCCACATTTCCTACATTACAACAGTGACTACACTTCAAAAGTACTTCATTGTGCTTTGAGATGCCCGATGGTCGTGAAAGTCGCTATATAAATGCAAGTCTCCCTTTTCTATTTTAAAGATAGAAAGAGGAGAGAGAAGGAGACAAGAGTGATAAATACAAAGAGAAAGAGAGCATTAGAGGGAGAGAGAGTATTAGAGAAAGAGAGTAGCGAATGAGAGAGTGGTAGGGAATGAGATTGTTATAAAAAGAAAGGGGCATAGGAGAGACAGCGTGTTAGAGAAGGAGAGATTGAGTCGAGTATGAGTTGGAGAAATGGGTAAAGTTGGAAGTGGAAACTTAGAGAGGGACTTACAGAAAGATAGAGAAGCAGATAGATAAGTCAGATAGAGATGTAGAGCCAGTGTTTCTAACTTGTCTTAAGAAACCGACAAGAGAGGTATCGTCTCTTCTGTTACGCCGTATAAAGTTTTTAAGACTGTCATTACTAATTAGAAACAAATTAAAATCAAACACTAAAATGTACGAGCTGTCAACTGGCCGTCAGATGAATGTTTGAGACAATTTTTGTACGCGTTGTTCTCTGTGTCGATCCATTTTCCTTTCTTTATTTTTTGGGCAGCTAGTCAAGCACACAGTCTTAGTTGAAACCTTTGATGCAAACTGCTAAAATAAAATCCCCAAGAGGAGACTAATTTGATTGAATTTCCCATGTTTTCAGGAAGGAGACTTTGAGTGTGACAGGCCTGTCAACCCAGGCGTTGTATTCTAATTGCTCTTGATGTATTTTGTGCTAATTACCATTGCAAAAAAAAAGTGATCTCAAAAGATTATGGCAGCCTTCACAAATAACAACCGACTGATTCCATGTCATGTTATGACAGGAGGGTCCCCCTACGCCCCCTCCAGCTTCTGAACTACCGAGCACGTGTCACTGATACTAATAATCTCCTCCTCTCCTCCTTGCTGCAAATGAAGATTCCATTTGGCAATGACATGTAGATTAAACTGGGTTTAATTTACACGGGCTTGCAAGGTTCATTATTCAGCCTGACACTAAGGACACAAGAATATAGCCTAAACCAGTCAGAAGAAATTCATTTTGATTAATTCTGCCACTTAACATTGTGTGATTTGCAAAGGAACTAGGTCGCAGCATTGCACAGAAGATAAATACTGGGACCACTTCCTCCATTGACATAAGTAACCACAGTATTAATAGTGATGCTAGTTACAGGCATAAACCTCGCTTTTACCTAGAGATATCCTACTGTGAACAACTTTTAATATTCTATAGCTAACTCAATGGGCTTAGTGGGCAAATGCAACATCTGACATGGGCACTTAGCCGTGCTGGCCAGGAAGGTCCAGAGTTCGGCCTGGGGTCTATGCTAACGCTGGTTTCAGCTAGATATGCAAGAATTGGCTTCAGTATCCTCCAGACTAGGGCTAGGAAGGGAACAAAATAAATCAGCCAGGGTTCCCACGCCTAATTGCAATCCCATCATCTCTGCTGGAAAAGTGCCGGCAAGCAGAAAAGTGAATAACTCAGCAGCAACCTTGTCTTTGATGCCTTACCACCCACTGCCTGAGTAGCCTGCTGACTTTTAGGGCCAGATTTTGCTGTTTTACAGCTGGGGAGCGAAAGCTTCACAGAACAATGGAAAAAGAGTAGAAGCACTGTATGGTCCCCTGCTAGAGGTGCCCCCACAAAAAGGTGACCCTTTGGCCTTGTTCCTGGCCCTGGCCAATCAGAGATCTGAAAGAGGGCTAGGGTGAAAGCTTGCAATCGGTTAAATGGTAAATGCTTACTTCTACAGGTGCAGCAGGGCAAGGTTGTGGCTAATCAGTGGTATCTCTGTCATTCTGTTATTTTACTTTAGAACTGATGGTTTGAAGCAACCTGAGAACAGCCAATTTGTGTTGTTACTGGAGCTGAACTTGAGAATGTAACAGCAGCAGTTTTATACAACGGAGCTGCAATTATATTATGTGATATCAGCAACAAACGCCCCAATTGTCAACTATTTTGATGCACTGTGTGAACACTTTTGAAACTATGGCAGACAGAGGGATTTCCTATGTTACAATACACAAACAAGCCATTCAGACTAACAGGTCCATGGCAGCATTTGTATTCTACACAAGCCAATGTCCGTTATCAATAGTACACAGAGTTATTTCAACCACAGTATGGTTGCTCCAAGACTCCCTCTAATGAACAGCTCTCATGTATAAAGCATGGCAATGAGGGTATCTAATGCCCTCTTCATACTATTGGGTTGCCTCAAATGGGGGGGCAGTGTTATTGGTAGGAAGCAATTAGTAGATTTGAGACACGTCCCTTGCTATCTGAGGCTTCCTGGAATTAGCTAATCATTCTGGGCTGGGGGAGGTTGGAGAACACAAAGGTGTTATAGACTTGGATCCTTTCATTCTTATCAGTTGATAACACTCCCACCTCGGAAACTGAAGGTTGTAAGTTGAAGTCCCATTCCAGACACACGTGCACAAAATCTAGGCTGACATTCCAGTGCAGTACTGAAGGAGAGCTGCACTGTTGGAGGTGCCATTTTTCTGATGAAACAGTTAACTAAAGGCCTGCCTTCCCTCTCGGGCAGAGATAAAATATTCCACGGCACTATTTCAAGGACGATCATGGGAGGTCTCCCCAGTGTCCTGGTCAAAACTTATCCCTCAACCAACATCACTAAAACAGATTATCTGGTCATTAGCGCATCACAGTTTGTGGGAGTTTGTTGTGTGCAAATTGGCCACATTTCCTACATTGCAACAGTGAGTACACATCAAACAGTACTTCAGTGGTTGTAAAGAGCTTTGAGACATCAGGAGGTCCTGAAAATGCCATACAAATCCTAGTCTTTCTTTTCTTTCTTTCAAAAGTCTCTATGCATATTCCAAGATGCACATTGAGTTGCTTTCACTTAAAGAAAAAAAAAATCAAATCAAAGTGATTGAAATAGAGGGTAAAAGAGAAAAACCCTCAGGAACGGTCCTGATTATGAACTTTTTGCTTTATCTTTTGTATTGCAGGTGTGGAAAATGTATTAGTAAAGCAAAATCATGCAGATACTGGAAATGTGAAATGAAAACAGAGAATGCTGGAAATATTCAGCAGGTCTAGTAGCATCTGTAGAGAGAGGAACAGAATTAACATTTCAAATCGATGACCTTTTATCAGAAAAATGGTTGTTTTTTGAAAATATTTAAACAAAAAAGCAACTGACATCCAATTGCTTGATGGGTACACCTCCCAGTGTGGGGAATTGAACCATAAAGAGCTGTAAAATCCCAGCTCTATCACGGGTCTTTGCTGAGATTGTTTTGATTGTAGTTGGGATGGGGAAAGAGGTACTACGGCATCTGTAGACTTGGGAAAGAAAATTTGTAAAATGTTGTGCACCCAATTGCTACTCAGTTCATGTGTAGTCATTGGGGGCCAGTATAATGAACTTCAGGTCCTCTGAGTAGGGACAACAATGTCAGACAGGGATCCCAGTCTTGATCATTGTCCAGTGACCTCTTGCTAGAAAGTGAATGTATGTGTGTGTGTGTGTGGCTGTCAGGCAAGTAAAGAATTGTGTTTGACCATGATGAACCCAATGGCCAAATAGTCCTAATTTTAAGTCTTGCACATGAAGAAAGGCCACTTGGGAGAGGAAGAAAAGTGCTGCCTTATCTTAGCAAGAATCTACACCTTCAAAATGTCACAAGTTCAAGCCTATTCTAGGACTTTAAACATACAATCAAGGCCGACACTTCAGTGCAATAATGAGGGACTGCTAGACTGCTATATTGTTAGAGATGCTGTCTTTCAAATGAGATGTTAAACCAAGTGCCCACTTGCATGGTGTAAGAAAAAGATCCAATGACATTATTCAAAAAGGGCATGATATTCTCCTGGCCAACATTCATCCCTCAACTAACACCACCATAGATCAGTTAGTTATCTCAGTGCTGTTGGTTGGACCTTGGAGGATATAACATTGTTGCTACATTTGCCTATGCACTATAGTGACTACACTTCAAAGGTAATTCACTATCATGAAGCATTTGGGACATCCCAAGAATATGAAGGTACTTTACAAAGGCAGATTTGTTCTTACTTCTATTCAGAAGAGGAGGGGAGAGTGTTGAAGGCAAAAATGACCATTATTTCTATTCTCAAATATCTCCACAGATATATCTCCATCTCATCAAAGAGATCTAGTTTCTTTTGGCCCATTAACTCCAAAGAGGTGTACCTGATAAGATATAACTACATTTGAGACCATAGACTGAAACATATGCTTTGTGATTGTGCAGACAGTTTAAAGTATTCCTATCAAATTCCTCTGTCTGCTACTTCAATGGGAGTGCTCAGCCATGAATTAATGCTTCTATTAAGATAGCGGACAAAGCAATTTGATTTGAATGTGTCAAGTTCTCAAGCAATATCACAGTATAACTTCCAAACTCATATTTGTTGGCTTCAAAAACAAGGTAATTATTTGATTTCCTTATTTGAATGCACATTGTTTTTAGTGTGCATTTCTGACGGCAGCTGATAGATTAATTTGGTTGTTGCATCACAACATATCATTATCTTAGTCACTTTTAGCAACAGATGCTCACAGCATTCTTCACATCTGGTGTCTGCTCAAGACTCTTGAGAGAAGAATGATGGCAGCTCCCTGATGGGTAGGTTGGTAAATGCACTCCCTTGGTGTGGTATCTTTGGGTCTTTGGATAGTGATCGGGAACAGAAACATTGCCTGATATTTCCCTGCTCTAATCCAGGGCACAGTGGCATATTGTAGTGCTGTAGTCTAGATGCGATCAGCAAACTCAGCAAGAACCAAGGATCAACCCTGCATCCTTCTCATCTATGAGACTTAACTCTACTCTAGAAGCTTATTTGGGGCTGCGGGGGCAGGCATCCTGAACTCGACGAATCTCACTTATGTTGCATCAGGCAACATAAAAAGCTTCTCATTACACCTTTAGCTATCAATGTCTCAAATACTGATTTGAATCTAGATTAATAAACCAATTGCCAAACCTTTTTTTTTTAAAACACATGTTGTAATAGCTTTTAACACTCAGCGGTCCAAATTTGCCTTACGATTTGAAAAACAACAAACAACAAAAAAAGTATTAAACTCCGAACTGTTTGAGATGGTGGAATCAGTTAGTGTTGCCGCTCAGCCTTTGCTGCGGAGCATATGTGTGCCAACAGGAATGGACATGGCAGTGATATCCTCCATCGAGTGACCAGCCATAAATCAAGGTAAGGCTATCAGACAATCTCAGGTGGAGCATATCAACAGTCTTAGTCAAAGCCTTTAACAATGGGTAGGAAAGAGAAGAGAAAGTTGAGGGGTGGGGGATGGGGCAGAAAGACAAAAAAAATCGTAAATCAGGCACAGCTCCAATTACAACCATCAAAGTAAACATAGAACACCCGATGTTTTTCTCTGCCTGTTATTTTTAATGATCCTGAAAACATGTGTTCAGTTTTCTTTAAACTAACAAACAAAGGAAACCACTTGGGATTGTGCTCACTGCAAATATTTTAAAATGACACTAAAACCTGACTATTAATGTTATATCACTGATTTCCTTTCAAATACAATGAAATCTGACCAAGTGACCACTGGCTCAGTAGTAGGATTCTCACCTCTGAGTCAGATGAGTTGGATTCAGGTCCTGGCTAACACAGACCACCGCACCCACTGTTAATACTGTCCAGTGGGGGTACTTGTGTCTGATGGGTGTTGGTGCTCTCCTATTCCCCATCTTGAAGGGTAGATTGGGCTCTTTAGCCTGGGTTGCAGCCCACCTCTGAGAAGGTACTCTGATATAAAAACCATGAAGCCAGCAACAGAAACACTGTCAGCTACACTTCTCCAGTAAGTGGCTCAAGAATTTCAGATGTAAAAATTGAGTTAGGACCTGCCCCAGGACAGAACACAATGGAAGGACAATAAAATCCAGAAATGTGCAACAAATCGGAACCCAGAGAAAAGGTTGCCCATAATCACATCAGCAGTCAAAAGGAGAAAAAAAATGGGCTGCTCTGTCCCACCACATTCCATCCACACCCATCCCATCCACGCCCATCTCATCCTCCACCCACCCATCCTTACCCAACCATCACCCTATATCCATTCCCACCCACTGCCTATCCACTCTGTCACAATCAAACAGCAAAACAAAGAAAGCTTCCTTCGTGGTGTGGGGGCCTGAACCAGGAGCAAATTGGGAAACTCCGTTCTATTGAGCCTTTTCCAGGAACATGCTTTTCTTTTTAAAGTTTGCATATGCACAAGTTTGACTGTAACTGTGTTAACTGTTTTGCTGGTCTGTACTTTTGTCTTTTGTTCCTTGTTGGCAGAATGGTATACAGATGTGACTTTATGTGGTTTGCACAATAGGAGGAAATAGCAGTACAGAGCTATATATAGGCTAATGCTCCATCATAGAGTGTCATTAAACCTGTCTACAGCTGAGTGCCAATTAAGGGCTTTAGCAAAACAAATCTGAGGGGATTTAAGGGGAAAATATACATTGCCATATTGTAGAGCTATGAGACAACTACAATAGAGGCAAAAAATTCACATGACCATTTGTACCTCTGGACTGCTCTTTACCTTATCAAGTGTGTGTTATCGTGGAGCTACAATTTCCAAACAAAATAGTTTAAATATATCAGGCTACATTTAGGATTGGATTCTGTAAAGAAATTCTTTGGATTGTTTCATTGACTTTGACACTTTAGCTGGCCCAGCATGAGGAGGTGGGAACTCTGAATGTTCCTAAGTTACTTGCCCTGAGATGGAATGCTCTGATTTTTTATTATTTCAAAGGACTTTTCTCCCCAGCTGAAATTAAATATCGAATCTGAAGGGTTTTTTTTTGCTTTAGAGCAGGAAATGGAAAAGAAAATAAAGAACTCAAATGCAGAAAGGAAGTGTATTTAAAACAAAATGTGCACTACCATCATCTGCCATAGATTTGTTTGTATGAACTTCAAGGCTACATACTAAAGCAGATTTCTCAGTAGGTCATTGGCTTAGAAAGGTCATCTGAATGTAAGTTTGAACAATCCCAGTGATAGTGCCAATTGATCCCAATGACTTCAGGTCTCACAAATGAGCCAAGGCTGGTTACTGCATCATCAACAATGTTCATCCACTGTGACCTGCCTGGCTAAGTTATTGAGTCTGCCACATGAGATTGACTAAATCCCAATGTCCCACCATGTTACCTTGGAGTCAGCTTGACCTCAAAGTGATCCTTCTTACCTCTTATACCTCCAGCAGGTTACGATGCTCAATGATGCAGCTGTAAGTACCAAAGAACTGTTAACCTACCATGACTCAAGAAAGTTCAACATTCAATTAATTGTTTTCATTAAAAAATAATTTAGTTTGCTCTCAATCCATTTGCTGCTATGCACCTTTAATACTTACTGGGTTTTATATATTATCACTTTTTGTAATGTTAACATGATCTTATGAGTTTCACAGAGGTAGCTACAAACATGAACATGCTACAAGCATGTTTCACATGAGAGAACTCTATGAGATGAGCAGTTCAACTGCCACATGGAGCAGTATGTGAAACATACAGATTCAGATGTTGATAAACCCAATGGCAACTGAGAGGCTCAACATTGAAGTGGCTGAAGTTTAAAACCAAAATTAAAATCTATCAAAAAAGCAATGCTACACAAGAACATAAGAAATAGAGACAGAAGACGACCATATGGGCCATCGAGCCTGCTCCCCAATTCAATACAATCATGGCTGATCTTGGACTTCAATTCCACTTTCCTGCCTGCTCACTATATCCCTTGCTTCCCGGTGAGACCAAAAATCTGTCTATCCCAGCCTTGAATGTATTCAATGATGGAGCATTCACAACCCTCTGGAGTAGAATATCCCAAAGATTTACAACTCTTTGAGTGAAGTAATTTCTCCTCATCTCAGCCCTAAATGATCAGCCCCTTATCCTGAGACTGTGCCCCCGTGTTTTAGATTCCCCACCAGCAGACCCTATCAAGCACTTTCAGAATCATGTATGTCTCAATTAGATCACCTCTCATTCTTCTAAACTCCATAGAATATAGGCCCAATTTACTCAGCCTCTCGTCATAGGACAACCCGTTCATCCCAGGGACCAAACTGGTAAATCTTCGCTGCACCACCTCAGTGCAAGTATATTCTTTCTTAAATGTGGAGACCAAAATTGCATACTGTATTCCAGGTGTAGTCTCACCAAAGCCCTGTACAATTTTAGTAAGACTTCTTTATTCTAATAATCCAATCCCCTTGCAATAAAGGCCAACATGCCATTTGCCTTCCTAATAGCCTGCTGCACTTGCATATGAACTTTGTGCGTTCATTGTACGAGTAGCCCCAAGTCTCTCTGAACATTTACACTTACCAGTTTCACACCTTTTAAAAAATATTCTGCTTTTCTATTTTTATGACCAAAGTGAACAACTTCACACTTCCTTACATTATACTCCATTTGCCATCTTGTTGCCCACTCACTTAACCTGTCTATATCTCTTTGCAGTCTCTCTACATCCTCCCCGCAACTTACTGTTCCACCTACCTTTGTATCATCAGCAAATTTAGATACATTACTCTCTGTCTCTTCATCTAAGTCATTAATATAGATTGTAAATAGCTGAGGCCCTGGCACTGATCCTTGTGTTACCCCACTATTCATTGCCTGCCAACTACACAAAGACATCTCCCTGCACCTCACCCGCCCTGTGACTCAATGGACTGGATTTTCCCATGGGCTTAGAAACCCCGCTGTCAGGACCAAATGGGGTCCTGAACCCACTCTTGCCAGCAGCGTTCCCAATGGCGCAATCTTTGGGGAGGCAGCCTCATAATTGACTGCCTCCACGTTTGCTGTCCAATTAAGGAAGTTAGACAGGCTCTCAATGCTGCAGGCCCAATCAGAAGGCCAGCACCTCTGGAGAGGTGGGTGCTGCAGAGGCAGGTTGGGGACTGCGAGAATGCCTCAACATGGAGATGTTCAGATAAGTCAAAAATTCAGAGGGGTGAAGGAAACCAAAGCAGATGAATTATTTGGGCTGCGGGTGTGGCCTTTACATATGAACACACAAGTCTGGAGCAGGAACAGGCCACTCGGCCCTTCGAGCCTGTTCCGCCATTCAATAAGTTCATGGCTGAACTGATTACTCCACATTTCCACCTACCCCCGATAACCTCGATCCCCTTGCTTATCAAGAATCTATCTACCTCTGCCTTAAAAATATTCAAAGACTCTGCTTCCACCGCCTTTTGAGGAAGAGAATTCCAAAGACTCACGACCTTCTGAGAGAAAACATTTCTCCTCATCTCTGTGTTAAATGGGCGACCCCTTATTTTTAAACAGTGACCCCCTAGTTCTAGATTCTCCCACAAGAGGAAACATCCTTTCCACATCCACCCTGTCAAGACCCCTCAGGATCTTATATGTTTCAATCAAGTTTCCTGCCTGTGGCCACGTCACTGGGGCATGCAGACTCCAGATCTGATGGCACCCCAGCCTGCTATAGGGAGACCGCCTCCAATGAGTTGGCAGCCTCCGCAAGCGGCTGAGGTCTCTCCACTGGCAGCAAAATGCCAGTGAAGCCTTAAAATCACCTCGAATTGGTGGATTAATGATATTAATTGGCTGCCCATCTCCGTGGAATGGGCAGCAATCCTAATCCCTGCCTGCCCCTGGTAAAGTTCCCTGATGGTGGGAATGCATTAGGAAGCTGTCCCGGCAAGGCCTTCCACTATTTTCTCAGCAATCCCCCTCCGTCCGGCCTCCAAGCCTGTCACCACGGGGTCAGGAAAATCCAGCGCAGCTACATCACTGCTAATTGTGCAATGGCCATACAGATCCAAAATTACCAAGTTTATTATAAAAACAGAAAGTGCTGGAAATATTCAGCAGGTCTGGCAGCATCTGTGGAGAGAGAAACAGAGTTAACATTTCAGTTTGATGGCCTGGCTGAGTATTTCTAGCATTTTCTGTTTTTATTTCTCATTCCCAACCTCTGCAGTATTTTGCTTCTGTGTTGCTAGGTTTGATCCCAAACCTGTGCTACATTGACTGATCTAAATAGGGACTGGCAATGTGGCTGTTGTAATTTGCCTCCCTTCCCTTGTGCCAAGGTTAAAAAAGTTGCCACAGTTCCCATGGCTCATCACTACCCTGTGATCCCTGCCTAAAAAGTGCTAAGTGGCAGCTGTTGTGGAGTGGTAGCACTCATACCTCCAAACCAGAAAGTTATAGATTCAAGCACACAATATAGGCTGACCATTTTGTGCAGCACTGAAGGAGTGCTGCATTACCAGAGGTGCAGTTCTTTTAGGCGAATGTAAAAGATCCCAATGTGCTGTTCGAATTAGAGTAGGGAAAAGTAAATAACTAGCTGATAAGCAATTTGGGATGTCCTGAGAAACGTAGAGGCACTACACAAAAGCAAGTTCTTTCTGCAAGTTCTCTGTAATGGACTAAGTGGAAGCTAAACTTTGTATTGGATCAAAAGGACGATGGATTACGCTACAGATTCCTGATCCATTTTCAGTAAAGTAGGCACACAAATAATATGCCCTAATATGGTCTGTGTAACACGAGTGTGAAGTACTGGTGGTTACAAGCCAGTCATTGGTGGTAATAGCAGAGAGGACATCGAGGTAATGAGTCAGGTATCACACAACATTGAAGTATAGTGCCTTAAATGGGATTTTAAAAAAAGCCCAATGACAACAGTGCAGAGGCTTTACTGAATATAATTATTATAACTTAGCCAACATCTCATTTCAGTACAAGGAAAAAGAAAAGCAATATTGAAGAGAGCTTTGGTTCAGAATCTCATGATTAATTAATTATCAAACACTGTTGGGTTATGATTAATTGCACGGCCTTTGTGTTCGCTTGCTTTATTATTTGACTAATAGATTATGCCTCTTTGTTAATGGCTTACAGATAACCAATACAATTAATAACTCTGAGAGCATTGCAACCAATGCCCTCTCTGTGATTAATTATTGATTAACTGATTGACTGACTGACTGTTACGCTGTTCACTTTATGGCACAGACTGACCACCCACTATGTGAAACTCCCAGGGTTTAAATGAACACATGTGCTGTTAATTGGCTTTGGGAGCTGTTTGTATGGCACAAATCCCATAAATAAGTACACAAGATAAGAGAAACAGGTTATCTTAACCAATACTTGCCTCTCCTGACAGGTGAACAGAAAACACTAAGAGCCTGTGCGACCAGTTTCTCTCGATACTTCTTTTGGTTGAGGCATTGGATGAGTCAGTGTTGGTTAAATCGCCACCAGGAGAGCAGGAAAGAAGGTCTATGAGCAAACGATCCCATATACACTTAGAGCATGAGTGGAGGCTTGGGATGAGTGCTTTGCTTACCATTTTGTGAAATGGGATTATAATATAAAGAGTTGGTAGGAGTAGACTAGGAGGGAATAACATAAATGCATAAGGTGGACTCTTTCTTCCCTTTCCGCTCTCTTGAATGTAATGACTCATGCTGAGGTATAGTCCCGCATGGCATGATACTCTAACACCTCACTCATTCTTCATCCATGTCTCTCGATACCAAACTCAATAGGGCCACTCAAGTATCTCGGCTCAACCATCCTGTCCTCTAACTTATCTTTTGCAGCAGGGATCATTAGATACCACCTGAGAGTTGAAGCCTGGCCAATTTTACTTTGCACCTTAAGCCAGTGTTGTTGAGACTACCTCTGGCAGCACTTGTGTTCAGTCAACTCAATACAGTGTCATGCAGACCTCCACCTGCCAAGAATGCAGTATATTAATTTTGCCATATGAACATTGATTTTAAACTGTTGCTGGAGTGAAGAAAGGACTTGTAAAAGAAAAATCACCAGACACTTGGCTGGAAAAACATTTTCATATTAACAGACATTGCTTGGAGAAACAAAGGACTATTCCCTAGTCCACATAACCCAAAATGGGCTGCGATCACCAGACATCGAAGGTGAGAAAGCTCACATTCCAGGATGACTGCTAAGATGGCAGAATCCACAAACAGAAGTGGTCAAACCAGCTAGTCACATGATTAACCTGCTGGGCAACCTGGGGTTTTTTGAATTGTGCCACAGAGAAAGGCAGAAGGCTGTTTGAACTGGAACCTGGAGCAAGGAAGCCTCTCTATCTCTCTCGCTTTCTCCCAAGCCACTGGACCCACGGAAGACATGTAAACCTCAAGACTCCTACCTCGAAACAAGTTGAAGCGTGCACTGGGGCCCAACGAATTGCAAGTCTGACCGGCAACCAAAGACATCACAGCAAACTCAAAGGACAGTAAAATAGAAACACATCTATTGCCTCAAACTTTTCCCCTTTATTCTTTTCTACTTTTCTCTCTCTCTGTCTGCGTGTGTGTTTATCGCGTATGCATGTTAACGTGGTCGTGTTGCATATTTGTAGTCGGTAACCACTTTCGAGTTTAAAATTAATAAACTTCTACCTTTCTTGTTTAAAATCTAAGAAAACCTGTCTGAATTGATTTCTTTGCGTTACAATTGGAGCAGTGAACAAGGATTCACTGAGGTGAAGCTAAAAGCACGGTGTTTTTAAAATTAAACCCTGTTACGGTTAAACCAGGCAAAGGCTGAGAGGGAATGCCTAGATCTTCTCACCTGGTCATAACGACAGACTAAGGATTAAACCCAATGTATGACTCAGTGCCACACCTTGCAATCTATATTTACCCCGGCCACCCCTATAAAGGTCTTTAAGTTAGTGTATTTAATTTGTTTCCCCCTTCTTGTGAACATTCCCAACTCCCTTCCTAAAAGCTGATGGGGAACAACTCCACAGGGATCAACCAGCCTCTGGTACCTTTCTCAAATAATCCATTCTTTATGTGTGTCTTGGGAGACTGTATTACTCCTTGGCTATCACAGCCAAGGGCAACGCTGTGCTAACCCGACATCTTTGCAAACATACTGCCAAGATGGAGGAGAAGTGGGGACCTGGTCCTATTTCCCTTCCCCTATCCCAGGAGTTCCGAGGCCAACTGCAACACCCCTGCTACTGCTGCAGTTCAGATCAGTTAATTCAGCGCAGAGTATTGATAAAACCAGAGATATTACAGTCTGAACAACTCAGCTGCTCACAGTGAAAACACACAGCCATTTGGGAGCTCGTTCATTTCGTCCTGGTGATTATCTTCTCCACTTTCTCTGCACCTGGCCCATGTAAAGCCCTCTAATTGAATCAGCAAGAACACTAACCCTCCCCCATCCCCTGTACCATGGTTTACCCACCCCCACCCCGAAATCCCAAAGTCTCCGCCTATCCCACTCTGCAACTGATCACTCGGTGCACGCACGAGCAGCTCAGGCTGATCCAAGCACTAATCTCTGCCCAAAAACAAAATACTGCACATGCTGCAAATCTGGAATATAAACAGAGGTCAACCAACATCTTTGGAGAGAGGAACATAAGGTTAATGTATCAGGTCATTGACCTTTCTGCGAATGGAACATCATCAACATTAAACGTTAACCAGGCATTTCTCCCTCTACAGATGCCGCCTGACCCCCTGACTAATCTTTGTCCAGTCCCCATATGGATAAGCAACTGGCATCCACTCAATGTCTCCCTCCAGTGGTCTATCCAAGATCAGCAGGGCTTCACGCAAAAATTCTATGCACAACCCCACACGCTAGCAGAGTGCACAGGGAAAATGGAAATGCATGCATCAAAATGTCTGGCAAAGACAGAATCAGCTCCTTGTGGTTAAATAGTCTTCTGATACTGAATATCAAGGCGCACTTGGGTGTTGTACCAATGGGGATCTTGTACCTGTGGAACAATACTCGAGTAAAGCGCCAAACCCTTCAGGAGAGGAGAGCAAAACATATAGGGAACAGGAACTGAAATACTGTTAAAGGTGCAAAGTCCTGGCAAAGTGGATTTCACTCATCTGAGTGTATGATAACTGAATATTTGCAAACCTAAAATGAGCTGCCTTTTAAAAAAGAAATCGCAGCTATTACATTCTTTTCTGTTAGCTAAAAGACGTTTAACTGCAAATTTCAAAACAAACACTTGGAAAAGAAAAATTTGCTTGATAATCGCAGTTTTACAGCACAAATCGCAGTCAGTTACTGCTCGATTCCTGCCTGCTCTGGTCAGTTCTTTTCAGCTTGGATTTTTATCTGTTACATTGGAGCAAAACAGCAGCTGACAGCAAGAATGGTGAGTCTTGGATTAATGTGAAAAATGGCAGATACTGCACAATTCTGAGAGAGGTGCTTACATTTTGAGCATGCAATGCTTCTTCCATTCTGAAGTGGTGACTTTTCCGAAGGTAATTTTAAACAGGTGCCCAAAACATGCAGTCATTCACCAAATTGAGCGATTCATCAGTGCCACATTTAACCCTGTATGCCTGGCAAAAACCAGACTCACGGGCAGTTCAAATGGCCTGTTCAATCCACCCCAATCCCACAGCCTCCCTATGGATTGTGATCGTATAGAATCTGACAGTACAGAAGTGGGCTATTTGGCCCATTCTAACCTGCTCCTCCGAGCAGGTGAGAGGGTCGACCGTTGGAAGGCAGTTGTGTCCGATTCTGACAATGCCAACCAATTACCTGAGTGCCTGGGACCATTCCTTTGGATGTCCAATAGCGGTGGCCTGCTGCTGCCCGAAATCTCACTTCCGCCAATCAGCCAGCTTACTGTTTCCAGCTCGGTTCAGGCAGGAGACCTGATGGGGCCCAAATGACGGGGATAGAGCAGGGGAATGGGACTGACTGAATTGTTCTACAGAGAGCTGGCATGGATTTGATGAGCTGAATGGCTTTCTTCTGTGCCAAAATGACTCTATGAGTCCATAATCTCCCAGGCCTCGTGTTGCAAAGGGCCAGGTGGTTTGCCTTCCCCACGGTCCCCACCTGCACGACCCTCAATGAGAGTTAATACCTACCTTTTCACCACTGAGCCCACACAGAGTTGTTCAACTATAGACAAAGTCAAAAGCCAAGCGCAATGCTGCCCTCATACAGGACACATTCACTTTCTAGCAGTGAGCTGTGGTAACAAAGACTGATATTCCTCCCATGCCAACACGCATTACCCCATCACCTCCCGCCCCACCACTCCACTAACTCCATCCTCTTCTTCGTTCTTCGTAGATTGATGCTACTTGTAGCTCCTCTACTGTTAGACTGGCTGAGACCAGCTAACTCAGTACAAACCTGGCATCAGTCACACTCAGCATCATGGACCCTTTCAATAGTCACTTGGTTACCCCCAGGTAGGTGTAGGCTTGTGCCAAAAGCACACAGCTACAGTAAAATCCCAATCTGTGACCTGTGCTAAACTAACTCATTTCAGCCAAAGTGACAGTAAGGAAGCTACAATTGGTCTCAGCCTCCCTAGGCTGGGGAGGGGAGAGGAAGGGGGAAAAAAGGATAAAGCTATGCAGCCTGTATTCCCGTTCCCTGATACTAGCCGTGGCCTCCTCCCCCCTTTTCCCCCACACTCTGGTCTTTGTTCATTGTTGCCTCAGTAACCAATTGCACTAGCCTATTTGCACTGATACTTCCCTCGTGTCCAATGAAGTTCAAGCCTCAATGGAACTTTGCATGCGGTCTATTGAATGCTGTGTCACAGTGAGCCACACAGCAGAAAAAAAGAGTTTTGAATAAACTGTCTATAAAAACATAAAATAATAAAAATACACCTGCAAAGCAGCTGGCCAACTGAACTCTTTTGTAGGCCTGTCATTCTGAATATTTAGCAGCATCATGTTCCACAACCGATTAAAAAGGTAACCAGGGAGTGCCATACACACAGCAAAAACCTATTAGTTACTAATAGCTATTAATAACTATTTTCAGTTAGCGAAAGCCATGCCAATGGCCTAATGCAAGTTTGTTGCAGAACCTAGACATTTCTTTTAAACAAAAGTAACTCTCCAAAGCACCTGCAGACTTGTATTGTTATAACGGCCAATCACTTCTCCAAAACACCTCAAGGCGTTTCAATATAATGAATGGCTTTGAAGGACTGTCAATTGTGTAGGGAAAGGTGCCAGCCATTGTTCACACAGCAAAAATATCATAGTAGTATGACATGCAAGAAATAATCCCTTTACAGTGTCCTATTAAGCACACCCAAGCATATTACATATATGGAGCAAGGCTCATTCAACCCTGCCCTAATCTTATAGCACTCCCCTCCAGAGCACTGTTGATTTTCTGCATTCCACAGCGATTGTCTTTGTATTTTATATCACTGAGATTGTCAATTCAGGGCTCACTGGTATTTAATAATGGGCCATTCATTTATATCCAATAGGAGCTGTGTTGACACTGCACTAACTCATCACTCAAAACATATACATGGCAAAGATGTTTCTATTCTTCCATGGGATGTGGGCATCACTGGCAAGGCCAGCATTTGCTGTCCACCCCTAATTGCCCTTGACAATTGCTAGGCCATTTCAGAGGGCTGTTAAGAGTCCACCACATTGTTGTGGGTCTGGAGTCACATGTAGGCCAGACCAGATAAGGACAGCAGATTTTCTTCCCTAAATTGAACCAGTTTTTTTGTTATATGATAATCAATGATAGTTTCATGGCACCATTACTGAGGCTAGCTTTCAATTCCAGAATTTTCTTTATTGATTAATTGAATTTATTAATTAATTGATTTAAAATTCCACCAGCTGCCATGGTGGGATTTCAATCTGTGTCCTCAGAGCATTAATCTGGCCTCTGGATTACTAGTCCAGCAACATTAGCACTGCACCACTGAACTGAATCACATCTTCAAGGGCTGACTAGGTTCCAGATATAAAAAGATCTAATTTAATAGCTTAGATTAAGAGAAGGCCATCTAGTCCATCAAGGCCAAGTACAATGCACCCAGCATGACTTCACCCCAACTACTTAACCTCCCAAGGGAAAGCTCTGCCTAAATATTTGTTAAATCACAACATTAATCTCCAGATAATCTGTCTACCTGCTATAGCCATTATTAGACACTCCCTGGTTATCCTTCAAGAATGACATCCCCTTCCTGCATTCTAGCAACAGGAAGCCTTCACGCCTCTGGAATATTTGATCACCTTTTTTTTCTTCCTTGACTGACTTAATCGATGTAACTTGGCCTTTCCCGAAAAACCTAGTTCCTTTTTTTCCAACAGTTTTATGAATGGATACATGAAATTCTGTCCAGAACCCATCTCATGATTATAAATAGTGATTACTGGTTACACCAGCTATCCATCATTTTCCACCCCTAAACACACAATCTGAACGAAAAAGGCCCAACACCAACAGAAATGTCCGAGAGTGTTTTACCTGTTGCAGTTGTGGCTAAGGAACATTTTTTTTTGCTCAAAAAACCAGAGCGACCTTGAATTCGATAACAATTCCCTGCAAGCTCCTACCTATTGCTATAAACAGTGAAAAGAAATAAGGAGGAAAATATTAGGCTAGCTAACAGGAAACAGAGAGTATGCATAAATGGGTCATTTTCTGGTTGGCAAGATGTAATGAGTAGTGTGCCACAGGGATCAGTGCTGGAGCCTCAACTTTTTATAATTTATATAAATGGCTTAGATGAAGGGACTGAAGGTATGGTTGTTACATTTGCTGATGACACAAAGATAGGTAGGAAAGTAAGTTGTGAAGAGGACATGAGGAGGCTACAAAGGGATATAGATAGGTTAAGTGAGTGGGAAAAGATTTGGCAAATGGAGTATAATGTGGGAAAACGTGAAATTGTCCATTTTGGCAGGAAGAATAAAAAAGAAGCATGTTATCTAAACGGTGAGAGATTGCAGAGCTCTGAGACGCAGAAGGATCTGGGTGTCCTAGTGCATGAATCGCAAAAGGTTAGTATGCAGGTACAGCAAGTAATTAGGAAAGCTAATAGAATGTTATCATTTATTGCGAGGGGAATTGAATACAAATGTAGGGAGGTTATGCTTCAGCTATACAGGGCATTGGTGAGACCACATCTGGACCAGTACAGTACTGGTCTCCTTATTTAAGGACGGATGTAAATGCGTTGGAAGCAGTTCAGAGAAGGTTTACTAGACTAGTACCTGGAATGGGTGGATTGTTCTTTGAGGAAAGGCTGGACAGGCTGGGCTTGTATCCACTAGAATTTAGAAGAGTAAGAGGTGACTTGATTGAAACATATAAGATCCTGAGGGGCCTTGACAGGGTGGATGTGGAAAGGAGGTTTCCCCTTGTGGGAGAATCTAGAACTAGGGGTCACTGTTTAAAAATAAGGGGTCACCCATTTAAGACAGAGATGAAGAGAAATTATTTCTCTCAGAAGGTCGTGAGTCTTTGGAACTCTCTTCCTCAAAAGGCAGTGAAAGCAGAGTCTTTGAATATTTTTAAGACAAAGGTAGATTAGATTCTTGATAAGCAAAGGGGTGAAAGGTTATCGGGGTAAGCAGGAATGTGGAGTTGAGGTTACAATCAGCTCAGCCATGATCTTACTGAATGGTGGAGCCAGCTCGAGGGGCTGAGTGGCCTACTCCTGCTCCTAATTTGTATGCTCATATGTTTGCATGTAAAAGTTCCACAGGGAAATAGAAATACACAGGCTGTAGACCAATTTTTCTCCCTATGAAATGAGACACGAATGGAAACAATTGTCTATTCAAACCTCAATTAGAGAGGCATAATTTCACATTCAAAACTCTTTAGTAGAAAAAACTGTTATTACTTGCCTCCAATTATAGTATTTTTTTCCCTTGAATGGGGCTGCTGTTCAGTGCACTAACCTCAATTAGATGTCCCCAAATTATTATATTATGCTCCTCATGAATTTGAGATAAAAAGGTCTGGCTTTAGCATTGTCTGTTATAAATCAGTCACTGATTTGCCAAATTAAATTGTGTTTTAATATGTACAATACAGCGATTTTACTCTTTAAAACATATAGTAATACATTGCATTTATATAGTGCTTTTAATGCAGTAAAATGTTTCAAGGCGCTTCACAGGAGCTTTATCAGACAAAATTGGGCACCGAGCCACAAACGGAGGTATTAGGACAGTCTTGGTCAAAGAGCCTTTAAAGAGCAGCTTATAGGAAGAGAGAGGAAGAGAGGCAAAGAGGTTTCAAGAGAAAATTCCTGATCTTAGGGTCAAGGCAGCTGAAGCCACAGTCTACAAACTCCCATTAGCAGTATGTGCAGACAAATTCTCAATGTACTCAAACGATATTCCTCTACCTGCCATTTCAACACAGGTACAAACCTGTTTAAAATGAACAAATTAATTCAAATATTTAAATAGACATAACATCGCAGCACAACATCCTACATCACACCAAGCTTACAAATAAGTGTGGAATTGCTAAAAGTACAAATGGAAATCTGCTACATGTTATACACAGCAACACAGACAGCTTGACAAACTTTAAAACAGTTCTTTTCACAAGAAGTCCAAACATTAATTCCTCTGTTTGCTCAGCAGATATTGCCTGGCCTGAGTGTTTTCAGCAATTTCTGTTTTTCTTTCACTTTCTGCTCCAACCAGTTGTCTGGTCTAGAGTTTGGACATTGAACAGATACAGCTGTGGCTTCACCAGTATTATTTGAAATTCTTGAGTTGATGACTGCATTATAATGACTCCAAATGATTTATTATTCTCTATAAACCATTTGAAGCCTTCAATTAGATTTGCACATCTAACCATTGGTCAGTGTCCAATATTCTCGATGTTGGATATGTGAATTATTTTGTAGTAATTCCCTGCCTTCTGCCTATACAACTACTGTCGGCACACATTGACATGTCTTACATCAGATTCAACCTTGCTACTTTCGCCTACTTCACTCTCAGCTTGTCATCTGATTTGCTCAATTGACTTGTTGCCTTTTTACCTTCTCCTCCTCCAGTTTTCTTCTCTTGTCCCTTGCCTTCTGAAGGCAATGACTCATATTGAGGTACGGTTTCACAACGCCAACTGTCCTCCAGTACCTTGACAAATTGCCCGTTCATCATTGGGCTATTTGAAGCAAGACCCAGAAGTTAAATCCTATCCTTACCTAATGTCTATGACTGTATATTTTCAAGCGGGATCACTAGAGAACAATTCAGGAGTAGCAGCCCGGCCCAAGTTCATATAGGTCAAATGCAGCATTCCTGTTCCTACTTCAAGATGATGTCATCTAATGTAGCACAGACGAGGGACTAAGCCAAAAACCTTCACATTCTACATAGCTCAGTACCACAACATATTATCCTTTTGCTCACTCAATCATAGAGTGGGCCCAATTATTGCTCATCATTGACTATCCAATGTTCAACTTGCTAAAGAACTTGGTTGACCTCAAATATTAGCAAATGCAATCAGATGCACCAGTGTTAAGTCAGTACTGAGGGAGTGCTGCACTGACGGAGGTGCAGTCTTTGTCTTTCAGCTGAACCATCAAAGCAAGGTGGTTCTGTCTGCTTAGATCCCTTGGCATTGTTGTAAAAACAAGTTTCTCTTGTCTAGCAATCTTCCCTGAAGCATCACCACTAAAAGGTCAGATTTTTTTTTTTTTATTTCCAAAATATACTTTATTCATAAAAATCTGTAAAAATTACATTGCCAAACAGTTTCCAAACAGCACGAAAAAATACAAACATTGCAAAAGAGATCAGTTTCTTTCAATAATGTCATGAGTTTCTTCCCAACCCTTCCGTTTCACAATTGTCATGTCAATTACAGTTTTACATTTACAGCAATTGAGAATATTAACGATACAGTTCGAGGGGCTTCCCATGGTTCCAGCCCCTCAGTCCAGCTTGGTGGGGGAACCTTACACTGTGGTCTTTCCCCATTGAGCCTTTGCTGCGGCTGCCCCAAGCTTTAGTGCGTCCCTCAGCACGTAGTCCTGGACCTTGGAATGTGCCAGTCTGCAACATTCGGTGGTGGACAACTCTTTGCGCTGGAAGACCAGCAAGTTTCGGGCAGACCAAAGGGCGTCTTTCACCGAATTGATAGTCCTCCAGCAGCAGTTGATGTTTGTCTCGGTGTGCGTCCCTGGAAACAGCCCGTAGAGCACAGACTCCTGTGTTACAGAGCTGCTTGGGATGAACCTTGACAAAAACCACTGCATCTCTTTCCACACCTGCTTTGCAAAGGCACATTCCAGGAGGAGGTGGGCGACCGTCTCTTCCCCACCACAGCCAACGCGGGGGCACTGTGCGGAGGGGGCGAGACTTCGGGTGTGCATGAAGGATCTGACGGGGAGGGCCCTTCTCACCACCAGCCAAGCTACGTCTTGGTGCTTGTTTGAAAGTTTTGGTGATGAGGCATTCCGCCAAATGACTTTGACGGTCTGCTCGGGGAACCATCCGACAGGATCCACCGTTTCCTTTTCCCGTAGGGCCTTGAGGACATTCCGTGCAGACCACTGCCTGATGGACCGGTGGTCAAAGGTGTTTTTCCGCAGAAACTGCTCCACGAAGGATAGGTGGTACGGCGCCGCCCAACTGCATGGTGCGTTCCGCGGCAATGTGACCAGGCCCATCCTTCGCAACACCGGGGACAGATAGAACCTCAGCACGTAGTGACACTTGGAGTTTGCTAAAAGGTCAGATTAACTAGCCATTCCTCTGCTGATGAAATGATAATGGTATGGAATGGTGACTGGTTCGCCTGTATAACAGTCACTCCACTCCAAAGTTAATTTATTTTGAAAAGCACTTGGGAGGTGTTCTTAATGAACACAGCGACTTATTTAAAAATGAGGGAAAAATCTAAAGTAAAAAGAGGTAGTTAAATTGAGGGAAAAAATAACTGCAAAGCCTTAACTGCTGTGTCTTTTGGCTCTCAGAATGGATTGGCCACATTTCAAAACATGCTAATTCACATCACAGGCACTGGCCAATCCAAAAGCCACTGGCTGTTCTATTCCATCTCCCAGTTGAAGGAGAAAACATAATTTCAAACAGTTTATCAGCATTTGCATCAACCAGTTGAATAGAGACCACTGTCTTTTAAGTGAAGACCTTGTAATCATTTGAAGCAGAGGGAGTTACATGGCGATTGGGAGAGTGTGGAGCACTGGGATTTAGTTTGAATTGCTCTGGTGAAGAGCTGACACATGAGCTGAGTGAACCCTTCAGTGGTGCAAGCCACTGTGAATTCACAGACAGATATTCCCTTCAGTTGACTTGGGTACTCCATTATGGACTCTACCCAAATGCACACTGTAGGGGGAGTTTTAACCACTGCCGATCAGGGATGGGGCAGTTAAATGGAGCAGCCACATTTCCTATTCCATTGCTGCCAATTCTCCATGTTCATGATGTTGATTTTGGCGGGAGTCTAATTAACAAATGCAAATCAGGATCCCTTATAATTCATGGGATCCCAAGGGCATTTAAACCTGCGCTTAAGTGATGCACAACCCTCCAAATAAAGCTGTCCAAATATAAATTAAAGATAAGTTTAAAAATTCCATAGTAGCGACAGTAGGAACAGGTGTGCTGTTCTAGGCTTCTGGTGCTCCAGGCTACTTCAGCTTAATCCAGCTTTCTCAAGATATTGAAAAAAAGTGACCAAACATCAAGTTCTACCACATGGAAGATATTATTCAGAGGCTTTAATATATTTTCCCAATAGCTCCTGGAAGGGCCAGCATTGCACAACAAAGCACCCATGATAACATCTTCATAAAATAGTCTTTCCTCAAAAACTCAATACTGCCAGTGTTCACTTGTAAAGTAACAGATATTGTTTTGTTAACAGGCCACAAGAATTTTGTGGACAAAAGCCAATGCTGTGCTGTTTCAATATACCTATTATAAATGTACAAAAAAGATTGAACAAACACAAGAGAGTAAAAGAAAGATTTGCATTTCTATGGCACCTTTCACAACCTCAAGACATCTGAAAGCACTTGACAGTCAATTAAGTACTTTTTGAAGTGTAGTCACTGTTTTAATGTAGGAAACACAACAGCCAAATATCGCGGGCTTTACTCTGCGGAGCCGCTGCAATATTAAACACGGTAGCTCATTTACATGGCTGGGGTGGACCACGCCCACCCCCCGATAATATGGGGGGGGTTTGGCGGACGGTCCGTCCCTGGCAACGGCGTCAGGTGCCATTGCGCAGGTGTTGACACCATTTTTAAAGGACTTCCAGCCCTTACATTTAATTTACATTTTTAAAGGAATAGGCATTTCAGAGTTAATGTAAAAAATTAAAGAAATGTTTCTATCCTCTCTCCCACCCCTCTAATATCCATTTAGTTCACTCCTTGGCCTCTCACCCCCCAAAATACCTGCCTTATGTACCTGACGTTCCCTCCCACCCCCCCCCCCCACTCAAAGGTCATTAACTTTTACCTTCAACCCATTCCCACCATTCTCTCCACCAATCAGAATAGTTTTACCCTGCTCCCCCACCCACACTGAAATACTTACCTGCTCCCCCCCTCCCCACCAGTGTCCTGCATCAGGTGACCGAATGGCGATCCGAAGGTACGGGAATGCTGGCTGCCGCCACCAAAATGGCAACGGAATGGACGACGGGAGTAGGTAAGTATTTAAGTCATTCATTTGCATTTTTCTGACTATGGTAATGTTGATCCCGTCGTTGAGCGGCGGTGGGGGGAAGGGACACCATGAGGCCTCAGCACCACCAGCAATATGGGGCTGTGCCTTCCTGGTATCGAGGCCTGTGGCGGGCCTCTCCCAGAGGCATCTTCTGGGCCCCCCCCCCCCGCCACGACCCCCAACATCGGGGATGTCTGAAAATCCAGCCCACAATCTCTGGCTCAGAGGCAAGAATGTTAGCAACTGAGCCACATTAACATGACTTCCATTTCTGCTAGGTTTTACAAGATACGTTTGACTCTGCTTAATCCTATGAGAATAGAAACTGGAATTCCCATGATAGCTGGGATATGTGGGGGTTCAGAGTATTTCCATAGTGTGATACTTGGGAAAATTGGACAGTCTCTATGGTATGATACTTGTTTCCACCCTGCACTCAGTGTGTTGACTTCTATTATTGGGTTAGTAGCTGAAATCTTCGTGCTGCTTAAAGGGAGGTGGGTCATTATACTTCAGCCAAGATGGGATGTGATTTCTAACATGATGGTTCACATTGGTCATTGAGCCAATTGGCATATCTGGTCAAAAATGAAGAAGCATGTGGCCTTTTTAACAGTATCCATGTGGAATGTGATAGGATATTACCATTTAATGTATACTTGGGGTGTTTGAAAGGAATGCTTTAATTTCAACAGGCACTGCAAGCTGTGTCTAGTGCCTGAAAATTAAGTGCATCTAACCATTACTTTCTGCTGACATTAGGAAAACTGGAGGTCACTTACTCTGGAAAAAGCTAAATGATTTAAACTCCATTTTCAAGCATTTTTTGTTTTCCTCTCTCCAATTTTGAGCCATGATCTAACAGCAGTGATATGCTGGTGAATGCTTCCACTAATACTGACAGCCTTCAGGTACCTTGCCCAAGTGACTATTTTTCATCCGTTAGACAGCGTGTGCTGACAATCAAACTGACCATGAAGGGCAGCAAAGCTGAGCCCCATCATTATAATGCCCAATCTCCCTACACATGCACTTTCCAGCAGGGGTCACTGGATAGTGATCAGGAGCAGGAACCCTGGCTGATACCTGAAGTTTGCTCCTATTCGTGTATAGAACACTTCACCTCTTCTTTCAATATGCCACACACATATCAGGAAGCAACACGCATTTCTGTATGAAGAGAAACATTCTCTGGTCACTGAAAAAGAGATTGTAGATATTTTGCATGGTTTTGCCAGCTGTTTTCCTGAGTGGTATTCTGACATGGTCTCTGCAGATCTGTGGAGGCAGGGGGATATCAGTTTGTCTCTAAAATGTGACACTTGGCTCATTGGGGTGGTTTCTGCAGTGTGATACTTGGGCTATTGGGGAGATCTCTGTGGTGTTACGGACTGGAGAAAGATGATAAGGATGGCTCTCCCTTTTCACCTCTTGACTGACTCAACACAGCGTGTTAAGAAAAAAGTGTTTTAGCTCCTGAGTGCTTTCATTGCCAGGAGCAAACAAACGTCAGGTTTTCTCATAAGTTTTAAAAGATAAATATTTATTGTTCAACACCCGAATCTACACAACTACATCCACTCTCACACTCATATAGAAAAGATTGTGATTATAAAAGTAGCGAATCTACACAACTACATCCACTCTCACACTCATATAGAAAAGATTGTGATTATAAAAGTAGCATGCATTTAAGCCTTATGATTTCAAGAGTTCTCTGTTACATTTGCTTTTCCCCTGGGTTGAAGACTTGAAACGATGCAGGCCTGTAATCCTTTTTCTGTTGTCCACTGAAGAAAAGCTCTGAAGGTTTAGGAGGATGGATTCTCTGCTGTTTTATGTTCACAGTAGCAAATTTCTCTTGTTATACTTCAGTCAAGATTCAACGTTGACACCCTGGTACAGTTCCTCAGGTGGAGAGTTCAGGGCCAACTCATGTCTCTGCCTACATGTGGCTTGAAGGTGGTGGTCTTAGGTAGGGTCTTTCTCTTCATTGGCATTGATGTTTTTCCACCATCTCTGTCTGCCCAGAATTTGCCTTATTAAAACCCCTTATCAGAAACCTAATTTCTGTCATGTGACCAGAGCATTTCTTTCCATTGTCCTCATAAATAGTTTCTGATGGTTAGGCCATTGTCAGACAATGGAGTTTGGGTATCACTCATCCACATACCCATCTAGAAGGTGCTGTCGAAGCATGGTGAGTTGCTGCAGTGCATCTTGTATGTGCTATATACTTCTGCCACTGCGCATCAGTAATGGATGGAGTGAATGTTGAAGGTGGTGGATGGGGTGCCGATCAATCAGGCTGCTTTCTTGGATGTGTCGAGCTTCCTGAGTGTTGTTGGAGCTGCACTCATGGCGAGTGGAGAGTATTCCATCACACTCCTGACTTGTATCTTGTAGGTGGTGGACAGGCTTTAGGAAGTCAGCAGATGAGTTACTCGCTGCAGAATTCCCAGCCTCTGACTTGCTCTTGTAGCCACGGTATTTATTTGGCTGGTCCAGTTCAGTTTCTGGTCAATAGTAACCCCCAGGATGTTGATAGTAGGGGATTAAACGATGGTAATGCTGTTAAATGTCCAGAGGAGATGGTTAGATTCTTTCTTGTTTGTGATGGTCATTACCTGGCATGAATGTTACTTGCCACTTATCAGCCCAAGCCTGAATGTTGTCCAGATCTTGCTGCATATGGACACGGACTGGTTTGATATCTGAGGAGTCGCGAATGGTACTGAACATCGTATAATCATCAATACAACCATCAGTGAATATCTCCACTTCTGACCTTATGATGGAGGGAAGGTCATTGATGAAGCAGCTGAAGATGGTTGGGCCTAGGGCACAACCCTGCAGCAATACCTTGGGGCTTAGATGATTGAGCTCCAACAACCAAAATCATCTTGCTTTGTGCTAGGTATGACTCCAACCAGTGGAGAGTTTTCCCTCTGATTCCCATTGACTTAAATTTGGCTAGGGCTCCTTGATGCCATACATGGTCAAATGCTGGCTTGATATTGAGGGCAAATACTTTCACCTCATCTCTTGAGTTCAGTTCTTTTGTCCATGTTTGGACAAAAGCTCCAATGAGGTCAGGAACCAAGTGGCCCTGGTGGAACCCAAACTGAGCACTGTCGACGACACCTTCCATCACTTTGCTGATGATCAAGAGTAGACTGATGGGGCAGTAATTGACCGGATTGGATTTGGTCTGCTTTTTGTGGACAGGATCTATCTGGGCAATTTTCCACATTGTTGGGTAGAGGCCAGTGTTGTAGCTGTACTGGAACTGCTTGGTTAGGGGCATGGCTAATTCTGCGGAACAAGTCTTCAGCCGGGATGTTGTCAGGATCCATAGCATTTGCAGTATCCAGTGCCTTTAGCTATTTCCTGATATCACGTGGAGTGAATTGAATTGGCTGAAGACTGGAACCTGTGAGGCTGGTGATCTCAGGAGGAGCCGAGTTGGATCATCCACTCAGCATTTCTGGCTGAAGATGGATGCAAATGCTTCAGCCTTTTCTTTTGCACTGATGTGCCGTGTTCTGCCATAATTGAGGATGGGGATATTTATGGAGCCCCCACCTCTGGTTATTTGTTTAATTGTCCACTACCATTCATGACTGGATGTGGCAGGATTGCAAAGCTTTGATCTGATCTTTTGGTTGTGGGATCGCTTAGCTCTGTATACTGCATGCTGCTTCCACTGTTTGGCATGCCTGTAGTCCTGTGTTGTAGCTAATTTTCAAGTAGGCTTGGTGTTGCTCCTGACATGCTCTCCTGCACAATTTATTGAACGAGGGTTGATCCCCTGGCTTGATGGTAATGGTACAATAAGGGATATGCCAGGTCATGATGTTACAAATTGTGGTTGAATACAATTCTGCTGCTATTGATGATCCACAGCACCTCATAGATCCCCAGCTTTGAGTTTCCAGATCTGTTCTGAATCTATCCCATTTAGCATGGTGGTAGTGCCACATAACACGATAGAGGTTATCTTCAGTATGAAGAGGAGACTTAGTTTTCACAAAGACTGTGCAGTGGTCACTCCTACCAATAATGTCATGGACATATGCATCTTCAACAGGTAGATTGGTGAGGATAAGGTCCAGTAGGTTTTTCCCTTTTGTTGGTTCCCTCACCACCTGCCGCAGGCCCAGTCTGGCAGATATGTCCTTCAGGACTCGGCCAGTTTCCTCAGTAGCGGTGCTACCGAGCCACTCTTGGTGAAGTCCCCCACCCAGAGTACATTCTGTGCCTTTTCCACTCTCAGTGCTTCTTCCAAGTGGTGTTCAACATGGAGGAACACTGATTCATCAGCTGAGAGAGGTCAGTAGGTGGTAGTCAGCAGAAGGATTCCTTGCCAATGAGATCTGCCAATCTGATGCCCTGAGACTTCATGTGGTCCAAAGTCAATGTTCAGAACACCTACAGCAACTCGCTCCTGACTGTATGTCACTATGCTGCCATCTCTGGTGGGTCTGTCCTGTTGGTGGGACAGGACATACCCAGGAATTGGTGATGGTGGTGTCTGGGACATTATCTGTAAGGTATGATTCCATAAATATGACTGTGTCAGGCTGCTGCTTGACTAGTCAGTGGGACAGCTCTCAAATTTTGGCACAATCCCTCTGATGTTAGTAAGGAAGACTTTGTAGGGTTGGTTTGCCATTGTCGTTTCCAGTGCCTAATCGATGTCGAGTGTCCCGTTCATTTTTACTCCTTTTCAACTTTTGTGTAGCTGTTTTGTACATCCTAATGGCTTGCGAGGCCATCTCAGAGGGCAATTCAGTGTCAACCAGATTTTCTGGAGTCACATGCAGGCCAGGCCACGTAAGGACGGCAAATCTCATTCCCTGAACAGCATTAGTGAACCAAATGGGACTTTTACGACAATTGATGGTAGTTTCACGGTCACCATTACTGAGACAAGTTTCAATTCTGGATTTTAATTAAACAAGTGAAATTATTTAAATTCCCCCAGTTGCCATGATGGGATTTGAACCCATGTCCTCAGAGTATTAGCCTGGGTCCCTAGATTACTAGTCCACTGATATTACTATTACACCATCTTCCCACTGCATCTACTGTGTGATATTAAGGGATCTGGGTGGTCTCTATGCGTGATATTAGGGTATCGGGGTAGTCTCTATTGTGTGATATTAGGGATCAGGTTGGACTCTACTGTGTGATATTAGGGGATTAGGGTGGTCTCTACTGTGTGATATTAACGGATCAGGGTGGACTCTACTGTGTGATATTAGGGGATCAGGGTGGTCTCTACTGTGTGATATAAATGGATCAGGGTGGTCTCTACTACGTGATATTAGGGATTAGGGTGGTCTTGACAGTGTAATATTAAGGGATCAGGGTGGTCTCTACTGTGAGATATTAAGGGATCAGGGCAGTCACTACCTGTGTGATATGAGGGGATCAGGGCGGTCTCTACTGTCATATTAGGGGATCAGGGTGGTTTCTACAGTGTGAAATTAGGGGATCAGTGTGTTCTCTACTGTGTGATATCAGGAGATCAGGGTGGTCTCTATTGTGTGATGTTAGGAGATGAGGGTGGTCTCTACTGTGTGATATTAAGGTAAGAGGGCGGTCTCTACGGTCAATAATTGGGGGATCAGGATGGTCTCTACTGTGAGATATTAAGGAATCAGGGTGGACTCTACTATGTGATATTAGGGGATTAGGGTGGTCTCTATTGTGTGATATTAGGGGATCAGGGTGGTCTCCACTATGTGATATGAAGGGAAGAGGGCGGTCTCCACTGTCTATAATTGGGGGATCAGGATGGTCTCCACTGTGAGATATTAGGGGATCAGGGTGGTCTTTACTGTGTGATATTAGGGGATCAGGGTGTTCCCAACTGTGTGATATTAGGGGATCAGGGTGGTCTCTATAGTGTGATATTAGGGGATCAGGGTGGTCTCTACTGTGTGATATTAAGAGAAGACGGCGTCTCCACTGTCTATAATTGGGGGATCACGATGGTCTCCACTGTGAGATATTAGGGGATCAGGGTGGTCTTTACTGTGTGATATTAGGGGATCAGGGTGGTCTCTACTGTGTGATATTAACGGATCAGGGTGGTCTCTACTATGTGATATTAGGGGGTTAGGGTGGTCTCTACAGTGTAATATTAGGGGATCAGGGTGGTCTCTACTGTGAGATATTAAGGGATCAGGGCAGTCACTACCTGTGTGATATGAGGGGATCAGGGCGGTCTCTACTGTCATATTAGGGGATCAGGGTGGTTTCTACAGTGTGAAAATGGGGATCAGTGCGTTCTCTACTGTGTGATATCAGGAGATCAGGGTGGTCTCTATTGTGTGATGTTAGGAGATGAGGGTGGTCTCTACTGTGTGATATTAAGGTAAGAGGGCGGTCTCTACTGTCAGTATTGGGGGATCAGGATGGTCTCTACTGTGAGATATTAAGGAATCAGGGTGGACTCTACTATGTGATATTAGGGGATTAGGGTGGTCTCTATTGTGTGATATTAGGGGATCAGGGTGGTCTCTACTGTGTGATATTAAGGGAAGAGGGCGGTCTCCACTGTCTATAATTGGGGGATCAGGATGGTCTCCACTGTGAGATATTAGGGGATCAGGGTGGTCTTTACTGTGTGATATTAGGGGATCAGGGTGTTCCCAACTGTGTGATATTAGGAGATCAGGGTGGTCTCTATAGTGTGATATTAGGGGATCAGGGTGGTCTCCACTGTGTGATATTAAGGGAAGAGGGCGGTCTCCACTGTCTATAATGGGGGGATCACGATGGTCTCCACTGTGAGATATTAGGGGATCAGGGTGGTCTTTACTGTGTGATGTTAGGGGATCAGGGTGGTCTCTACTGTGTGATATTAACGGATCAGGGTGGTCTCTACTATGTGATATTAGGGGATTAGGGTGGTCTCTACAGTGTAATATTAGGGGATCAGGGTGGACTCTACTGCGTAATATTAGGGCATCAGGGTGGTCTCCACTGTGTGATATTAATGGATCAGAGTGGTCTCTACTACGTGATATTAGGGGATTAGGGTGGTCTCTACAGTGTAATATTAGGGCATCAGGGTGGTCTCCACTGTGTGATATAAATGGATCAGGGTGGTCTCTATTACGTGATATTAGGGGATTAGGGTGGTCTCTACAGTGTAATATTAAGGGATCAGGGTGGTCTCCACTGTGAGAGATTAGGGGATCAGGGTGGTCTTTACTGTGTGATATTAGGGGATCAGGGTGGTCTCTACAGTGTAATATTAGGGGATCAGGGTGGACTCTACTGCGTGATATTAGGGCATCAGGGTGGTCTCCACTGTGTGATATTAATGGATCAGAGTGGTCTTTACTGGGTGATATTAGGGGATCAGGGTGGTCTTTACTGTGTGATATTAGGGGATCAGGGTGGTCTCTACTTTGTGATATTAGGGGATCAGGGTGGGCTCTATAGTGTGATATTAACGGATCATGGTGGTCTCTACTATGTGATATTAGGGGATTAGGGTGGTCTCTACAGTGTAATATTAGGGGATCAGGGTGGACTCTACTGCGTGATATTAGGGCATCAGGGTGGTCTCCACTGTGTGATATTAATGGATCAGAGTGGTCTTTTCTGGGTGATATTAGGGGATCAGGGTGGTCTTTACTGTGTGATGTTAGGGGATCAGGGTGGTCTCTACTTTGTGATATTAGGGGATCAGGGTGGTCTCTACTGTGTGATATTAACGGATCAGGGTGGTCTCTACTGTGTGATATTCGGGGATTAGGGTGGTCTCTACAGTGTAATATTAGGGGATCAGGGTGGACTCTACTGCGTAATATTAGGGCATCAGGGTGGTCTCCACTGTGTGATATTCATGGATCAGAGTGGTCTCTACTGTGTGATATTAGGGGATTAGGGTGGTCTCTACAGTGTGAAATTAGGGGATCAGTGTGTTCTCTACTGTGTGATATCAGGAGATCAGGGTGGTCTCCATTGTGTGATGTTAGGAGATGAGGGTGGTCTCTACTGTGTGATATTAAGGGAAGAGGGCAGTCTCTACTGTCCATAATTGGGGGATCAGGACGGTCTCTACTGTGAGATATTAAGGAATCAGGGTGGTCTCTATTGTGTGATATTAGGGGATCAGGGTGGTCTCTACTGTGTGATATTAAGGGAAGAGGGCGGTCTCCACTGTGTGATATTAGGGGATCAGGGTGGTCTCTACAGTGTGATATTAGGGGATCAGGGTGGTCTCTACTGTGTGATATTAAGAGAAGAGGGCGTCTCCACTGTCTATAATTGGGGGATCACGATGGTCTCCACTGTGAGATATTAGGGGATCAGGGTGGTATTTACTGTGTGATATTAGGGGATCAGGGTGGTCTCTACTTTGTGATATTAGGGGATCAGGGTGGTCTCTACTGTGTGATATTAATGGATCAGGGTGGTCTCTACTATGTGATATTAGGGGATTAGGGTGGTCTCTGCAGTGTAATATTAGGGGATCAGGGTGGTCTCTATTGTGTGATATTGGGGGATCAGGGTGGTCTCTACTGTGTGATATTAACGGATCATGGTGGTCTCTACTATGTGATATTAACGGATCAGGGTGGTCTCTACGATGTGATATTAAGGGATTAGGGTGGTCTCTACAGTGTAATATTAGGGGATCAGGGTGTTCCCAACTGTGTGATATTAGGGGATCAGGGTGGTCTCTCGTGTGATATTAGGGGATCAGGGTGGTCTCTATAGTGTGATATTAGGGGATCAGGGTGGTCTCTATTGTGTGATATTGGGGGTTCAGGGTGGTCTCTACTGTGTGATATTAACGGATCATGGTGGTCTCTACTATGTGATATTAACGGATCAGGGTGGTCTCTACGATGTGATATTAAGGGATTAGGGTGGTCTCTACAGTGTAATATTAGGGGATCAGGGTGTTCCCAACTGTGTGATATTAGGGGATCAGGGTGGTCTCTATAATGTGATATTAGGGGATTAGGGTGGTCTCTATTGTGTGATATTAAGGGAAGAGGGTGGTCTCTACTGGGTCATATTAGGGGATCAGGGTGTTCCCAACTGCGTAATATTAGGGCATCAGGGTGGTCTCTACTGTGTGATATAAATGGATCAGGGTGGTCTCCACTACGTGATATTAGGGGATGAGGGTGGTCTCAACAGTGTAATATTAGGGGATCAGGGTGGTCTCTACTGTGTGATATAAATGGATCAGGGTGGTCTCTACTACGTGATATTAGGGGATTAGGGTGGTCTCAACATTGTAATATTAGGGGATCAGGGTGGTTTCTACAGTGTGAAATTAGGGGATCAGTGTGTTCTCTACTGTGTGATATCAGGAGATCAGGGTGGTCTCTGTTGTGTGATATTAAGTGAAGAGGGCGGTCTCCACTGTCTATAATGGGGGGATCACGATGGTCTCCACTGTGAGATATTAGGGGATCAGGGTGGTCTTTACTGTGTGATATTAGGGGATCAGGGTGGTCTCTACTTTGTGATATTAGGTGATCAGGGTGGTCTCTACTGTGTGATATTAACAGATCAGGGTGGTCTCTACTATGTGATATTAGGGGATTAGGGTGGTCTCTACAGTGTAATATTAAGGAATCAGGGTGGACTCTACTGTGTAATATTAGGGCATCAGGGTGGTCTCCACTGTGTGATATTAAGAGAAGAGGGCGTCTCCACTGTCTATAATTGGGGGATCACGATGGTCTCCACTGTGAGATATTAGGGGATCAGGGTGGTCTTTACTGTGTGATATTAGGGGATCAGGGTGGTCTCTACTGTGTGATATTAACAGATCAGGGTGGTCTCTACTATGTGATATTAGGGGATTAGGGTGGTCTCTACAGTGTAATATTAGGGAATCAGGGTGGACTCTACTGCGTAATATTAGGGCATCAGGGTGGTCTCCACTGTGTGATATAAATGGATCAGGGTGGTCTCTACTACGTGATATTAGGGGATTAGGGTGGTCTCTACAGTGAGATATTAAGGGATCAGGGCGGTCACTACCTGTGTGATATGAGGGGATCAGGGCGGTCTCTACTGTCATATTAGGGGATCAGGGTGGTTTCTACAGTGTGAAATTAGGGGATCAGTGTGTTCTCTACTGTGTGATATCAGGAGATCAGGGTGGTCTCCATTGTGTGATGTTAGGAGATGAGGGTGGTCTCTACTGTGTGATATTAAGGGAAGAGGGCAGTCTCTACTGTCTATAATTGGGGGATCAGGATGGTTTCCACTGTGAGATATTAAGGAATCAGGGTGGACTCTACTATGTGATATTAGGGGATTACGGTGGTCTCTATTGTGTGATATTAGGGGATCAGGGTGGTCACTACTGTGTGATATTAGGGGATCAGGGTGGTCTCTACAGTGTGATATTAGGGGATCAGGGTGGTCTCTACTGTGTGATATTAAGGGAAGAGGGCAGTCTCTACTGTCCATAATTGGGGGATCAGGACGGTCTCTACTGTGAGATATTAAGGAATCAGGGTGGTCTCTATTGTGTGATATTAGGGGATCAGGGTGGTCTCTACTGTGTGATATTAAGGGAAGAGGGCGGTCTCCACTGTGTGATATTAGGGGATCAGGGTGGTCTCTACAGTGTGATATTAGGGGATCAGGGTGGTCTCTACTGTGTGATATTAAGAGAAGAGGGCGTCTCCACTGTCTATAATTGGGGGATCACGATGGTCTCCACTGTGAGATATTAGGGGATCAGGGTGGTATTTACTGTGTGATATTAGGGGATCAGGGTGGTCTCTACTGTGTGATATTAAGAGAAGAGGGCGTCTCCACTGTCTATAATTGGGGGATCACGATGGTCTCCACTGTGAGATATTAGGGGATCAGGGTGGTCTCTACTTTGTGATATTAGGGGATCAGGGTGGTCTCTACTGTGTGATATTAATGGATCAGGGTGGTCTCTACTATGTGATATTAGGGGATTAGGGTGGTCTCTGCAGTGTAATATTAGGGGATCAGGGTGGTCTCTATTGTGTGATATTGGGGGATCAGGGTGGTCTCTACTGTGTGATATTAACGGATCATGGTGGTCTCTACTATGTGATATTAACGGATCAGGGTGGTCTCTACGATGTGATATTAAGGGATTAGGGTGGTCTCTACAGTGTAATATTAGGGGATCAGGGTGTTCCCAACTGTGTGATATTAGGGGATCAGGGTGGTCTCTCGTGTGATATTAGGGGATCAGGGTGGTCTCTATAGTGTGATATTAGGGGATCAGGGTGGTCTCTATTGTGTGATATTGGGGGATCAGGGTGGTCTCTACTGTGTGATATTAACGGATCATGGTGGTCTCTACTATGTGATATTAACGGAACAGGGTGGTCTCTACAGTGTAATATTAGGGGATCAGGGTGTTCCCAACTGTGTGATATTAGGGGATCAGGGTGGTCTCTATAATGTGATATTAGGGGATCAGGGTGGTCTCTGTAGTGTGATATTAGGGGATCAGGGTGGTCTCTATTGTGTGATATTGGGGGATCAGGGTGGTCTCTACTGTGTGATATTAACGGATCAGGGTGGTCTCTACAGTGTAATATTAGGGGATCAGGGTGGACTCTACTGCGTGATATTCGGGCATCAGGGTGGTCTCCACTGTGTGATATTAATGGATCAGAGTGGTCTCTACTGTGTGATATAAATGGATCAGGGTGGTCTTTACTGGGTCATATTAGGGGATCAGGGTGTTCCCAACTGTGTGATATTAGGGGATCAGGGTGGTCTCTTTTGTGTGATATTAGGGGATCAGGGTGGTCTCCACTGTGTGATATTAAGGGAAGAGGGCGGTCTCCACTGTCTATAATGGGGGGATCACGATGGTCTCCACTGTGAGATATTAGGGGATCAGGGTGGTCTTTACTGTGTGATGTTAGGGGATCAGGGTGGTCTCTACTTTGCGATATTAGGGGATCAGGGTGGTCTCTACTGTGTGATATTAACGGATCAGGGTGCTCTCTACTACGTGATATTAGGGGATTAGGGTGGTCTCTACAGTGTAATATTAGGGGATCAGGGTGGACTCTACTGCGTAATATTAGGGCATCAGGGTGGTCTCTACTGTGTGATATAAATGGATCAGGGTGGTCTCCACTACGTGATATTAGGGGATGAGGGTGGTCTCAACAGTGTAATATTAGGGGATCAGGGTGGTCTCTACTGTGTGATATAAATGGATCAGGGTGGTCTCTACTACATGATATTAGGGGATTAGGGTGGTCTCAACATTGTAATATTAGGGGATCAGGGTGGTTTCTACAGTGTGAAATTAGGGGATCAGTGTGTTCTCTACTGTGTGATATCAGGAGATCAGGGTGGTCTCTGTTGTGTGATATTAAGTGAAGAGGGCGGTCTCCACTGTCTATAATGGGGGGATCACGATGGTCTCCACTGTGAGATATTAGGGGATCAGGGTGGTCTTTACTGTGTGATATTAGGGGATCAGGGTGGTCTCTACTTTGTGATATTAGGGGATCAGGGTGGTCTCTACTGTGTGATATTAACAGATCAGGGTGGTCTCTACTATGTGATATTAGGGGATTAGGGTGGTCTCTACAGTGTAATATTAAGGAATCAGGGTGGACTCTACTGCGTAATATTAGGGCATCAGGGTGGTCTCCACTGTGTGATATTAAGAGAAGAGGGCGTCTCCACTGTCTATAATTGGGGGATCACGATGGTCTCCACTGTGAGATATTAGGGGATCAGGGTGGTCTTTACTGTGTGATATTAGGGGATCAGGGTGGTCTCTACTGTGTGATATTAACAGATCAGGGTGGTCTCTACTATGTGATATTAGGGGATTAGGGTGGTCTCTACAGTGTAATATTAGGGAATCAGGGTGGACTCTACTGCGTAATATTAGGGCATCAGGGTGGTCTCCACTGTGTGATATTAAGAGAAGAGGGCGTCTCCACTGTCTATAATTGGGGGATCACGATGGTCTCCACTGTGAGATATTAGGGGATCAGGGTGGTCTTTACTGTGTGATATAAATGGATCAGGGTGGTCTCTACTACGTGATATTAGGGGATTAGGGTGGTCTCCACTGTGTGATATAAATGGATCAGGGTGGTCTCTACTACGTGATATTAGGGGATTAGGGTGGTCTCTACAGTGAGATATTAATGGATCAGGGCAGTCACTACCTGTGTGATATGAGGGGATCAGGGCGGTCTCTACTGTCATATTAGGGGATCAGGGTGGTTTCTACAGTGTGAAATTAGGGGATCAGTGTGTTCTCTACTGTGTGATATCAGGAGATCAGGGTGGTCTCCATTGTGTGATGTTAGGAGATGAGGGTGGTCTCTACTGTGTGATATTAAGGGAAGAGGGCAGTCTCTACTGTCTATAATTGGGGGATCAGGATGGTTTCCACTGTGAGATATTAAGGAATCAGGGTGGACTCTACTATGTGATATTAGGGGATTACGGTGGTCTCTATTGTGTGATATTAGGGGATCAGGGTGGTCACTACTGTGTGATATTAGGGGATCAGGGTGGTCTCTACAGTGTGATATTAGGGGATCAGGGTGGTCTCTACAGTGTGATATTAGGGGATCAGGGTGGTCTGTACAGTGTGATATTAGGGGATCAGGGTGGTCTCTACAGTGTAATATTAGGGGATCAGGGTGGTCTCCACTGTGTGATATAAATGGATCAGGGTGGTCTTTACTGGGTGATATTAGGGGATCAGGGTGTTCCCAACTGTGTGATATTAGGAGATCAGGGTGGTCTCTATAGTGTGATATTAGGGGATCAGGGTGGTCTCCACTGTGTGATATTAAGGGACGAGGGCGGTCTCCACTGTCTATAATGGGGGGATCACGATGGTCTCCACTGTGAGATATTAGGGGATCAGGGTGGTCTTTACTGTGTGATATTAGGGGATCAGGGTGGTCTCTACTTTGTGATATTAGGGGATCAGGGTGGTCTCTACTGTGTGATATTCGGGGATTAGGGTGGTCTCTACAGTGTAATATTAGGGGATCAGGGTGGACTCTACTGCGTAATATTAGGGCATCAGGGTGGTCTCCACTGTGTGATATTAAGGGATTAGGGTGGTCTCTACAGTGTAATATTAGGGGATCAGGGTGGTCTCTACTGTGAGATATTAAGGGATCAGGGCGGTCACTACCTGTGTGATATGAGGGGATTAGGGCTGTCTCTACTGTCATATTAGGGGATCAGGGTGGTTTCTACAGTGTGAAATTAGGGGATCAGTGTGTTCTCTACTGTGTGATATCAGGAGATCAGGGTGGTCTCTATTGTGTGATGTTAGGAGATGAGGGTGGTCTCTACTGTGTGATATTAAGGGAAGAGGGCGGTCTCTACTGTCCATAATTGGGGGATCAGGACGGTCTCTACTGTGAGATATTAAGGAATCAGGGTGGACTCTACTATGTGATATTAGGGGATTAGGGTGGTCTCTATTGTGTGATATTAAGGGAAGAGGGTGGTCTCTACTGGGTCATATTAGGGGATCAGGGTGTTCCCAACTGTGTAATATTAGGGGATCAGGGTGGACTCTACTGCGTAATATTAGGGCATCAGGGTGGTCTCTACTGTGTGATATAAATGGATCAGGGTGGTCTCCACTACGTGATATTAGGGGATGAGGGTGGTCTCAACAGTGTAATATTAGGGGATCAGGGTGGTCTCTACTGTGTGATATAAATGGATCAGGGTGGTCTCTACTACGTGATATTAGGGGATTAGGGTGGTCTCAACATTGTAATATTAGGGGATCAGGGTGGTTTCTACAGTGTGAAATTAGGGGATCAGTGTGTTCTCTACTGTGTGATATCAGGAGATCAGGGTGGTCTCTGTTGTGTGATATTAAGTGAAGAGGGCGGTCTCCACTGTCTATAATGGGGGGATCACGATGGTCTCCACTGTGAGATATTAGGGGATCAGGGTGGTCTTTACTGTGTGATATTAGGGGATCAGGGTGGTCTCTACTTTGTGATATTAGGGGATCAGGGTGGTCTCTACAGTGTGATATTAGGGGATCAGGGTGGTCTCTTCAGTGTGATATTAGGGGATCAGGGTGGTCTGTACAGTGTGATATTAGGGGATCAGGGTGGTCTCTACAGTGTAATATTAGGGGATCAGGGTGGTCTCCACTGTGTGATATAAATGGATCAGGGTGGTCTTTACTGGGTGATATTAGGGGATCAGGGTGTTCCCAACTGTGTGATATTAGGAGATCAGGGTGGTCTCTATAGTGTGATATTAGGGGATCAGGGTGGTCTCCACTGTGTGATATTAAGGGACGAGGGCGGTCTCCACTGTCTATAATGGGGGGATCACGATGGTCTCCACTGTGAGATATTAGGGGATCAGGGTGGTCTTTACTGTGTGATATTAGGGGATCAGGGTGGTCTCTACTTTGTGATATTAGGGGATCAGGGTGGTCTCTACTGTGTGATATTCGGGGATTAGGGTGGTCTCTACAGTGTAATATTAGGGGATCAGGGTGGACTCTACTGCGTAATATTAGGGCATCAGGGTGGTCTCCACTGTGTGATATTAAGGGATTAGGGTGGTCTCTACAGTGTAATATTAGGGGATCAGGGTGGTCTCTACTGTGAGATATTAAGGGATCAGGGCGGTCACTACCTGTGTGATATGAGGGGATTAGGGCTGTCTCTACTGTCATATTAGGGGATCAGGGTGGTTTCTACAGTGTGAAATTAGGGGATCAGTGTGTTCTCTACTGTGTGATATCAGGAGATCAGGGTGGTCTCTATTGTGTGATGTTAGGAGATGAGGGTGGTCTCTACTGTGTGATATTAAGGGAAGAGGGCGGTCTCTACTGTCCATAATTGGGGGATCAGGACGGTCTCTACTGTGAGATATTAAGGAATCAGGGTGGACTCTACTATGTGATATTAGGGGATTAGGGTGGTCTCTATTGTGTGATATTAAGGGAAGAGGGTGGTCTCTACTGGGTCATATTAGGGGATCAGGGTGTTCCCAACTGTGTAATATTAGGGGATCAGGGTGGACTCTACTGCGTAATATTAGGGCATCAGGGTGGTCTCTACTGTGTGATATAAATGGATCAGGGTGGTCTCCACTACGTGATATTAGGGGATGAGGGTGGTCTCAACAGTGTAATATTAGGGGATCAGGGTGGTCTCTACTGTGTGATATAAATGGATCAGGGTGGTCTCTACTACGTGATATTAGGGGATTAGGGTGGTCTCAACATTGTAATATTAGGGGATCAGGGTGGTTTCTACAGTGTGAAATTAGGGGATCAGTGTGTTCTCTACTGTGTGATATCAGGAGATCAGGGTGGTCTCTGTTGTGTGATATTAAGTGAAGAGGGCGGTCTCCACTGTCTATAATGGGGGGATCACGATGGTCTCCACTGTGAGATATTAGGGGATCAGGGTGGTCTTTACTGTGTGATATTAGGGGATCAGGGTGGTCTCTACTTTGTGATATTAGGGGATCAGGGTGGTCTCTACTGTGTGATATTAACAGATCAGGGTGGTCTCTACTATGTGATATTAGGGGATTAGGGTGGTCTCCACTGTGTGATATTAAGAGAAGAGGGCGTCTCCACTGTCTATAATTGGGGGATCACGATGGTCTCCACTGTGAGATATTAGGGGATCAGGGTGGTCTTTACTGTGTGATATTAGGGGATCAGGGTGGTCTCTACTGTGTGATATTAACAGATCAGGGTGGTCTCTACTATGTGATATTAGGGGATTAGGGTGGTCTCTACAGTGTAATATTAGGGAATCAGGGTGGTCTCCACTGTGTGATATAAATGGATCAGGGTGGTCTCTACTACGTGATATTAGGGGATTAGGGTGGTCTCTACAGTGAGATATTAAGGGATCAGGGCGGTCACTACCTGTGTGATATGAGGGGATCAGGGCGGTCTCTACTGTCATATTAGGGGATCAGGGTGGTTTCTACAGTGTGAAATTAGGGGATCAGTGTGTTCTCTACTGTGTGATATCAGGAGATCAGGGTGGTCTCCATTGTGTGATGTTAGGAGATGAGGGTGGTCTCTACTGTGTGATATTAAGGGAAGAGGGCAGTCTCTACTGTCTATAATTGGGGGATCAGGATGGTTTCCACTGTGAGATATTAAGGAATCAGGGTGGACTCTACTATGTGATATTAGGGGATTACGGTGGTCTCTATTGTGTGATATTAGGGGATCAGGGTGGTCACTACTGTGTGATATTAGGGGATCAGGGTGGTCTCTACAGTGTGATATTAGGGGATCAGGGTGGTCTCTACAGTGTGATATTAGGGGATCAGGGTGGTCTCTACAGTGTGATATTAGGGGATCAGGGTGGTCTCTACAGTGTAATATTAGGGGATCAGGGTGGTCTCCACTGTGTGATATAAATGGATCAGGGTGGTCTTTACTGGGTGATATTAGGGGATCAGGGTGTTCCCAACTGTGTGATATTAGGAGATCAGGGTGGTCTCTATAGTGTGATATTAGGGGATCAGGGTGGTCTCCACTGTGTGATATTAAGGGAAGAGGGCGGTCTCCACTGTCTATAATGGGGGGAAGACGATGGTCTCCACTGTGAGATATTAGGGGATCAGGGTGGTCTTTACTGTGTGATATTAGGGGATCAGGGTGGTCTCTACTTTGTGATATTAGGGGATCAGGGTGGTCTCTACTGTGTGATATTCGGGGATTAGGGTGGTCTCTACAGTGTAATATTAGGGGATCAGGGTGGACTCTACTGCGTAATATTAGGGCATCAGGGTGGTCTCTACTGTGTGATATTCGGGGATTAGGGTGGTCTCTACAGTGTAATATTAGGGGATCAGGGTGGACTCTACTGCGTAATATTAGGGCATCAGGGTGGTCTCCACTGTGTGATATTAAGGGATTAGGGTGGTCTCTACAGTGTAATATTAGGGGATCAGGGTGGTCTCTACTGTGAGATATTAAGGGATCAGGGCGGTCACTACCTGTGTGATATGAGGGGATTAGGGCTGTCTCTACTTTCATATTAGGGGATCAGGGTGGTTTCTACAGTGTGAAATTAGGGGATCAGTGTGTTCTCTACTGTGTGATATCAGGAGATCAGGGTGGTCTCTATTGTGTGATGTTAGGAGATGAGGGTGGTCTCTACTGTGTGATATTAAGGGAAGAGGGCGGTCTCTACTGTCCATAATTGGGGGATCAGGACGGTCTCTACTGTGAGATATTAAGGAATCAGGGTGGACTCTACTATGTGATATTAGGGGATTAGGGTGGTCTCTATTGTGTGATATTAAGGGAAGAGGGTGGTCTCTACTGGGTCATATTAGGGGATCAGGGTGTTCCCAACTGTGTAATATTAGGGGATCAGGGTGGACTCTACTGCGTAATATTAGGGCATCAGGGTGGTCTCTACTGTGTGATATAAATGGATCAGGGTGGTCTCCACTACGTGATATTAGGGGATGAGGGTGGTCTCAACAGTGTAATATTAGGGGATCAGGGTGGTCTCTACTGTGTGATATAAATGGATCAGGGTGGTCTCTACTACGTGATATTAGGGGATTAGGGTGGTCTCAACATTGTAATATTAGGGGATCAGGGTGGTTTCTACAGTGTGAAATTAGGGGATCAGTGTGTTCTCTACTGTGTGATATCAGGAGATCAGGGTGGTCTCTGTTGTGTGATATTAAGTGAAGAGGGCGGTCTCCACTGTCTATAATGGGGGGATCACGATGGTCTCCACTGTGAGATATTAGGGGATCAGGGTGGTCTTTACTGTGTGATATTAGGGGATCAGGGTGGTCTCTACTTTGTGATATTAGGGGATCAGGGTGGTCTCTACAGTGTGATATTAGGGGATCAGGGTGGTCTCTACAGTGTGATATTAGGGGATCAGGGTGGTCTGTACAGTGTGATATTAGGGGATCAGGGTGGTCTCTACAGTGTAATATTAGGGGATCGGGGTGGTCTCCACTGTGTGATATAAATGGATCAGGGTGGTCTTTACTGGGTGATATTAGGGGATCAGGGTGTTCCCAACTGTGTGATATTAGGAGATCAGGGTGGTCTCTATAGTGTGATATTAGGGGATCAGGGTGGTCTCCACTGTGTGATATTAAGGGACGAGGGCGGTCTCCACTGTCTATAATGGGGGGATCACGATGGTCTCCACTGTGAGATATTAGGGGATCAGGGTGGTCTTTACTGTGTGATATTAGGGGATCAGGGTGGTCTCTACTTTGTGATATTAGGGGATCAGGGTGGTCTCTACTGTGTGATATTCGGGGATTAGGGTGGTCTCTACAGTGTAATATTAGGGGATCAGGGTGGACTCTACTGCGTAATATTAGGGCATCAGGGTGGTCTCCACTGTGTGATATTAAGGGATTAGGGTGGTCTCTACAGTGTAATATTAGGGGATCAGGGTGGTCTCTACTGTGAGATATTAAGGGATCAGGGCGGTCACTACCTGTGTGATATGAGGGGATTAGGGCTGTCTCTACTGTCATATTAGGGGATCAGGGTGGTTTCTACAGTGTGAAATTAGGGGATCAGTGTGTTCTCTACTGTGTGATATCAGGAGATCAGGGTGGTCTCTATTGTGTGATGTTAGGAGATGAGGGTGGTCTCTACTGTGTGATATTAAGGGAAGAGGGCGGTCTCTACTGTCCATAATTGGGGGATCAGGACGGTCTCTACTGTGAGATATTAAGGAATCAGGGTGGACTCTACTATGTGATATTAGGGGATTAGGGTGGTCTCTATTGTGTGATATTAAGGGAAGAGGGTGGTCTCTACTGGGTCATATTAGGGGATCAGGGTGTTCCCAACTGTGTAATATTAGGGGATCAGGGTGGACTCTACTGCGTAATATTAGGGCATCAGGGTGGTCTCTACTGTGTGATATAAATGGATCAGGGTGGTCTCCACTACGTGATATTAGGGGATGAGGGTGGTCTCAACAGTGTAATATTAGGGGATCAGGGTGGTCTCTACTGTGTGATATAAATGGATCAGGGTGGTCTCTACTACGTGATATTAGGGGATTAGGGTGGTCTCAACATTGTAATATTAGGGGATCAGGGTGGTTTCTACAGTGTGAAATTAGGGGATCAGTGTGTTCTCTACTGTGTGATATCAGGAGATCAGGGTGGTCTCTGTTGTGTGATATTAAGTGAAGAGGGCGGTCTCCACTGTCTATAATGGGGGGATCACGATGGTCTCCACTGTGAGATATTAGGGGATCAGGGTGGTCTTTACTGTGTGATATTAGGGGATCAGGGTGGTCTCTACTTTGTGATATTAGGGGATCAGGGTGGTCTCTACTGTGTGATATTAACAGATCAGGGTGGTCTCTACTATGTGATATTAGGGGATTAGGGTGGTCTCTACAGTGTAATATTAGGGAATCAGGGTGGACTCTACTGCGTAATATTAGGGGATCAGGGTGGTCTCCACTGTGTGATATTAAGAGAAGAGGGCGTCTCCACTGTCTATAATTGGGGGATCACGATGGTCTCCACTGTGAGATATTAGGGGATCAGGGTGGTCTTTACTGTGTGATATTAGGGGATCAGGGTGGTCTCTACTGTGTGATATTAACAGATCAGGGTGGTCTCTACTATGTGATATTAGGGGATTAGGGTGGTCTCTACAGTGTAATATTAGGGAATCAGGGTGGACTCTACTGCGTAATATTAGGGCATCAGGGTGGTCTCCACTGTGTGATATAAATGGATCAGGGTGGTCTCTACTACGTGATATTAGGGGATTAGGGTGGTCTGTACAGTGAGATATTAAGGGATCAGGGCGGTCACTACCTGTGTGATATGAGGGGATCAGGGCGGTCTCTACTGTCATATTAGGGGATCAGGGTGGTTTCTACAGTGTGAAATTAGGGGATCAGTGTGTTCTCTACTGTGTGATATCAGGAGATCAGGGTGGTCTCCATTGTGTGATGTTAGGAGATGAGGGTGGTCTCTACTGTGTGATATTAAGGGAAGAGGGCAGTCTCTACTGTCTATAATTGGGGGATCAGGATGGTTTCCACTGTGAGATATTAAGGAATCAGGGTGGACTCTACTATGTGATATTAGGGGATTACGGTGGTCTCTATTGTGTGATATTAGGGGATCAGGGTGGTCACTACTGTGTGATATTAGGGGATCAGGGTGGTCTCTACAGTGTGATATTAGGGGATCAGGGTGGTCTCTACAGTGTGATATTAGGGGATCAGGGTGGTCTCTACAGTGTGATATTAGGGGATCAGGGTGGTCTCTACAGTGTAATATTAGGGGATCAGGGTGGTCTCCACTGTGTGATATAAATGGATCAGGGTGGTCTTTACTGGGTGATATTAGGGGATCAGGGTGTTCCCAACTGTGTGATATTAGGAGATCAGGGTGGTCTCTATAGTGTGATATTAGGGGATCAGGGTGGTCTCCACTGTGTGATATTAAGGGAAGAGGGCGATCTCCATTGTCTATAATGGGGGGATCACGATGGTCTCCACTGTGAGATATTAGGGGATCAGGGTGGTCTTTACTGTGTGATATTAGGGGATCGGGGTGGTCTCTACTTTGTGATATTAGGGGATCAGGGTGGTCTCTACTGTGTGATATTCGGGGATTAGGGTGGTCTCTACAGTGTAATATTAGGGGATCAGGGTGGACTCTACTGCGTAATATTAGGGCATCAGGGTGGTCTCCACTGTGTGATATTAAGGGATTAGGGTGGTCTCTACAGTGTAATATTAGGGGATCAGGGTGGTCTCTACTGTGAGATATTAAGGGATCAGGGCGGTCACTACCTGTGTGATATGAGGGGATTAGGGCTGTCTCTACTGTCATATTAGGGGATCAGGGTGGTTTCTACAGTGTGAAATTAGGGGATCAGTGTGTTCTCTACTGTGTGATATCAGGAGATCAGGGTGGTCTCTATTGTGTGATGTTAGGAGATGAGGGTGGTCTCTACTGTGTGATATTAAGGGAAGAGGGCGGTCTCTACTGTCCATAATTGGGGGATCAGGACGGTCTCTACTGTGAGATATTAAGGAATCAGGGTGGACTCTACTATGTGATATTAGGGGATTAGGGTGGTCTCTATTGTGTGATATTAAGGGAAGAGGGCGGTCTCTACTGTGTGATATTAGGGGATCAGGGTGGTCTCTACTGTGTGATATTAAGAGAAGAGGGCGTCTCCACTGTCTATAATTGGGGGATCACGATGGTCTCCACTGTGAGATATTAGGGGATCAGGGTGGTCTTTACTGTGTGATATTAGGGGATCAGGGTGGTCTCTACTGTGTGATATTAATGGATCAGCGTGGTCTCTACTGCGTGATATTAGGCCATCAGGGTGGTCTCTACTGTGTGATATTAACGGATCAGGGTGGAGTCTACTGCGTGATATTAACGGATCAGGGTGGTCTCTACGATGTGATATTAAGGGATTAGGGTGGTCTCTACAGTGTAATATTAGGGGATCAGGGTGGTCTCCGCTGTGTGATATTAATGGATCAGGGTGGTCTCTGCTGTGTGATATTAACGGATCATGGTGGTCTCTACTATGTGATATTAGGGGATTAGGGTGGTCTCCACAGTGTAATATTAGGAGATCTGGGTGGTCTCTACTGTGAGATATTAAGGGATCAGGGCGGTCTCTACCTTTGTGATATGAGGGGATCAGGTCGTTCCCTACTTTGTGATATCAGGAGATCAGGGTGGTCTCTATTGTGTGATGTTAGGAGATCAGGGTGGTCTCTACTGTGTGATATTAAGGGAAGAGGGTGGTCTCCACTGTCTATAATGGGGGGATCACGATGGTCTCCACTGTGAGATATTAGGGGATCAGGGTGGTCTTTACTTTGTGATATTAGGGGATAAGGGCGGCTTCTACTGTGTGATATTACGTGATCAGTGTCGTCTCTACAGTATGACATTAGGGGATAAGGGCGTCTACTGTCTGATATTAGGGGATCAGGGTGGTCTTCACTGTGTGATATTAGGGGATCAGGGCTGTCTCTACTGTGTGATATTAGGGCATCAGGGTGGTCTTTACTGTGTGATATTAGGGGATCAGGGCGATCTCTACCTGTGTGATATGAGGGGATCAGGGCTGTCTCTGCTTTGTAATATTAGGGGATCAGGGTGGTCTTCACTGTGTGATATTAGGGGATCAGGGCTGTCTCTACTGTGTGATATTAGGGCATCAGGGTGGTCTTTACTGTGTGATATTAGGGGATCAGGGCGATCTCTACCTGTGTGATATGAGGGAATCAGGGCTGTCTCTGCTTTGTAATATTAGGGGATCAGTGTTGTCTCTACAGTGTGATATTAGGGGAGAAGGGCGTCTACTGTATGATATTACGTGATCAGGGTGGTCTTCACTGTGTGATATTTGGGGCTCATGGTGTTCTCTGCTTTGTGATATTAGGAGATCAGGGTGCTCTTTACTGCTTGATATTGTGGGATTAGGGTGGACTCCACTGTGTGATATTAGGGGATCAGGGCGGTCTCTCCTGTGTGATATAAGGGGATCAGGGCGGTCTCTACTGTGTGAAGTTAGGGGATCAGGACGGTTTCTACTGTGTGATATTAGGGGATCACGGTGGTCTCTATTGTGTGATATTAGGGGATCAGGGCGGTTTCTACTGTGTGATAATAGGGGATCAGGGTGGTCTCTATTGTGTGATATTAGGGGATCAGGGTGGTCTCTACTATGTGATAATAGGGGATCAGGGTGGTCTCTACTTTGTGATATTAGGGTATCAGGGTGGTCTCTACTGTGTGATATTAGGGGATCAGGACGGTTTCTACTGTGTGATATAAGGGGATCAGGGCGGTCTCTACTGTGTGATATTACGTGATCAGGATGGTCTCCAATGTGTGATATTACGTGATCAGGGTGGTCTCCAATGTGTGATATTCGGGGATCAGGACGGTTTCTACTGTGTGATATTAGGGGATCAGGGTGGTCTTTACTGCGTGATATTAGGGGATCAGTGGTGGTCTCTACTGTGTGATATTCGGGGATCTGGGTGATCTCTACTGTGTGATATTAGGGGATCTGGGTGGTCTCTACTGTGTGATATTAGGGGATCAGTGGTGGTCTCTACTGTGTGATATTAGGGAATCAGGGTGGTCTTTACTGTGTGATATTAGGGGATCAGTGGTGGTCTCTACTGTGTGATATTAGGGGATCAGGATGGTCTTTACTGTGTGATATTAGGGGATCAGGATGGTCTTTACTGTGTGATATTAGGGGATCAGTGGTGGTCTCTACTGTGTGATATTAGGGGATCAGTGGTGGTCTTTACTGTGTGATATTAGGGGATCAGGGTGGTCTTTACTGTGTGATATTAGGGGATCAGTGGTGGTCTCTACTGTGTGATATTAGGGAATCAGGGTGGTCTTTACTGTGTGATATTAGAGGATCAGGGTGGTGTCTACTGTGTGATATGAGGGAATCAGGGTGGTCTTTACTGCGTGATATTAGGGGATCAGGGTGGTCTCTACTGTGTGATATTAGGGGATCAGGGTGGTCTCTACTTTGTGATATTAGGGGAACAGGGTGGTCTCTACTGTGTGATATTAGGGGATCAGGGTGGTCTCTACTGTGTGATATTAGGCGATCAGGTTGGTCTCTACTATGTGATATTAAGGGAAGAGGGCGGTCTCCCCTGTCTATAATTGGGGGATCGGGGTGGTCTCTACAGCGAGATATTAGTGGATCAGGGAAGTCTCTACTGTATAATATCACGTGATGAGTGTCGTCTCTGCAGTGTGACATTAGGGGCTAAGGGCGGCCTCTACTGTATACTATTACGTGATCAGGGTGGTCTCCACTGTGTGATATTTGTGGATCATGGTTGTTTCTACTGTATGAAATGAGGGGATAGGGTGGTCTCTACTGCATGATATTAGGGGATCAGGGTGGTCTCTACTGTGTGATACTAGGGGATCAGGGTGGTCTTTACTGTGTGATATTAGGGGATCAGGGTGGTCTTTCCTGTGTGATATTAGGGGATCAGGGTGGTCTCTTCTGTGTGATATTAGGGAATCAGGGTGGTCTTTACTGTGTGATATTAGGGGATCTGGGTGGTCTCTACTGTGTGATACTAGGGGATCAGGGTGGTCTTTACTGTGTGATACTAGGGGATCAGGGTGGTCTTTCCTGTGTGATATTAGGGGATCAGAGTGGTCTCTTCTGTGTGATATTAGGGAATCAGGGTGGTCTTTACTGTGTGATATTAGGGGATCAGGGTGGTCTCTTCTGTGTGATATTAGGGAATCAGGGTGGTCTTTCCTGTGTGATATTAGGGGATCAGGGTGGTCTCTTCTGTGTGATATTAGGGGATCAGTGTGGTCTTTGCTGTGTGATATTAGGGGATAAGGGCGGCCTCTATTGTATGATATTACGTGATCAGGGTGGTCTCCACTGTGTGATATTTGGGGATCATGGTTGTTTCTACTGTATGATATGTCGGGATAGGGTGGTCTCTACTGCATGATATTAGGGGATTCGGGTTGTCTCTAATGTGTGATATTAGGGGATCAGTGTGGTCTCTATGTGATATTAGGGGATCAGGGTGGTCTTTACTGCGTGATATTAGGGGATCAGTGGTGGTCTCCACTGTGTGATATTAAGGGATCAGGGTGGTCTCTACTGTGTGATATTAGGGCATCAGGTTGTTCTCTACTATGTGATATTAAGGGAAGAGGGCGGTCTCCCCTGTCTATAATTGGGGGATCGGGGTGGTCTCTACTGCGAGATATTAGCGGATCAGGGAAGTCTCTACTGTGTGATATTACGTGATCAGTGTCGTCTCGACTGTGTGATATTAGGGGATAAGGGCGGCCTCTACTGTGTGATATTACGTGATCAGTGTCGTCTCTACAGTGTGACATTGGGGCTAAGGGCGGCCTCTACTGTATACTATTACATCATCAGGGTGGTCTCCACTGTGTGATATTCGGGGATAAGGGTGGTCTTTACTGTGTGATATTTGGAGCTCATGGTGGTCTCTGCTTTGTGATATTAGGAGATCAGGGTGCTCTTTACTGCTTGATATTGAGGGATTAGGGTGGACTCCACTGTGTGAACTTAGGGAATCAGGACGGTTTCTACAGTGTGATATTAGGGGAGAAGGGCGTCTACTGTATGATATTACGTGATCAGGGTGGTCTTCACTGTGTGATATTTGGGGCTCATGGTGGTCTCTGCTTTGTGATATTAGGGGATCAGGGCGGTCTCTACTGTGTGAAGTTAGGGGATCAGGACGGCTTCTACTGTGTGATATTAGGGGATCAGGGTGGTCTCTATTGTGTGATATTAGGGGATCAGGGCGGTTTCTACTGTGTGATAATAGGGGATCAGGGTGGTCTCCACTGTGTGATAATAGGGGATCAGGGTGGTTTCTACTTTGTGATATTAGGGGATCTGGGTGGTCTCTACTGTGTGATACTAGGGGATCAGGGTGGTCTTTACTGTGTGATATTAGGGGATCAGGGTGGTCTCTTCTGTGTGATATTAGGGAATCAGGGTGATCTTTCCTGTGTGATATTAGGGGATCAGGGTGGTCTCTACTGTGTGATACTAGGGAATCAGGGTGGTCTTTACTGTGTGATATTAGGGGATCAGGGTGGTCTCTTCTGTGTGATATTCGGGAATCAGGGTGACCTTTCCTGTGTGATATTAGGGGATCAGGGTGGTCTCTACTGTGTGATATTAGGGGATCAGGGTGGTCTCTACTGTGTGATATTAGGGGATCAGGACGGTTTCTACTGTGTGATATAAGGGGATCAGGGCGGTCTCTACTGTGTGATATTACGTGATCAGGGTGGTCTCCAATGTGTGATATTCGGGGATCAGGGCGGTTTCTACTGTGTGATATTAGGGGATCAGGGTGGTCTTTACTGCGTGATATTAGGGGATCAGTGGTGGTCTCTACTGTGTGATATTAGGGGATCTGGGTGATCTCTACTGTGTGATATTAGGGGATCTGGGTGGTCTTTACTGTGTGATATTAGGGGATTAGTGGTGGTCTCTACTGTGTGATATTAGGGGATCAGGGTGGTCTTTACTGCGTGACATTAGGGGATCAGTGGTGGTCTCTACTGTGTGATATTAGGGGATCTGGGTGGTCTTTACTGTGTGATATTAGGGGATCAGTGGTGGTCTCTACTGTGTGATATTAGGGGATCAGTGGTGGTCTTTACTGTGTGATATTAGGGGATCAGGGTGGTCTTTACTGTGTGATATTCGGGGATCAGCGGTGGTCTCTACTGTGTGATATTAGGGGATCAGTGGTGGTCTTTACTGTGTGATATTAGGGGATCAGGGTGGTCTTTACTGTGTGATATTAGGGGATCAGTGGTGGTCTCTACTGTGTGATATTAGGGGATCAGGGTGGTCTTTACTGTGTGATATTAGGGGATCAGTGGTGGTCTCTACTGTGTGATATTAGGGAATCAGGGTGGTCTTTACTGCGTGATATTAGGGGATCAGGGTGGTCTCTACTGTGTGATATTAGGGGATCAGGGTGGTCTCTACTTTGTGATATTAGGGGAACAGGGTGGTCTCTACTGTGTGATATTAGGGGATCAGGGTGGTCTCTACTGTGTGATATTAGGCGATCAGGTTGGTCTCTACTATGTGATATTAAGGGAAGAGGGCGGTCTCCCCTGTCTATAATTGGGGGATCGGGGTGGTCTCTACAGCGAGATATTAGTGGATTAGGGAAGTCTCTACTGTATAATATCACGTGATGAGTGTCGTCTCTGCAGTGTGACATTAGGGGCTAAGGGCGGCCTCGACTGTATACTATTACGTGATCAGGGTGGTCTCCGCTGTGTGATATTTGGGGATCATGGTTGTTTCTACTGTATGAAATGAGGGGATAGGGTGGTCTCTACTGCATGATATTAGGGGATCAGGGTGGTCTCTACTGTGTGATACTAGGGGATCAGGGTGGTCTTTACTGTGTGATATTAGGGGATCAGGGTGGTCTTTCCTGTGTGATATTAGGGGATCAGGGTGGTCTCTTCTGTGTGATATTAGGGAATCAGGGTGGTCTTTACTGTGTGATATTAGGGGATCTGGGTGGTCTCTACTGTGTGATACTAGGGGATCAGGGTGGTCTTTACTGTGTGATACTAGGGGATCAGGGTGGTCTTTCCTGTGTGATATTAGGGGATCAGAGTGGTCTCTTCTGTGTGATATTAGGGAATCAGGGTGGTCTTTACTGTGTGATATTAGGGGATCAGGGTGGTCTCTTCTGTGTGATATTAGGGAATCAGGGTGATCTTTCCTGTGTGATATTAGGGGATCAGGGTGGTCTCTTCTGTGTGATATTAGGGGATCAGTGTGGTCTTTGCTGTGTGATATTAGGGGATAAGGGCGGCCTCTATTGTATGATATTACGTGATCAGGGTGGTCTCCACTGTGTGATATTTGGGGATCATGGTTGTTTCTACTGTATGATATGTCGGGATAGGGTGGTCTCTACTGCATGATATTAGGGGATTCGGGTTGTCTCTAATGTGTGATATTAGGGGATCAGTGTGGTCTCTATGTGATATTAGGGGATCAGGGTGGTCTTTACTGCGTGATATTAGGGGATCAGTGGTGGTCTCCACTGTGTGATATTAAGGGATCAGGGTGGTCTCTACTGTGTGATATTAGGGCATCAGGTTGTTCTCTACTATGTGATATTAAGGGAAGAGGGCGGTCTCCCCTGTCTATAATTGGGGGATCGGGGTGGTCTCTACTGCGAGATATTAGCGGATCAGGGAAGTCTCTACTGTGTGATATTACGTGATCAGTGTCGTCTCGACTGTGTGATATTAGGGGATAAGGGCGGCCTCTACTGTGTGATATTACGTGATCAGTGTCGTCTCTACAGTGTGACATTGGGGCTAAGGGCGGCCTCTACTGTATACTATTACATCATCAGGGTGGTCTCCACTGTGTGATATTCGGGGATAAGGCTGCCTCTACTGTGTAATATTACGTGATCAGGGTGGTCTACACTGTGTGATATTTGGGGATCATGGTGGTTTCTACTGCGTGATATTAGGGGATCATGGTTGTTTCTACTGTATGATATGAGGGGATAGAGTGGTCTCTACTGCGTGATATTCGGGGATTCGGGTTGTCTCTACTGTGTGATATTAGGGGATCAGGGTGGTCTTTACTGTGTGATATTTGGGGCTCATGGTGGTCTCTGCTTTGTGATATTAGGAGATCAGGGTGCTCTTTACTGCTTGATATTGAGGGATTAGGGTGGACTCCACTGTGTGATATTAGGGGATCAGGGTGGTCTCTACTGTGTGATATAAGGGGATCAGGGCGGTCTCTACTGTGTGATATTAGGGGATCAGGGCGGTCTCTACTGTGCGATATTAGGGGATTAGGGAGGTCTCTACTGTGCGATATTAGCGGATCAGGGAAGTCTCTACTGTGTGATATTACGTGATCAGTGTCGTCTCTACTGTGTGACATTAGGAGATAAGGGCGGCCTCTGCTGTGTGATATTACGTGATCAGTGTCGTCTCTACAGTGTGACATTGGGGCTAAGGGCGGCCTCTACTGTATACTATTACATCATCAGGGTGGTCTCCACTGTGTGATATTCGGGGATAAGGGCTGCCTCTACTGTGTAATATTACGTGATCAGGGTGGTCTACACTGTGTGATATTTGGGGATCATGGTGGTTTCTACTGCGTGATATTAGGGGATCATGGTTGTTTCTACTGTATGATATGAGGGGATAGAGTGGTCTCTACTGCGTGATATTCGGGGATTCGGGTTGTCTCTACTGTGTGATATTAGGGGATCAGGGTGGTCTTTACTGTGTGATATTTGGGGCTCATGGTGGTCTCTGCTTTGTGATATTAGGAGATCAGGGTGCTCTTTACTGCTTGATATTGAGGGATTAGGGTGGACTCCACTGTGTGATATTAGGGGATCAGGGTGTTCTCCAATGTGTGAACTTAGGGAATCAGGACGGTTTCTACTGTGTGATATTAGGGGATTAGGGTGGTCACTACTGTATGATATTACGTGATCAGGGTGGTCTCCAATGTGTGATAATAGGGGATCAGGGTGGTCTCCACTGTGTGATAATAGGGGATCAGGGTGGTCTCTACATGTGTGATATTAGGGGATCAGGGTGGTCTCCACTGTGTGATAATAGGGGATCAGGGTGGTCTCCACAGTGTGATATTAGGGGATCAGGGAGGTCTTTACTGTGATAATAGGGGATCAGGCTCGTCTCTACTGTGTGATATTAGGGGATCAGGGTGGTCTCCACTGTGTGATATTAGCGGATCAGGGCGGTTTCTACTGTGATAATAGGGGATCAGGGTCGTCTCCACTGTGTGATATTAGCGGATCAGGGCGGTTTCTACTGTGATAATAGGGGATCAGGGTCGTCTCCACTGTGTGATATTAGCGGATCAGGGTGGTCTTTACTTTGTGATATTAGGGGATCAGGGTGGTCTCTACTGTGTGATATTAGCGGATCAGGGTGGTCTTTACTTTGTGATATTAGGGGATCAGGGTCGTCTCCACTGTGTGATATTAGCGGATCAGGGCGGTTTCTACTGTGATAATAGGGGATCAGGGTCGTCTCCACTGTGTGATATTAGCGGATCAGGGCGGTTTCTACTGTGATAATAGGGGATCAGGGTCGTCTCCACTGTGTGATATTAGCGGATCAGGGTGGTCTTTACTTTGTGATATTAGGGGATCAGGGTGGTCTCTACTGTGTGATATTACGTGATCATGGTGGTCTCTACAGTGTGATATTAGGGGATCAGGGTGGTCTTCACTGTGTGATATTAGGGGATCAGGGCTGTCTCTACTGTGTGATATTAGGGCATCAGGGTGGTCTTTACTGTGTGATATTAGGGGATCAGGGCGATCTCTACCTGTGTGATATGAGGGGACCAGGGCTGTCTCTGCTTTGTAATATTAGGGGATCAGGGTGGTCTCCACTGTGTGATATTAGGGGATAAGGGCTGCCTCTACTGTATGATATTACGTGATCAGTGTTGTCTCTACAGTGTGATATTAGGGGAGAAGGGCGTCTACTGTATGATATTACGTGATCAGGGTGGTCTTCACTGTGTGATATTTGGGGCTCATGGTGGTCTCTGCTTTGTGATATTAGGGGATCAGGGCAGTCTCTACTGTGTGAAGTTAGGGGATCAGGACGGCTTCTACTGTGTGATATTAGGGGATCAGGGTGGTCTCTACTGTGTGATATAAGGGGATCAGGGCGGTCTCTACTGTGTGATATTAGGGGATCAGGGCGGTCTCTACTGTGCGATATTAGGGGATTAGGGAGGTCTCTACTGTGCGATATTAGCGGATCAGGGAAGTCTCTACTGTGTGATATTACGTGATCAGTGTCGTCTCTACTGTGTGACATTAGGAGATAAGGGCGGCCTCTGCTGTGTGATATTACGTGATCAGTGTCGTCTCTACAGTGTGACATTGGGGCTAAGGGCGGCCTCTACTGTATACTATTACATCATCAGGGTGGTCTCCACTGTGTGATATTCGGGGATAAGGGCTGCCTCTACTGTGTAATATTACGTGATCAGGGTGGTCTACACTGTGTGATATTTGGGGATCATGGTGGTTTCTACTGCGTGATATTAGGGGATCATGGTTGTTTCTACTGTATGATATGAGGGGATAGAGTGGTCTCTACTGCGTGATATTCGGGGATTCGGGTTGTCTCTACTGTGTGATATTAGGGGATCAGGGTGGTCTTTACTGTGTGATATTTGGGGCTCATGGTGGTCTCTGCTTTGTGATATTAGGAGATCAGGGTGCTCTTTACTGCTTGATATTGAGGGATTAGGGTGGACTCCACTGTGTGATATTAGGGGATCAGGGTGTTCTCCAATGTGTGAACTTAGGGAATCAGGACGGTTTCTACTGTGTGATATTAGGGGATTAGGGTGGTCACTACTGTATGATATTACGTGATCAGGGTGGTCTCCAATGTGTGATAATAGGGGATCAGGGTGGTCTCCACTGTGTGATAATAGGGGATCAGGGTGGTCTCTACATGTGTGATATTAGGGGATCAGGGTGGTCTCCACTGTGTGATAATAGGGGATCAGGGTGGTCTCCACAGTGTGATATTAGGGGATCAGGGAGGTCTTTACTGTGATAATAGGGGATCAGGCTCGTCTCTACTGTGTGATATTAGGGGATCAGGGTGGTCTCCACTGTGTGATATTAGCGGATCAGGGCGGTTTCTACTGTGATAATAGGGGATCAGGGTCGTCTCCACTGTGTGATATTAGCGGATCAGGGCGGTTTCTACTGTGATAATAGGGGATCAGGGTCGTCTCCACTGTGTGATATTAGCGGATCAGGGTGGTCTTTACTTTGTGATATTAGGGGATCAGGGTGGTCTCTACTGTGTGATATTAGCGGATCAGGGTGGTCTTTACTTTGTGATATTAGGGGATCAGGGTCGTCTCCACTGTGTGATATTAGCGGATCAGGGCGGTTTCTACTGTGATAATAGGGGATCAGGGTCGTCTCCACTGTGTGATATTAGCGGATCAGGGCGGTTTCTACTGTGATAATAGGGGATCAGGGTCGTCTCCACTGTGTGATATTAGCGGATCAGGGTGGTCTTTACTTTGTGATATTAGGGGATCAGGGTGGTCTCTACTGTGTGATATTACGTGATCATGGTGGTCTCTACAGTGTGATATTAGGGGATCAGGGTGGTCTTCACTGTGTGATATTAGGGGATCAGGGCTGTCTCTACTGTGTGATATTAGGGCATCAGGGTGGTCTTTACTGTGTGATATTAGGGGATCAGGGCGATCTCTACCTGTGTGATATGAGGGGACCAGGGCTGTCTCTGCTTTGTAATATTAGGGGATCAGAGTGGTCTCCACTGTGTGATATTAGGGGATAAGGGCTGCCTCTACTGTATGATATTACGTGATCAGTGTTGTCTCTACAGTGTGATATTAGGGGAGAAGGGCGTCTACTGTATGATATTACGTGATCAGGGTGGTCTTCACTGTGTGATATTTGGGGCTCATGGTGGTCTCTGCTTTGTGATATTAGGGGATCAGGGCAGTCTCTACTGTGTGAAGTTAGGGGATCAGGACGGCTTCTACTGTGTGATATTAGGGGATCAGGGTGGTCTCTATTGTGTGATATTAGGGGATCAGGGCGGTTTCTACTGTGTGATAATAGGGGATCAGGGTGGTCTCCACTGTGTGATAATAGGGGATCAGGGTGGTCTCTACTTTGTGATATTAGGGGATCAGGGTGGTCTCTACTGTGTGATATTAGGGGATCAGTGGTGGTCTCTACTGTGTGATATTAGGGAATCAGGGTGGTCTTTACTGTGTGATATTAGGGGATCAGTGGTGGTCTCTACTGTGTGATATTAGGGGATCAGTGGTGGTCTCTACTGTGTGATATTAGGGGATCAGTGGTGGTCTTTACTGTGTGATATTAGGGGATCAGGGTGGTCTTTACTGTGTGATATTAGGGGATCAGTGGTGGTCTCTACTGTGTGATATTAGGGGATCAGTGGTGGTCTCTACTGTGTGATATTAGGGGATCAGTGGTGGTCTCTACTGTGTGATATTAGGGGATCAGTGGTGGTCTCTACTGTGTGATATTAGGGGATCAGTGGTGGTCTTTACTGTGTGATATTAGGGGATCAGTGGTGGTCTCTACTGTGTGATATTAGGGGATCAGTGGTGGTCTTTACTGTGTGATATTAGGGGATCAGGGTGGTCTTTACTGTGTGATATTAGGGGATCAGTGGTGGTCTCTACTGTGTGATATTAGGGGATCAGTGGTGGTCTCTACTGTGTGATATTAGGGGATCAGTGGTGGTCTCTACTGTGTGATATTAGGGAATCAGGGTGGTCTTTACTGTGTGATATTAGAGGATCAGGGTGGTCTCTACTGTGTGATATTAGGGAATCAGGGTGGTCTTTACTGCGTGATATTAGGGGATCAGGGTGGTCTCTACTGTGTGATATTAGGGGATCAGGGTGGTCTCTACTTTGTGATATTAGGGGAACAGGGTGGTCTCTACTGTGTGATATTAGGGGATCAGGGTGGTCTCTACTGTGTGATATTAGGCGATCAGGTTGGTCTCTACTATGTGATATTAAGGGAAGAGGGCGGTCTCCCCTGTCTATAATTGGGGGATCGGGGTGGTCACTACAGCGAGATATTAGTGGATCAGGGAAGTCTCTACTGTATAATATCACGTGATGAGTGTCGTCTCTGCAGTGTGACATTAGGGGCTAAGGGCGGCCTCTACTGTATACTATTACGTGATCAGGGTGGTCTCCACTGTGTGATATTTGGGGATCATGGTTGTTTCTACTGTATGAAATGAGGGGATAGGGTGGTCTCTACTGCATGATATTAGGGGATCAGGGTGGTCTCTACTGTGTGATACTAGGGGATCAGGGTGGTCTTTACTGTGTGATATTAGGGGATCAGGGTGGTCTTTCCTGTGTGATATTAGGGGATCAGGGTGGTCTCTTCTGTGTGATATTAGGGAATCAGGGTGGTCTTTACTGTGTGATACTAGGGGATCAGGGTGGTCTTTCCTGTGTGATATTAGGGGATCTGGGTGGTCTCTACTGTGTGATACTAGGGGATCAGGGTGGTCTTTACTGTGTGATACTAGGGGATCAGGGTGGTCTTTCCTGTGTGATATTAGGGGATCAGGGTGGTCTTCCCTGTGTGATATTAGGGGATCAGTGTGGTCTTTGCTGTGTGATATTAGGGGATAAGGGCGGCCTCTACTGTATGATATTACGTGATCAGTGTGGTCTCCACTGTGTGATATTTGGGGATCATGGTTGTTTCTACTGTATGATATGTCGGGATAGGGTGGTCTCTACTGCATGATATTAGGGGATTCGGGTTGTCTCTAATGTGTGATATTAGGGGATCAGTGTGGTCTCTATGTGATATTAGGGGATCAGGTTGGTCTCTACTATGTGATATTAGGGGATCAGGGTGGTCTCTACTGTGTGATATTAAGGGATCAGGGTGGTCTCTACTGTGTGATATTAGGGCATCAGGTTGTTCTCTACTATGTGATATTAAGGGAAGAGGGCGGTCTCCCCTGTCTATAATTGGGGGATCGGGGTGGTCTCTACTGCGAGATATTAGCGGATCAGGGAAGTCTCTACTGTATGATATCACGTGATCAGTGTCGTCTCTACTGTGTGACATTAGGAGATAAGGACGGCCTCTGCTGTGTGATATTACGTGATCAGTGTCGTCTCTACAGTGTGACATTGGGGCTAAGGGCGGCCTCTACTGTATACTATTACATCATCAGGGTGGTCTCCACTGTGTGATATTCGGGGATAAGGGCTGCCTCTACTGTGTAATATTACGTGATCAGGGTGGTCTACACTGTGTGATATTTGGGGATCATGGTGGTTTCTACTGCGTGATATTAGGGGATCATGGTTGTTTCTACTGTATGATATGAGGGGATAGAGTGGTCTCTACTGCGTGATATTCGGGGATTCGGGTTGTCTCTACTGTGTGATATTAGGGGATCAGGGTGGTCTTTACTGTGTGATATTTGGGGCTCATGGTGGTCTCTGCTTTGTGATATTAGGAGATCAGGGTGCTCTTTACTGCTTGATATTGAGGGATTAGGGTGGACTCCACTGTGTGATATTAGGGGATCAGGGTGGTCTCTACTGTGTGATATAAGGGGATAAGGGCGGTCTCTACTGTGTGATATTAGGGGATCAGGGCGGTCTCTACTGTGCGATATTAGGGGATTAGGGAGGTCTCTACTGTGCGATATTAGGGGATTAGGGAGGTCTCTACTGTTTGATATTACGTGATCAGGGTGGTCTCCAATGTGTGAATTTAGGGAATCAGGACGGTTTCTACTGTGTGATACTAGGGGATTAGGGTGGTCTCCAATGTGTGATAATAGGGGATCAGGGTGGTCTCCACTGTGTGATAATAGGGGATCAGGGTGGTCTCTACATGTGTGATATTAGGGGATCAGGGTGGTCTCCACTGTGTGATAATAGGGGATCAGGGTGGTCTCGACATGTGTGATATTAGGGGATCAGGGTGGTCTCCACTGTGTGATAATAGGGGATCAGGGTGGTCTCCACAGTGTGATATTAGGGGATCAGGGAGGTCTTTACTGTGATAATAGGGGATCAGGGTCGTCTCCACTGTTTGATATTAGCGGATCAGGGCGGTTTCTACTGTGATAATATGGGATCAGGGTCGTCTCCACTGTGTGATATTAGCGGATCAGGGTGGTCTTTACTTTGTGATATTAGGGGATCAGGGTGGTCTTTTCTGCGCGATATTAGGGGATCAGGGTGGTCTTTACTTTATGATATTAGGGGATCAGGGTGGTCTTTACTGTGTGATATTAGGGGATCAGGGTGGTCTTTTCTGCGCGATATTAGGGGATCAGGGTGGTCTTTACTGTGTGATATTAGGGGATCAGGGTGGTCTTTTCTGCGCGATATTAGGGGATCAGGGTGGTCTTTACTGTGTGATATTAGGGGATCAGGGTGGTCTTTTCTGCGCGATATTAGGGGATCAGGGTGGTCTTTACTGTGTGATATTAGGGGATCAGGGTGGTCTTTTCTGCGCGATATTAGGGGATCAGGGTGGTCTTTACTGTGTGATATTAGGGGATCTGGGTGGTCTCTCCTGTGTGATATTAGGGAATCAGGGTGGTCTCTACTGTGTGATATTTGGGGATCAGGGTGGACTCTACTGTGTGATATTAGGGCATCAGGTTGTTCTCTACTATGTGATATTAAGGGAAGAGGGCGGTCTCCCCTGTCTATAATTGGGGGATCGGGGTGGTCTCTACTGTGTGATATTAGGGGATCTGGGTGGCCTCTACTGTGTGATATTTGGGGATCTGGGTGGTCTCTCCTGTGTGATATTAGGGAATCAGGGTGGTCTTTACTGTGTGATATTTGGGGATCTGGGTGGTCTCTCCTGTGTGATATTAGGGAATCAGGGTGGTCTTTACTGTGTGATATTTGGGGATCTGGGTGGTCTCTCCTGTGTGATATTTGGGCATCTGGGTGGTCTCTCCTGTGTGATATTAGGGAATCAGGGCGGTCCTTACTGCGTGATATTAGGGGATCAGGGTGGTCTTTACTGCGTGATATTAGGGGATCAGGGTGGTGTCTACTGTGTGAAATTAGGGGATCAGGGTGGTCTTTACTGCGTGTTATTAGGGGATCAGGGTGGTCTCTACTGTGTGATATTAGGGGATCAGGGTGGACTCTACTGTGTGATATAGGGGATCAGGGTGGTCTCTACTGTGTGATTTTAAGGGAAGAGGGCGGTCTCTCCTGTCTATAATTGGAGGATCGGGGTGGTTTCTACTGCGAGATATTAGCGGATCAGGGATGTCACTACTGTGTGATATTACGTGATCAGTGTCGTCTCTACAGTGTGATATTACGTGTTCAGGGTGGTCTCCACTGTGTGATATTAGGGGATAAGGGCAGCCTCTACTGTGTGATATTAGCGGATCAGGGTGGTCTTTACTGTGTGATATTAGGAGATCAGGTTGGTCTCTACTGTGTGATATTTGAGAGCAGGGCAGTCTCGACTGTATGATATTTGGGGATCAGGGTCGTTTCTACTGTGTGATATTAGGGGATCAGGGCGGTCTCTACTGTGTGATATTAGGGGATCAGGGCGGTCTCTACTGTGTGATGTTCGGGGCTCAGGGTGGTCTATCCTGTGTGATATTAGGGGATCAGGCTGGTCCTTACTTTGTGATATTAGGGGATCAGGTTGGTGTCTACTGTGTGATATTTGGATTAATATGGCAGCGTCGTGGCAAATCCCAAGTCTCTTCACAAAAGCATGACCAATCAAACTTTGACATTCAGCCAGATAAGTAAATAATTGGACTCGTGGTTTTAAGACGTGTCTTTAAATGTGAGAGAGCTAGAGAGGCAGAGGGACCTAAGCAGAGAATGCCATAGCTTTAGGCTTGGGCAACTGAAGGATTCTTTGTCAATGGAGAATCGATTAAAACGGGATTGCACAAGAGGCCAGAATGAAAAGAGGGCTGATATCTCAGAGCGCTGTAAGTCTGTAGGAAGTTACAGTGATCGGGAGAGGTGAAGTCATGGAGGGGTTCAAATACAAGGCTGCTGGACTGGGAGCCAGTGCAGGCCAGAAAGCACAGGGGTAATGGGTGAATGGAGCCTGGTGTGAGTTAGGATACAGGCAGCAGCACTTTGGATGAGTTCAATTTTATGGATGATGGATGATGGGAGGTCAGCCAGGAGAGCATTGGAATAGTCAAGTCTCGAGGTAACAAAGGCACGGATGATGGTTTCAGCAGCAGAAGAGCTGCAGGAGGTGTTGAGATGGAGCAAAATATCTCCCACTGCTGTAATTATGAAAATTGGTAGAGCAAAAACAGATGTATAGACAGATGTGCAGTGGAACACTGATTAGGGAACGATAGAATAAAATAAGAGAATAAATACCTGATTAGGAAATAAGATGAGGTTATTAGCATAGATAAGCATTTGTCAAATAGTGTTTGGAACAGTACTATGGAAATATTGTACCATGAATGTCAACCTGTCAAGGATGAATTAACGAAATGCAAAATATATGGGTAATTGTCTGAAACTCAGTGGGGCAGGGAGGGGTTGCATAATTGGAAATGCAAAGACGTCTGCTGATTACGTTCTGTTAGTGACAGTGTAAATATAACACAAAGATAGCCTTTGGTTACTAAGTTAGTGAAACAATTGTACAATTGTGCTATAAATAGTGAACGCTGGATTTTTTTCTAATATGTCACAAGCACACAATGTCTCTCAGCATCATGTGTCAACATGGAAAACACATCCGTGAAGATTGTCTCGATTATTTCTAGCACAATCAATATCTTCACAAACACATTCATCATTGCACATAGTAACCAGAGGAAATCTTACTGCAGACCATGTATGACAAAGAAACCAACCCTCAAGGGATTATGTAATTTGGTAAAATCTATAATGGAGTGTATTATATGTCAGCTGTGTAAGGAACATGTTTGAACGGCTGAATGGTCTTTTCTTAGACTCATAGAATCATAGAATGGTCACAGCACAGAATGAGGCTATTCGACCCATTGTATCCATGCCAGCTCTCGACAAAAGCAACTCATCTCATCCCACTTCTCTGCCTTTTCCTCGTAGCCCTGAAAATGCTTTCTTTTGAGATAACTATCCAATTCTCTTTTGAAGGCCTCGTTTGAATCTATCTCTAGCGCACTCTTGGGCACTGCATTCCACATCCTAAACACTCGTTGCGTTAAAAGGCTTTTCCTCACGCCTTCTTTTCCCAATCGCCTTAAATCAATGTCCTCTGGTTCTGGATCCTTCGGCCAATGGGAACAGTTTCTCCCTATCCACTCTGTCCAGATCCCTCTTGATTTTGAACATCTCTATCAAATATCCTCTTAATCTTCTCTTCTCCAATGAGAACAGCCCATCTTCTCCAACCTATCACATAACTGATGTTCCTCATCCCTGAAACCATTCTTGTGAATCTTTTCGGTACCCTTTCTGATGCCTTAATATCCTTCCAAAAGTGTGGTGCCCAGGACTGGACACAATACTCTAGTTGAGGCCAAACCAAGCATACTCAAGAGAAAACCACAAGGGAGAATTTGAAGGAAGAAGGAGACATTGGCAGCGACAGAATAAAGTGGAAAAAGACTGGCTAGCAATATATTAGTTAAAAAGAAATGGCTGGGAGAAGAAAGTAAAGGATGATGATTAAACGAAGGTTAAACGAAGCCAATTGTTTAGAGTACACTTTATACAGGTTTATCATAACTTCCTTGTTTTTCTCCTCCATGCCCCTATTTATAAAGCCCAAGATCCCATATGCTTTATCAACCTGTTCTGCAATTCAAACATTTGTGCACGTATACCCCCAGGTCCCTCAGCTCCTGCACCTTCTTTAGAATTATACTATTTAATTTATATTGCCTCTCCTCATTCTTCCGATCAAAATGAATCATTTCACACTTTTCTGCATTAAATTTCATCTGCCACTGGTCTGCCCATTCCGCCAGCCTATCTATGTCCTCTTGAATTTTATCACTATCCTCCTCACAGTTCACAATACTTTCAAGTTTTGTGTCATCTACAAATTTTGAAATTAATCTTGATTCATACTTTTCCATGTTTTCATCCATAAAATATTGTTAAAATTATTTTTCGAATAGTATGATTTTGCTTGGCCTTGGATTTTCTACTGGTGTCGTGGGAGAAGAGGAGAGAGAGGGCGAGAGTGAGGGAATACGAATGGGAAAAAAGCGAGATAAAGCAAGAGAGAAAAATAAAGGAATGAAGAAAAGAGAGAACAATGAATAGATTGTGAGAACTTCAACGGGAGAGATGTTGGAAAGGAAAGAGAAAAAAACAAAGGCAGATCAAAATCGATAGCGAGAGAATGCTACAGAAAGGCAGAGTATCAAAGGTCAATGACTAAGCTAGGAAAAATCACAGAGGGAGGTACTGAAGGACAGAGGTTGTGGAAAGAGAGGGAAAAGCAAGAGAGAGATTGATAGTGACAGTAAATCACATAGAAACACAGGGAGTACTGAAGGTCAGCAATAAACAAACGAGAAAACCACAAGGGAGAATTTGAAGGAAGAAGGAGACATTGGCAGCAACAGAATAAAGTGGAAAAAGACTGGCTAGCAATATATTAGTTAAAAAGAAATGGCTAGGAGAATAAACTAAAGGATGACAATCATTTGCAGGTTAAACGAAGCCAACTGTTTAAAGTACATTTTAAATGAGAACAGAAGAAAGAATTGGCCAAGCAAAGGCCAGTCAGCCAAGCTAGCATGTTCCTCTCACAGTTCATGGACATTTTATTCTCCCAGGGACTCTGCCTTGTTTAAGCTCCTGAGGAAAGTTTCAGAGTTTCTCTCTAACCACTTGTCCCACAGAGGTATTCAAAGTGAAACTTCAACAAACCTATCAAATCTAATAACCTACAATATTCATCCCTGACAGGCTGTTTTCCGTGGTATGATACATTCACCATTCCAACAGTCAAGAAAACATCTTGTACCAAATTATTTGTTTATGTTACAAAAGCAAACCATGATCGGGTTCCCTTGTTCTCATCTTCCACCCCACCAGGCTTCATGCTAAACGAATCATCCTCTGCCATTTTTGCCACCTCCAGTGTGACACCATCACTAAACACATCTTTCTCTCCCCTCCTCTTTCAGCATTCTGAAAGGACCATTCCCTCCGTGCCAATATGGTCCATGCCTCCATCACCCCCAACACCTCGTCCCCTTCCCATGGTACCTTCCCATGCAATCACAGGAGGTGTAATACCTGCCCTTTTACCTCCTCTCTCCTCACCATCCAAGCCCCCAAACACTCCTTTCAGGTGAAGCAGCGATTTACTTGTACTTCTCCGCTGCTCACAGTGCAGTCTGCTCCACACTGCAGAGACCAAATGCAGATTGGATGTCTGCTTTGCGGAACACCTCTGTTCAGTCTGCAAGTGTGACCCTGAGCGTCCAGTTGCCTGTCATTTTAATTCCCCACCTTGCTCTCACATAGACCCCTTTGTCCTCGGCATCCTGCAGTGTACCAATGAAGCTCAACGTAAGCTCAAGGAGCAGAACTTCATCTTTGATAAGGAACTTTACAGCCTTCTGGACTCAACACTGAGTTCAACAATTTCAGACCGTAATCTCTGCCCCATTTTGTTTCCTTTTTCTTTGCAGGTTTCGGTTTTACTCTTGTTTTTGCTTTCAGACAGCAGCTGTTCATCATTCTGTCATTCACACTTCCTCTAAGATACCTCTTTTGTTTCTTTAATCATCCCATTCCCACTCCTTTTGGCCCTGCACCACCAACTCTTTTGTCATTGAATCTCTCCTGTCTTCCACCCTATCATAAACCTGCCCTTTTGTTCATTTTCCACCCGCCCCACTTTCACTTGCTTAAAACATACTACATTTCTAGCTTTTTCCGAGCTCTGATAAAAGGTCATTGAGCTGAAATGTTAACTCTGTTTCTTCTTCCACAGATGCTGCCTGATCTGCTGAGTATTTCCAGAATTTTCTGTTATTATTTGTTTCTATTCATACTTACAGCCTTTAAACCTATTTCTAACCAGCTCATAGTACCCCCAAACCATTGAGTCCCCACCTCTCTGAAGGTGGTAATTCATGCCAGAAGGAAGGGGCTCTCTGACGCTAGCAGCCCATCTGTACCTCACCCAGTTGGTCGTTCCTCATGTGAGTGTGTAGACAATGAAAGTCAGCAGATAATAAAAGATATCACAACCAAGCTAAATCCTTTCCACATTCAACGTTCAACTCCATCTGCACCTATCCCTGCCCCTACTACACACACAACAAACACACACATGCGCGCGCACACACACACACACATAAACTTTCCAACAAGTCGATACCCATCAGGATCAGGAACCTTTGCTGGCTTGTCCATATCTCTAGCCCACCGGCATTGTAACAAATATTAGTGCCCCATTCCACTGCTGCCTTGATTGGGATTAGTTAATATCACAGATGAGGGATTAAATCTGGGGATCTTAATGACTTATATGTGTCAGTAGTGCGCAGCATCTAACCACTTGTCCCAACCAAGCTCTTAAAAAAAGGAGAGTTAAGAACCACTATTAACTGCTTCGATTCTGTAGGCTGCAATATTTTGTATGCAAAACACATTTTATATGCTTGTGGTAATGGTAACATTCATGGGACATCCCCTAAGAGATTGTTGCACATAAAAGAATACTGCACTGCAAATTACTCATAAGTGGGTGAAATTATGTAGCGAACAAGTTGTGAACAAAACAGGAATGGGATGCATCACCGGAACTCAAGTATGTAAGTTTATATTTTCCAGGAAATATTCAATGAGGTTTTAGGCTTATGAAAGGTTTGAATCCATGGTCCCCAAGCTACAGCTGCAATCGGCGCATATGTTCCTTTAAATATTTAAACACCTAATTTGTGGAATATTTTTATGCATTACATTTTTTTTCTTGCTGTTAAATTATTTCTGTTGTTACTCTTTATGAGGCATTCTGGAACAATAAAGTCAAGAGCTAAGAGCCACAGACTGCTGGGAAAAAAGAAAGTGACAGAACGACTTCCAGAGAGAAAGGGCGTTAAAGTGCTATAGATCTATTGTCTGCTATTCAGCATGTGAAGTAAGTAACAAATGAATTCAAATGTGTTTGAATGAAATTCCTCTGGCTGTTATTTAAATGAAGCCATTAACCCACTAAAAATAAATGTCAAATCGACCATCAGAAAAAGTAGTTAACTCTAGGTTAATGGATAACTTTATAAAGAATTTCTTTGTCAAGAAAGGGAATTGCGCATTACAGAGGTATTACCAGATGTGTTTGATTCACATGACAGGGGGTTGGACAGACAATAGAGATTTTGATGCAGCGGAGGGAGTCCATGACTGAGGTAGTCACACAGAGACTCTGCATGGAGTCTTATAAGGATGGATTCAATAGCCTTTTCTCATTGAAAGCCTATTATTCTAATCTTGCACAGGACTTCAACCTGCTAATGTTGCATTTGCAATTATACTGTAGCTATCGATCTCAGACGAATATCTACTACATCTATGAGCAGTCAGTTGTACTGGCTTATACTGCTTTGCTGTAATTTAGCATGGGTCTAGGAGAAAATTTTTCCCCTATATGCTCGCACACATATGCAGAGCTAAATTTGAAATGACTACAGATCAGTTCTCAATAAACGCTCAGTAATAGTCTCATAAATAACTCAAGCAAGGTCATTATGACCATGGATTGGGTGGTGCAATTGCTTAGCAGAACAGTGCTCTTCCAGTTCTTAAGAGCTGGGTTCAAATCCAGCTCAGATAGAAAGGATATTGGCTGATGGGCAATCACAACTTGGCTTGGCCCAAACATAGAACAAATGAGTTAAATTGGCAGTATTCCTCTGATAGGCTACAATGATGGCTGATCTGAGAAATGGAAATATTGGTGCAGTAGCAAGTGGTCTTCAGAGGTTAGCTTTTAAGGCAGCTTTACTCTGCAGCTGATGTGCTGTGCTTGACCAAGACTGTACTCTACTTGAATACACAAGATTTTAATACTGACATTGGGTGTTCAGAGTAGAGAACTAATGCATTTCCCCTGGCCTGGTGCTCCTCACCTTGATAAGCACAAAGATTCTTCAAAAATATCCAATTGGGAATGCTATCTGGTATCAAGGATGTGGTGTGCACTGAGAGCCAGTGTGCATGCTGCCAGCTAGTGCTGATACAAAGACTAATTAAAACCTCATAAGATCTTATTAAAATAGTGGAAATAGCAAAGCCAATACTAAGGAATGATTGCGAGGCTGTATTCTAATCTCAGGGTTTAGATGACAGTTATAGCCTTTGTGAGATTTGCTCTCAGTCTACAATGTCATGTAATATGTTGATTAGGTTACCGCCTGGTAATCATTCCTAAATGTGTACCATTCTGTAATAAATATATAATGTGAGAGAGAATGAGAGATAAATATTCACACACAACAGCTATGAGTGTCACTTTAAATTCAAGATGACATCACTGTAATGTCGCTGCTTAGCTTTTAACAGAAGAATTTTCAAAACAAAAAACAATTGCTTGTTTAAACCATGTTGATTTTGGGAGACTTGGTGAGGAGCCAAACTACTGCAGAATTTGTTTTACTGTGCAATTGTATCCAGAAAAGATGCAATTCCCTTGATTAGGAAATCTTGGTGGTATTTTGTCAAACTCAAGTCCTCTAAACTTCCCCAGCATCAATTTACGTTTATTTGGTGCCTTAAAGTCAAAAGAGGCCTGCCAAAGTGTTTCTCAGAGGAGAAATTAAAAATGGATGCCATGTCAAAGAAAGATATTAAGAGTAGTGACCATAAGTTTGGTCAAAGAGTTGGGTTTCAAGGAGGGTCTCAAAGGAGGTAAAGGTGGAGGGTTTTAGGGAACAAATTCCAGAGCATTAGGCGCCAATGGTGGGGTGAAAGGAGAAGGCAATGCACAAGAGGCCAGAGTAGGGAGGAATGGACAGTTTCTATAATAGGCAGCTGATCCTCAAAGCCAATTTGCCCCATGTATCAAACTGAAAACCTGTCCCTTTTAGTCCATAAAAAAATGGATATGAAGGAGGAGGTCAAATTCACTTCAACAGTATCTTTAATTTAAAATAAGTCCACAAGAGTACCAAACAGGCACTGCACACTGGTTTATAAGTAGAGCAAGACAGAATCAATGAGATCTAGAATGTAGTTAAGACCCCGTAGATAGTTGTTGACTTGAGGGTGCGCAATATGGCAGTGTCATCAGTGTGGTTTATTGCTTTGCCTCACATTGTTCCAAGGTACAGCATCACTAAATCCTTGATTCATGCCACTAAATTGATCCTTTAGAAAGGCGGCTTGGATTTATGACAGATAATTGTATACAATTAGTTACACTTGCTTTACAGCACTGCAGCAGCTTGTCGACCCTGCCTCTCTATGGGTGGTCGCCAGTCCGTCAGTTTATAAATAAGTAATTTCAAGCAAGTTCCTGGGGGAAATTTTTTTTCCTTCCTCTTGAACAGACTGTGCTCATCATTATTCCTGTTCTCAAGGTACTCTGTGTTCTCATTTACAATGGCCAGAGGTACTGCACTTTTTAAATCCCAGATCCTTAGATGAGTAATGCCAATTATATACATTTATGCACAACACACAGGATGTTCCATATAAATACTGTATGAGAGCCTCTCCAACACAACGGAGGATGTGGCAAGAATAATACTGTCAAGACTTAATTTGGAGTGAGGGTCACAGCAAAAATGTATTGGAGCCTTTCTGCGTTTTAATAAAAACTTGTTACATTCTCCATCCTCTGTAAAGGTACAATGTATGCAGTGTTAGTGAATGTTGTTATAATTCACTAACACGCCAACTCTCCCTGCTTCTTTTGGTCTTTTGGTCCCACATCAAAGACTCAATTTTCTTCAGGTCCTAAGTCATCAAATCAATATAGTTTCAGGTGTTCCATCACAGACTCAGTGCATCTTAGGGTCCTAAGTCACACAGTAACTAATATAATAACATTTCACTACGAGAGCAAGAAAAACAGCTATTTAAAAAAAAAACCTCAATATTTGCATTATATGTATTTCATATCAAAAAAAATCAATAGTCACCTTGCAAAGAGTTAAAGCCAGCCCTCAGGGTCCAGGTAATGGACATAGACCACTCAAGCTTAGCTTTTACTTTGCACATTTGGTCTCAAGATAGTGTACGATTAGATTATTGCCTTGCAATTTGCTGAGAGATATCTATCCTCCATTGTGTAATGTGTGTCTGCAAGCACACTGTGTGCTTGTGGGGGAGGTGGTGTGTGTGTGCAGACTACAAACTGGTGGGGGGGGGGAGGGGTGGTTGTTTGCAGGCTACAAATTGGGGAGGTGGAGTAGGGGTAGGGGGGTAGTTGTGTGCAGACTACAAACTGGTGAGGGGGGTTGGTGGATATGTGCAGACTACAAGCACATGAAGTGGTGGGGATGGGGGCATGGGTGTGTGTCCAGACTACAAATGGTGAGTGGGGAGGCAGTTGTGTCTCTTCTACAAACCGGTGATGTGGTAGGGTGGGAGTGGGGGGCGGGCAACGTGGGTGTGTCCAGATTACAAAGTAATGGTTTTTAAGTCCTCACAATCCCAGCCGAATCAATGCTATTTGCACTGAGATTTCTCATTTGCTGGTTTGTCCTTTCAGAATTTTGTGAGCCTGGAGGTTTGGAAAGTGATTTAAAAACTCACTGTTGTCTCATTGACAGGTAAATCTGAAATCAGATCTATAGTGTCAGCACTTTGGAAGATTTACAGAAATTAGTGTATATTCATTTGCACTTGGCCATGTGAGCCGCATGGAAGATGGCAGGATCCCCAAAGACACATTGTACAGCGAGCTCGCCACTGGTATCAGACCCACCGGCCGTCCATGTCTCCGTTATAAAGACGTCTGCAAACGCGACATGAAATCGTGTGACATTGATCACAAGTCGTGGGAGTCAGTTGCCAGCATTCGCCAGAGCTGGCGGGCAGCCATAAAGACAGGGCTAAATTGTGGCGAGTCGAAGAGACTTAGTAGTTGGCAGGAAAAAAGACAGAGGCGCAAGGGGAGAGCCAACTGTGCAACAGCCCCAACAAACAAATTTCTCTGCAGCACCTGTGGAAGAGCCTGTCACTCCAGAATTGGCCTTTATAGCCACTCCAGGCGCTGCTTCACAAACCACTGACCACCTCCAGGCGCGTATCCATTGTCTCTCGAGATAAGGAGGCCCAAAAGAAGAATTAATGTAATTAATTACTTAACCTTGGAGGACAAGTTTGACAATTTGCTTTGCACAGCAGAACTGCATGGGATCTTCCACAGGGAGAACTTGCATTTATATAGAGCCTTTAACATAGTAAAATGTCCCAAAGCAGTTCAGAGGAGCCCAATCAGACAAAATTGGCATCAAACCACAAAAGCAGACATTGGACACATTACCAAATGCTTGGTCAAAGAGATAGCTTTCAATGAGCGTCTTTTAGGAGCAGAGAGAAATGGAGAGGCAGAGAGCTTTAGGGAGGGAATTTCTAGAGCTTTGGCCTTTGTTACGATCAGTAGAAGACAGGTTGAAGGGCTCCCTTCTTTTCCCTCTCCCTTTTTGACCACAACAGGTTTATTTGGATATACTTGTCAATTCAGTGAGTGTTCAATTGTTTACATGCCATGATCATCAAAAGAACCAATTGGACAGGTTTTCTTGAGTTTAACAAAGAAAGAGGTTAGCTTTCTTGTACTTAAACCAATCTAAGTAAAATAATAAAATACACTCCAACTTTCACACACACATACACACACGCAAATAGGTCACAGAGTGGGGAAAGATAGATTGGTCAAATTAGAGTCCAGAGAAATAAAAGGGGTATACAGTCTGTGGAGGTTGATGACTCGGCTGGTTTCAGGCAGAATTCAGGGGTCGTGCGACTTTCCTTTGGTGGTCCTGGGGCTTCTGGTTTGAAGATGTGGATGGCTGATTCAGTGGTTCTCCAGGAGACAGCAATGCGGCTGATTTCCTTCAAGAGGATCTTTGTCCATTCTTTCTGGAATCTTCTCAAAACTCCCTCACTCCACCCTCAGCTTAAGTAATTAAGTACAGTGAGCATCGATCGGTGAACAGACTATCACAATCAAATGCGGATCAATTAAACCACTGAACACTACAGTCTGCAGCAGGGGATATGCCACAGTAGTCACAGTCGGTAGGCAGAGTTCGAAGCTTGCAAGGTTTGAGTGCTTCACCTCCACCAGTTTAATATGCAGGTTTCCAGCTGGTGGATTAAAAAAAAAACATCATTTGACCCAGCACATTTTTGTTACACCCTAGATGGCTGAAGGCATGCCTGCCTATAATAGGATGAAAAAAGTAGGGGATGAATAAGAGGCTAGAGTTGGAAGAATGCATAGAACAGGCAGAGAGCACTTTGATTTAACTTTACATCCCGAGGATCTTGCCTCCAACAAAGCAGCACCCACGCAGTACTGCACTGCAATGCCATTTTAGATTATATGCTCAAATTGGTAGTGCGACTTAAACCTAGACTTACACATGAACTATACCCATTGGTTGAACTATCTGATGATCACTAATACCTACCCCAGTACAGGTGCTGTGAATGATTCTAGTCAAAGAGTATCATACAGCTTATGCTGATTGTACTTTTCAAGACATGGGCTAGCATATTATATCTTTGTTAACACAAATAATGTCAATTGTGTCTAGTGTCTCCACCAGGAGCTTTGCCTGCAGGCTCCATGGGGTACTGGATGCTCCAGAAGACATTTACAGGCAGTTCAAGGTGTAGTTATCGGAATTAGACTTCCTTTGCTGTCTGGCTTCATGTTTATGAATCCAGAATTTCGATCTTCATAATGAGTGGATAATCCAATCATGCTAGACATGAGATCAGCCTCCAATGAGTACCAGACCACACAGACACTACACAATCTTCCACCCAATTATGTCTCTTGAGTGCCAAGTATTGTGTGAAGTGCTGCTTACATTCCTGGTGGAGTCTTATTTTGTTCCTCCTTGCTATAGACATCACTGAATGCTCCAGATCATCTGTATCATCTGATTTCACAATGTGCTTGCTGTTTCCTTTTATTTATTGATCTTCAGCAAGTACACACATGGCAACAAACAAGCATTATCAACCTATGCTCATTTTGGAAGGGATTTGGATATAGACAAAAAGCACGTTTTAAATTTTTGGTGATGTGCTGCACATTGGCACACTGACCTCTAAACTGAATTGGATGCAGGCTATTCACAAATTGCGTCTGGACATATTAGTCCCTCAGTATCATCAGGGACAATAGATGCATTCTACTGGGGACAGGAGCCTCCTCGGTTAACCAACCAGAATTAATCAAGGCTGCCAAGAGTTGAAGCAGAATCCATTAGCGGTAAAGGTAGACAATCAAAACAAGAATAACCTTTTTCAATAAATCTAAGAGTCAAAAATCTAACTACTAGGAATGTAGTAGCTACGAAATTATGAAGGAAGCAGTGTGATTACAAATTAAGAACTTCAAGCAAGATAAAGGGTTGGATAGAATCCAAGCAAAAGTCATTAATGATGTATTGATTACCAATTTAACAAAGAACTGGGTGTTAATTAAGAACGTGATTAAGGTCTACAAGGATAAATGTCAATTTCGGAATGATCACGTGTTTATGGAAAATGATGGTTTCTAAACTGCTGAGCCACTGAATTGTCATCTGAAAAAAGCAACTGGTTAAGGTGAATAATGTAAAAAGTATATTCACATTACAACTGTTATCATCGCTGAGAAGCAGTTTTGCTTAACCAACACTGCACTTAAAATATAAGTGCAACTTGAATCCAGAGTTAGGGCCAAACCTGACTCCTAAAGAAAGAGAGGAGGAAGTCTCATTCCATTTCACTTCAGATTCCATTTGATTGTGATCACCTGATTTTCATCAGATTAGTTTAGGGCGAGAAATTGCTTAACATAAGCTTCCTCATTGGGATGGGTATCCCAATTTGTGTCAAAATGGTGTGGGCTCCTGTCCAAATATAGACAATTAGGCTGAGCCTAGGAACTGAGGGGGGATCAGTTTCAGGGTTAGTCATTAGCACAGCTACCCACCAGGAATTTTGAGGACAAAGTAGTTTAAAATCTAACTGCAGTTAAAAACTCTGAGTTTTCAGCATAAATCAATATAAACACTCAGTACAACTTTGATCAATTATCTGGAAGGTTACAAGTTTGAGAGAGGAACAAAAACACACAATGCAAACATTAGTATTGCAATGGATTGCTACGGCTACGTGCATGACTGGACGATCCTTTTTGAATTGAGTTGTTGGTAATTAAAATCCAACCAGTAGTTATTTCTGGGCCACTGAAGTAAGTCACAGTGTACAAATCAAAGAAGCGGTTTGGTGCCTTCAAGAGTCAGGGCACCTAAATGTTGAAAAATCTAAAACAAATTACTTGATATAACAAAATGTTAACTCAAGAAAATAGTAAATTGGTATATAGATGGCAAGAACTAGTCATTTTCTTTGAGGAGCTATGTAGCATACTTTGTACTGTAAACATGTAATTAATCTATTCGTTTATCTATCTGTTAAATAACTTTGTTCAATAGCCAAAATGGAATCATAGAACCATAGAAAAATTATGACACAGAAGGAGGCCATTCAGCCCATTGTGTCTGCACTGGCCGAAAAAAACTAGCTGCCCAATCTAATCCCACCTTCCAGTGCCTGGTCCATAGCCTTGCAGGTTACAGCACTTCAGGTGCAGGTCCAGGTACCTTTTAAAAGAGTTGAGGGTTTCTGCCTCCACCACTGTTCCTGGCAGTGAATTCCAGACACTCACCACCCTCTGGGTGAATAAGTTTTTCTTCATGTCCCCTCGAATCCTTCTACCAATCACCTTAGGGCGGCACGGTGGCGCAGTGGTTAGCACCGCAGCCTCACAGCTCCAGGGACCCGGGTTCGATTCTGGGTACTGCCTGTGTGGAGTTTGCAAGTTCTCCCTGTGTCTGCGTGGGTTTTCTCCGGGTGCTCCGGTTTCCTCCCACAAGCCAAAAGACTTGCAGGTTGACAGGTAAATTGGCCATTATAAATTGTCACCAGTATAGGCAGGTGGTAGGGAAATATAGGGACAGGTGGGGATGTTTGTTGGGAATATGGGATTAGTGTAGGATTAGTATAAATGGGTGGTTGATGTTCGGCACAGACTCGGTGGGCCGAAGGGCCTGTTTCAGTGCTGTATCTCTAATCTAATCTAATCTTAAATCTGTACCCCCTGGTAATTGACCTCTCCGCTAGGGGAAACAGGTGCTTCCTGTCTACTCTATCTAGGCCCCTCATAATTTTGTACACCTCAATTAAGACACCCCTCAGCCTCCTCTGGTCTAATGAAAACAACCCGAATCTATCCAATCTTTCCTCATAGCTGCAACTTTCAAGCCCTGGCAACATTCTTGTAAATCGCCTCTGTACTCTCTCCAAAGCAATTATGTCATTCCTGTAATGTGGTGACTAGAACTGTACGCAATACTCCAGCTGTGGCCTAACCAGCATTTTATACAGTTCCAGCATTACATCCCTGCTTTTGAATTCTAAAGCTCGGCCAATAAAGGAAAGCATTCCATATGCCTTCTTCACCACTCTATCTACCTGTCCTGCCCCCTTCAGGGACCTGTGGACATGCAGTCCAAGGTCTCTCACTTCTTCTACCCTTCTCAATATCCTCCCGTTTATTGTGTATTCCCTCGCTTTGTTTGCCCTCCCCAAATGCATTACCACACACTTCTCCAGATTGAATTCCATTTGCCACTTTTCTGCCCACTCAACCAAATCATTGATATCATTCTGGAGTCTACAGCTATCCTTTTCACTATCAACTACATGACCAATTTTTGTGTTATCGTTATCAGCAAATTTCCCAATCATGCCTCCCACATTTAACTCCAAATCATTAATATATACCACAAACAGCAAGGTACCCAACACTGAGCCTTCTGGAATGCCACTGGAAACCGCTTTCCTTTTGCAAAAACATCCGTCGACTACTAGCCTTTGTTTCCTGCCACTGAGCTAATTTTAGATCCAACCTGCCACATTCTCCTATATCCCATGGGCTTTCATTTTACTAACCAGTCTGCCATGTGGGACCTTGTCAAATGACTTACTAAAATCCATGTAGACAACATCCACTGCACTACCCCCATCAATCCTCCTTGTTACTTCCTCAAAAAACTCAATCAAGTTAGTGAGACATGACCTCACTGTCTTAGGTATTAACCCTTTACAACCTAATACTACTGATGGAAATTCACAGAATCTTGTAGATATCTTGGAAACATTTTAAAGTAGCAACATCCAGCAACCTGGAACTGTTCTCTATAATCTGTATTTGATATGCTGTGGTTGTTTTATTAAGCATCTTTTACATAGAAACATAGAAAATAGGAGCAGGAGTTGGCCATTTGGCCCTTCGAGCCTGCTCCGCCATTCATTATGATCATGGCTGATCATCCAACTCAGTAGCCTGTTCCCGCTTTCGCCCCATACCCTTTGATCCCTTTAGACCCAAGAGCTATAGCTAACTCCTTCTTGAAAACATACAATGTTTTGGCCTCAACTGCTTTCTGTGGTAGAGAATTCCACAGGCTCACCACTCTCTGGGTGAAGAAATTTCTCCTCATCTCAGTCCTGAAAGGTTTACCCTGTATCCTTAGACTATGACCCCTTGTTCTGAACTCCCCCACCATCGGGAACATCCTTCCTGTATCTACCCTGTCAAGTCCTGTTAGAATTTGATAGGTTTCTATGAGATCCTCCCTCACTCTTCTGAACTCCAGCGGATATAATCCTAACCGACTCAATCTCTCCTCATACGTCAGTCCCACCATCCCAGGAATCAGTCTAGTAAACCTTCGCTGCAGTCCCTGTATAGCAAGAACATCCTTCCTCAGATAAGGAGACCAAAACTGCACACAATATTCCAGATGTGGCCTCACCAAGGCCCTGTATAATTGCAGCAAGACATCCCTGCTCCTAGACTCGAATCCTCTCGCTTTGAAGGCCAACATACCATTTGCCTTTTTTACCGCGTATTGCACCTGCATGCTTACCTTCAGCGACTGGTGTACGAGAACACCCAGGTCTTGTTGCATATTCCCCTTTCTCAGTTTATAGCCGTTCAGATAATAATCTGCCTTCCTGTTTTTGCTACCAAAGTGGATAACCTCACATTTATCCACATTATACTGCATCTGCCATGCATTAGCCCACTCACTCAATTTGTCCAAATCACCCTGAAGCCTCTCTGCATCCTCCTCACAACTCATTCTCCCACCCAGTTTTGTGTCATCTGCAAATTTGGAGATATTACATTTAGTTCCCTCATCTAAATCATTAATATATTTTGTGAATAGCTGGGGTCCTAGCATTGATCCCTGCGGTCCCCCACTAGTCACTGCCTGCCATTCGGAAAAAGACCCATTTATCCCTACTCTTTGTTTCCTGTCCGCCAACCAATTTTCTATCCATCGTAATACACTACCCCCAAACCCATGCGTTTTAATTTTACACGTTAATCTCTTATGTGGGACTTTGTCGAAAGCCTTCTGAAAGTCCAAATAAAGCGCATCCACTGGCTCCCCCTCATCAACTCTATTAGTTACATCCTCGAAGAATTCTGGTAGATTTGTCAAGCATGATTTCCCTTTCATAAATCCATGATGACTCTGCCTGATTCAACCACTGTTCTCTAAGTGCTCTGCTATTAAATCTTTGATAACGGTCTCTAGTATTTTCCCCACTACCGACGTCAGGCTGACTGGTTAATAATTCTCTGCTTTCTCTCTACCCCCCTTTTTAAATAGTGGGGTTACATTAGCTACCCTCCAATCTGTAGGATCTGTTCCAGAGTCTATAGAATCTTGGAAGATGACCACCAATACATCCACTATTTCTAGAGCCACTTCCTTAAGTACACTGGGATGCATACCATCAGGCCCTGGGGATTTATCGGCCTTCAATTCCATCAATTTCCCCAACACCATTTCTCTACTAATACTGATTTCTTTCAGTTCCTCTCTCTCACTAAGCCCTGTGTTCCCCAACATTCCTGGTATGATGTTTGTGTCCTCCTTTGTGAAGACAGATCCAAAGTATGCATTTAGTTGGTCAGCCATTTCTGTATTCCCCATAATAAATTCCCCTTTTTCTGACTGTAAGGGACCTACATTTGTCTTCACCAATCTTTTTCTCTTCACATACCTATAGGAACTTTTACAGTCAGTTTTCATGTTCCCCACAAGCTTACTCTCGTACTCTATTTTCCCCTTCTTAATCAATCCCTTGGTCCTCCTTTGCTGAATTCTAAACTGCTCCCAATCCTCAGGTCTGTTGTTTTTCCTGGCAAATTTATATGCCTCTTCCTTGGATCTAATGCTATCTCTAATTTCCCTTGTAAGCCATGGTTTGGCTACCTTTCCCATTTTACTTTTGTGCCAGACAGGGATAAACAATTGTTGCAGTTCATCCATGCGCTCTTTAAATGTTTGCCATTGCCTATCCACCGCCATCCCTTTAAGTAACGTTTCCCAATCCGTCATGGCCGACTCGCGCCTCATACCTTCATGGTTTTCTTTACTAAGATTCAGGACCCTTGTCCTTTTTGAACAGCATCTGTTCATGATACACAGAATGATGTACAAAATGCCTTTCACATAGTAAAGAAAGGAAGCCCGGCTAACTAGGTGTGCTGTCCACAAAGGATAGGGACTCAAAATTAAATATAGGATTTGAGGTGTTGGAAATTCTAATCAGACGCAATAGCAGTTGAAATCACACTGTGCAATATTGGTTAATAGACTCATTTAAAATTACTTCCTCTGCTATTTTAACAAAGACATTAATCAATTTTTTGAAGCATTTGTCACCAATATCAACAGCATAATGTCAACTGATCTATCTGTCGAAGAAGAAGAAGCAGAAGAATTTATAAAGTGCCTTTCACTAGCTTGGGACATTCCAAAGCACTAGATAGGGATTGAAGTACTTCTGAAATGTAGTCACTTTTGGAATGTAGGAGACACAATAGCCAATCTTCTCTTTTTGCTCTGAATACAATGGGATTTTTTATTTCCACCTGGGAGGGCAGATGGGGCTTAATTTAACATCTCATCTGAAGGACAGCACCTCCAACAATACAGCACTCCTTCAACATCAGCCGAGATTTTGTATTCAAGTATCTGGAATGGGACTTGAACCCACAACACTGCAGCAGTGGAATGTTGGGCTTTCAACAATCAGGCTCAAGTTTCAATTCAAGCCTTGATTAAGCATTAAAACTCTTCAACTCTCCTGGCAACTTTAGTTTGGGCTACTTAAATAGGGAGCATTTAGTGAAGGCGGAGAGGGCCAGTTATTAAGACCATCATGCTCATTCCTTCCACAGTCCATGTACAATTTTCCCCAAAAAGGAACCTACCCAACCACCTCAAGCTCCTGAAGAAGGCAGCAAACAAACATAAACCTCCAGGAAGGTAATGACTTTCAATAGTAATTAACAAAAATGACAAGTTGTATTCTGACATACGTGTCAGCTATGGATCAGTTTGTAGCACTCTTGTCTTTGAATTAGAATGTTGTGGGGTCAAGTCCCCCTCTAGGTCTTGAGTACAAAATCTAGGCTGACAACAATGTGGTTGACTCATAATTGCCTTCTGAAATGGCCTAGCAAGCTACTCAGTTCAAGAGCAATTCAGGATGGGCAACAAATGCTGGCCTGCCAGTGATGCCTACATCCCATGAAAGAATAAGCAAAAAACTGAGGCCCTGTCAAGTGGACATAAGGGGCTGAATTTTACTAGCCCTCCGATGTTGCGGGGGTTGTGGCGACGGGGCCCGCAAAATTCTTCCAGGAGAGGCCCGCCTTGACCCCCTACACCGAGAAGGCCCCTCTGTATTTTACCTGCAGCCGTGCGGCCTCAGTGCGACCCCCCTCGCCCCACCACATGGCAGTGGAGCCTTTATTTGCATAATATAAATAATTCAAATGCATGTTAATGAACTTATCTGGACCGGGCAGCCGTCCCACGCTGGTATTCTAGCCGGTGGCTGGAAGGCCTGAACCTTTGGATCCCCGTTTGGGGAACTGAGGTGAGACACGGTGGGGAGGAGGGAGGAGTCTAATTTTCAGATCAGGAAGGGGCGCGGAGTGGAGAAAACTGATTCCCTTGGCTGAGGGGATGGTGGGAAGGGGTTGAAGGGCAAAGATCATAAAGTTTGGGCGTGAAAGGTCGGGACTGGCAAAAAATGGTTTCTTGGATGGGGGAGAGAAATAAATTTATTGTTTGATGATTGGGTGGAAGAGGGTTTTGGATGTGAACTTTACTGTTTTTATTTAAATTAAAGGTAATGTTCCCTTTAAACATTAAAATGATCTGTCAGGGCTTGAAGCCCTTTAAAAATGGCACTGGCGCCTGCGCGGTGGCACCGGACGCCATTGCCGGGGACGGAGCGGCCGCCCCCTTTACGGACTGCCAACTTCAAAGCATGCAGACACGCTTTGCAGGGACATTATCCCTGGTGCCTGGCCAATATGTCCCCAAATCAACATCTCGAAAGCAAATTATCTGGTCATTATCACATTGCTGTTTGTGGGAGCTTGCTATCTGCAAATTGTTTGCTGTGTTTCCCATATTACAACAATGACTACACTTCAAAAGTACTTCATTAGCTATAAAGCACTTTGAGACTTCCTGTGGCCATGGAAGTTGTTATACAAATACAAATCTTTTCTTTCTAGAGAGAATAAACCATGGCCCTTGCAGCTCACGCACCATTCAATCATAGAATGGTTACAACACAGAAGGAGGCCATTTGGTCCATCAAGTCTGTGCCATATCATCGTATTCTATAAAATATCTGATCACCTGCATCCATGCTCATCTATAAAATCTATTGAGAGGGAAGTAGAACTAGCACAGAGACGAACTCACCCCAACAGCATAAGGGCGATTTACAAAGTACAGCTAAATGTCAATGTGACCGCTGCAGAGTTTAATGGATCATTATCTATCCTAACTCATGTAAAATTAAGTCTTCAACTAAACCACATCACAGCCTTTGCACTTGCCATGAATCACAGCATCTGCACAATATGCAAAAATACATAGTTAAAATGAGGAAGGGTAAGGTAGGTTTGCATAAATGTCTTTCCATTCTAGAAGTCTGGGTTCAAATCCAGACCAGGCTTCTGTGGTGAAAGTCTCCTCTGTTTCTAGATAATTTGTAGCGTGCCCAAGAATCAAACAGAAAATCCCAGTTATTGAATTTTAGCTACTCGCTATATCATGTGGCCTCGCATGACCTTCTTTGGCTTCAGAAGGTGGCAGAACAAGCATTTTATTAGACCCAACTTAGATTCTAAACTGCCATTAGATTTATTAACTAGCATATGGATAAGTGAACAGAAGTAAGGACATACTGTAATTACAGATTTAATTATTCCTTCTAAGAAGATAGAAAAATAGTCAAAGCTGCAATGTTGTCTGCACTAGACACAACGTGGGTAATTTCAACCCGCAAAAGACAGGTAGCAAGTAAAAATGCGTAAAATTTCAAATATGAACCTAAATCACCTTGAACCTACCCACCTCTGGTTTTAGCAGAGACAGGACATGGGACAGGTGACCAATCTGCTCTCAGGTCAGCCAGTGAAACCTTTTAAGAAGGCTGTATGTTTCTACTTTAATAAGGTTTCTATTTTTAAGCTCATGTTCGCCAGGTTTCCCTAAGCCTGGTGAAACCTAGCAGGTAAAAGGAGGCAAGAAGGCATTTCCAGCACTGCTTGTGGGCTAGGAGGAGCAGATGTGTTTTCCATCTCTATGATCTCCCCTTGAAATCTCCGCTGACCACCCTCCCCCGACTTTCCCCTGCGATCTATCAGTTTCACGACTGCCCACCCTATGAACTCACCGGACCCTCTCCCACATTGGCCCCTTGTGCATCATCCACTCCTTTGGCTCTGCCATTGGCAACCGTGCCTTCAGTCGTCTGGGCCCCATGCTTTGGAACACTATCCCTAAATGTTTCCACCTCTCCACCTCTTTAGGACCCTTCTGAAAATCTAAATCTTTGACAAAACCTTTGGTCACCTGTCCTACTATCTCCTTCTTTGGATCAGAGTTAATCCTTATGTGATTACATTCCTGAGAAACACCCAATAATATTTTCCTACATATAAAAGCAAAATACTGCAGATGCTGGAAATCTGAGATAAAAACAAGAAATTCTGGAACCAGTCAGCAGGTCCGAAGAAGGGTCACTGACCCGAAATGTTAACTCTGCCTCTCTTTCCACAGATGCTGCCAGACCTGCTGAGTGGTTCCAGCATTTCTTGTTTTTATTTATGTCTTCCTACATTCCTACTTAGGGTAGAGATTGTCTCTGATCTGTCCCTGCCTTTCTGTTGTTGTTATATGGGGTTCCCAATTTGAACAAGGCAGGTTGAGAAATACTTTTTAAAAGGTGACTGGGAGAAATGACATTTAAGTATAACTTGCAACTGTAAAAACAGCTGCCAAATGTATGTCCAAATTGAACCAACAAAATGCTTATATTTGAATTGAGTAGCCTTCCCACTCCTTCAGGCACCCAACCAGAAACTTTGTATATCCACCTGAACCACTATATCAAAACATGTTGATTCCAATCGAAGCACCTAATTTTAACCCCTATATGTACAGTGATAAAAGCCAATATAATGATGCACCAGAGGCAAGGTTCTTCATTTTTATGACCGGATTTTCACAATGTGCTTTTAAGCTAGGGTCGGCATTCAAATTCAGTCCAGGTTTGCTGTGACAAATGTCACCGCTGGATGCTGTCTGTATGTGCCCTTTCTGAATGAGATTGGGCAGCTTTCAACCAAGCTCCTGATGATTATGCAACCCAAATTTGGCACAAGCACTTCTGCTGTATGGCATGGAGAGGTCACACTGGTGCATCAGGGAGTGATCTTCTAAGGCTCGGCTTAAGGCATATTGTAGGAGCAAAATATAGGAAACTATATATTGCATGTGGTTTTAATTTACCTGGTCTTGGAGTCCTTGATTCCAAGACTGAGGGGCACAGAGTAGAAAAATGTCCCATTTTCAACATAAGCAACCTTCACTCCGATGAACAATAATTTTATCGGAAAAAAGGAATAGTTGTTAGAATTTCACTGGGGCACCAGGATTTCATTCCAATGATAAAATTAAAATGATTATGCCCCCATAGGATATATGTAGCATTTAATCTAGCCAACATTAATGTGCAGTTTAGGTAAATAGGAACATAGGAGCAGGAATAGGCCATTCAGCCCATCGAGCCTGCCCCACCATTCAATATGATCATGGCTGATCATCCACTTCAATGCCTTTTTCCCACTCTATCCTCAAATCCCCTTATGTCATTTGTATTTAGAAATCTGTCAATCTCTGCTTTAAACATACTCAATGACTGAGCTTCCACAGCCCTCTGGGCTAGAGAATTCCAAAGATTCACAACCCTCTGAGTAAAGAAATTTCTCCTCATCTTGGTCCTAAGTTGCTTCCCCTGTATTTTGAAATTGTGTCCCCTGGTTCCAGACTCTCCAACCAGGGGAAACATCTTAGCTGCATCTACCCTGTCTATCCCTTTAAGTATTTTGTAGGTGATCAGATAAAAATCTTAATCTTAACCTCAACCCTAGTCAATGATGTTGGAGGGGTGCGGTGGTGCTGGGCAGGTTTGGGGGCGGGGGGGGGGGGGGGGGGGTGGTGGGTGCACGGGTAAATAACAGGATCGATGTGCTTTCATACAGAGAAATAAGGTCAACTCCACACCCACCATATCTAGGGCGGCACAGTGGCGCAGTGGTTAGCACCGCAGCCTCACAGCTCCAGGGACCCGGGTTCGATTCCAGATACTGCCTGTGTGGAGTTTGCAAGTTCTCCCTGTGTCTGCGTGGGTTTTCTCCGGGTGCTCCGGTTTCCTCCCACAAGCCAAAAGACTTGCAGGTTGATAGGTAAATTGGCCATTATAAATTGTCACTAGTGTAGGTAGGTGGTAGGGAAATATAGGGACAGGTGGGGATGTTTGGTAGGAATATGGCATTAGTGTAGGATTAGTATAAATGGGTGGTTGATGTTCGGCACAGACTCGGTGGGCCGAAGGGCCTGTTTCAGTGCTGTATCTCTAATCTAATCTAATCTAAAATGGCAATGGCCGAGGCCAAGGAGTCAATCATCTGCATGCCGTCCAGGTGAAAGAAATGATGCTTGGCTTTCGATGAGGAGGAGGGGTTAATAAAGGAGAAGAAAGGGAAATTAATTGAGATAAAAGCAATGTCAAAGAAAGCGATAAGTAGCAAGAACAATGCAGGCAGTTTTGCCCTTGCACAGATTCACTGATGCTGAAGGCTAATTGAGTTTTAAAGCTTTCTTGAGCTAATCAGTGTTTCTGTGTACTTTTCATTTTACAGAGTCAGATAGATGAAAACATGATCGTGCAATGAATGAGGTTAGTGTGGTTCTGTGATTGATAGCTTGAATATACTAGCAAGTAATTCTCAAAATGCCCTCTCACGTTTGAGTGGCCATGTATGTTGGTATTTTTATGCTGTTTCGACTTCGTTACCTAGGTTACATCCATCCTTGACATTTTTGTTCAGCAAATCTACAAGGAAATTAATGAGGTATTTTTATGCATTGTCCAAAGTGGTTTTCACAATATTTTTAGAGAATTTAAATATGTTTAGATGAGAGAGAGAGGGAGAGAAACTGTTAATTATTTCTGCAGCTCAGACACAATTCTGGGCATAGTGTAGTTTCCTTGGGATATTAAACATAATTCTGAACAGCGAAACACAGTTAAAATGATGCCGCTCATTTATTTGGACACCATCAAATAATATTTAACATTTCACAGCCAAAAGTGTAAATAAAACTTTTAAGATTTAAAATACAAGGCAGCAGTTGAGTTTAGAGGTCACAGTACACTGGTGCTGCATATTGGTTTATAGATATAGGGACACCTAGCAGGGGTTCAATGGGAGAGGGAGCTGGATGAGATTGCAACATGCAAAGAAAATGGGACACTTTCAATATTTTGAAAGCCTCCTCTACAAAAGGTGTACATGAGAGTAAGCCACAAGGGAACTTGGGCATCTTTCTCTCAAAATAGGGAGTAATGGGGAGTTTGTGTTATTATAAAAGAAATATCAGGCAATAAAAAATAAATCTAGAAAGCAGGATAGCTGAAAATAGGTAAAATAATGTGATAACATTTTTTGCTTAAAATATTAAACACACTTGCATTTATAGAGCACCTTTAATTACTGCAAGACAACGCAAAGCACTTCACAGCTAATTAAGTATTTTCCAGTGTTGTCACATGCCGCAGCCATTTAGCACACAGCAAGATTCCACAAACACCAGTAAGATAGATCAGCTGTTGTTATATATGAGTTGAAGGATAAATGTCGGCCAGGATAACTCCCCTGCTCTTCAAATAGTGCTATGGGATGTGGTGCTATTGGGGAGGATTTAAACTGACTTAGCAGAGGTATACAAACCAGGAGGTAATATCAGAGAGCAATACCAAGGTGCACAGAATACTGGGAGAGACAGATAGCACTAGAGTAGGAAATAATAAGTTATTAGGTGGGCTCAGAGTAAGGGAAATAGTAATAAAGTCTAAATTAGGGTTACTGTACATGCATGAGAATGAGTGGAGTGTGGTAAATATGATTGGTGAGTTACAATTGCAGATTGCCATTGGAAATATGATGTTGTGGCGATATCAGAGATCTGGCTCAAAGAAAAGCAGGACAGGGTATTAAATACTCATAGAAACAATATCAGGAAAGATCGGGAAAGAAGAAAACAGGGAAGGGTAGCAGTATTGATTAAGGAGAACATTGCAATGCTGGAGAGAGAGCATATCCAAGAGCGATCAAGGACAGAATTCATTTGGCTAGAGCTAAGAAACAAAAAAGGTGCAATTACATTGCTCGGTAGTCTATAGGCCACCAACTAGTGAGAAAGATGTAGAGGAAATCACAGAGAACAAAGAACAAAGAACAAAGAAAATTACAGCACAGGAACAGGCCCTTCGGCCCTCCAAGCCTATGCCGCTCCAAATTCTCTATCTAAACCTGTCGCCTATTTTCGAAGGGTCTGTATCTCTTTACTTCCTGCCCATTCATGTATCTGTCTAGATACATCTTAAAAGACGCTATCGTGCCCGCGTCTACCACCTCCACTGGCAATGCGTTCCAGGCACCCACCACCCTCTGCGTAAAGAACTTTCCACGCGTATCCCCCCTAAACTTTTCCCCTTTCACTTTGAACTCGTGTCCCCTTGTAATTGAATCCCCCACTCTGGGAAAAAGCTTCTTGCTATCCACCCTGTCTATACCTCTCATGATTTTGTACACGAGGTGCAAGAATTATAAAGTACTTATAATGGGGACTTTATTTATCCAAATATAGACTGCAATAGTGGTAGTGTATAGGACAGAGAGGGGCAAGAGGTCCTAGAGTGTGTTCAGGAAAATTTTCTATAGCAGTATGTTTCCGTCCAATGAGAAGGGAGGCACTGCTAGACCTTGCTCTTGGGAATGAGGTGGGCCAAGTGGATCAAGACCAGAATTTTATCTTGTGGCAAAAATGTCAGGAGTGAGCCTGCCTCCGCCAGGCCTGGAAGTAACACACCGATTTTACGGGCCCAGGCCCTTAATTGGAAGAGATCAGGCCTTCCGCCCCTCCGAGGCAGGAAGTCCCGCCTTCAACAGCTGCTGGCCAAGTAGTGAGCCAGCTGCTCCTCAGCCCCAGTAGTAACCACTGCTGGGACTGCACCCAGCCTGGACTGACAAGATGGAAGAGGCTCCAGAATGGGGGTAAGTGTGTGGGGCCTCAATGGGAACAATCGGCTGGGCCCTGGCGAGGGAAATGGGGGTTACTAGAGAGGGTGGGGTGGTGGTGTTGCAGTGGGAGCAGCTTCTGCCACTGGGAAGCCCTCCGTGGAGCACAAGGTGCCCAATCAAGAGGGCCCCTCCCTAGCATGCAAGGAGGCCATCAAGTTTAACTGGGGAGCATCCCCAAGTGGCAAAGTGGCTGTCTGCCACTGGTAATATATCAGCAGCAGAGGGAGGAGGCCCTTAAGTGGCAATTAATTGGCCACTCAAGGGCCTTAATTGGCCTGGGTGGTTGGGACATTTGTCAACTCCCCCACCACTGGTTAAATTACAGCAGGGGTGGGTAGGAGATGGGAATTGCACCTCCGCCTTCCATCGCAATTTTACGCCCCATTCATCCCACTTCCAGCCCACTCCTGATGGTGGGGGGTGGGGGTGGTGGTTGCGTGTGGGGTGTAAAGTTCTGGCCCAAGAGTCATTAAGGGAACATTTGGAGGCCATTGATCATTGTATCAAAAGGTTTAGGTTGGCTATGGAAAAGGACAAGGAACAATCCAGAGTAAGAATAATTAACTGGGGGAAAGTCAGCTTAAATGGGGTAAGAATGGATCTGGCTCAGATAAATTGGAATCAAAAGTTGGCAGGCAGAATGGTAACTAAACAATGGGCTGCCTTTAAAGAAGAGATAGTTCGGGCACAGTCAAGATATATTTCCACGAAGGGGAAAGGTAGGACAAACCAATCCAGAGCTTCCTGGATGATGAAAGAGATAGAGATTAAGATGAAGAAGAAACAGTGTGCTTATGATAGATGTCAGGTGGATAATACATTGGAGAACCAGGCTGAATATAGAAGGTTCAGAGGCGAAATGAAAAAAGTAAATAAGAGAAGCAAAGAGAGGGTATGAAAAGATCTAGCAGCTAACATAAAAGGGAATCCAAAAGTCTTCTTTCGGCATATAAGTAGTAAAAGGGTGGTAAAAGGAGGAGTGGCCAATTCAGGACCAATAAGGGGATTTACACTTTTGTCTTTACCAAGGAAGAAGATGCTGCGCAGGTCATGGTGAAAGAGGAGGTATGTCAGACACTTGAAGGGTTTAAAATTGATAAGGAGGAGGTATTGGTTAGGCTGTCTATACTTAAAGTTGATAAAGCACCAGGATTGGATCAGATGCATCCAAGGATACTGAGGGAAGTGAGAGTGGAAATTGCGGAGGCACTGGCCATAATTTTTCAGTCCTCTTTAGACTCAGGGGTGGTGCCAGAGGACTGGAAAATTGCAAATGTTACACCCTTGTTTAAAAATGGCTGTAAAGATAAGCCCAGCAACTACTGGCCAGTCAGTTTAACCTCGATGGTGGGGAAGCTTCTTGAAATGATAATTTGAGACAAAATTAATAGTCACTTGAGCAAATCCAGGTTAATTAAGGAAAGCCAGCATGGGTTTGTGAAGTGCAAAGAATGTTTAACTAACATGCTTGAGTTTTTTTGATGAGGTAACAGAGGGGATTGATGAGGGTAATGCTGTTGATGTGGTGTACATACGAACATACGAATTAGGCTATTTGGCCCTTTCGAGCCTGCTCTGCTATTTAATAAGATCATGGCTGATCTGATTGCTGCCTCAACTCCACTTTCCTACCTACCCACAATACCCTTTGACTCCCTTGTTAGCACCGCAGCCTCACAGCTCCAGTGACCCGAGTTCGGTTCTGGGTACTGCCTGTATGGAGTTTGCAAGTTCTCCCTGTGACCACGTGGGTTTCCGCCGGGTGCTCTGGTTTCCTCCCACAGCCAAAGACTTGCAGGTTGATAGGTAAATTGGCCATTGTAAATTGCCCCAGTGTAGGGAGGTGGTAGGAGAATGGTGGGGATGTGGTAGGGAATAGGGGATTAATGTAGGGTTAGTATAAATGGGTGGTTAATGGTCGGCACAGACTCGGTAGGCCAAAGGGCCTGTTTCAGTGTGTATCTCTCTATAAAAAAGAATTTATCTACCTCTGCCTTAAAAATATTCAATGACTCTGCCTGCATCGCTCTCTGTAGAAGGGAGTTCCAAAGACTCACAACTCTCTGAGAGAAATTTTTTTTCCTTATCTTCATTGTAAATGAGTGAGCCCTTATTTTAAGCTGTGTCCCTTTGTTCTAGTCTCTCCCACAAGGAGAAACATCCTTTCAGAATTTACCCTGTCAAGTCCTCTCAGGATCTTTTATGTTTCAAAAGATCACCTCTCATTCTTCTAAACTCCAATGGATACAGACCCAACCTGTCCACCCTTTCTTCATAAGAAACCTCCCCATCTCAGGTATAAGTCGAGTGAACCTTCCTATCTATCTTTGTGTCATCTGCACATTTACCAACCATGCATTCAGTCCCTTCATCCAAGTCATTGACATAAGTTGTAAATCGTTGAGATCCCAGCACTGATCCCTGTGGCACTGCACTCATCACATCTTGACAACCTGAAAATGACCCATTTATGCATACTCTCTGTTTTCTGTGAGCTAATCAATCCTCTATCCATGCTAATATGTTAATATGGTGTACAAGGACTTCCAAAAGGCATTTGATAAAGTGCTGCACAACAGACTTGTGAGAAAAGTGATAGCTCATGGAATAAAAGGGACAATAGCAACATAGATACAAAATTGGCTGAGTGACAGGAAACAGAGAGTAATGGTTAATGCATGTTTTTCGGACTGGAGAAAGTTTTGTAGTGGAGTTCCCCAGGGGTCTGTGTGAGAACCCTATCTCTTCCTGATATATATTAACGACCTAGACCTTGGTGTACAGGATACACTTTCAAAATTTGTGGATTATACAAAACCTGGAAGAATTATGAATTGTGAGGAGGATAGTGTAGAACTTCCAAAGGACATAGACAGATTGGTGGAATGGGTGGACAAATGGCGGGTGAAATTTAATGCAGAGAAATGTGAAGTGATTGATTTTGGTAAGAAGAACCCCGAGAGACAATATAAAATAAACAATTCTAAAGTGGGTGCAGGAGCAGAGGGACCTGGGGGTATATCTACACAAATCATTGAAGGTTGCAGGGCAGGTTGAGAGAGCATATGGGATCCTGGGCTTTATATATAGGGGCATAAAGTATAAAAACAAAGACATTATGTCAAACTTGTACAAAACACTGGTTCGGCCTCAACTGGAGCATTGTGTCCATTTCTGGGCACCACACTTTAAGAAAGATGGAAAGAGTGCACAGAAGATTCATGAGAGTAGTTCCAGGGATGACGAACTTCAGTTACGTGGATAGATTGGAGAAGTTGGAACTGTTTTCCTTGGAGAAGAGAAGGCTGAGTTATGACAGGAAGAATGGCCTCCTATAACAGTCTGTGATTCTTTTATGTTCACCTGAGAGGGAAGGTGAGGCCTTGGTTTATCATCTCATCAAAATGATAGCACCTCTGATACTGCAGTGGAGCAGTGAGGGGGAGCTGCACTGTTGATCTAGATTATACACTTTAGTCTACAAAGTCTCTAGAATGAGGCTTGAACACATGGTTTTCTGACTTGGGAAGTGCTAAACTGAATCATGTTCGTAATTAGAGCTTAGTCAGAGAACAAATAGGGCCATTGCAGGCTGATTAAATCTAGAATTACAGATGATAACAAGGGCGCAGAAGAAGAACTCAGCAGATACATTTTATCTGTTTTTAATGGAGAGAGGGTTGGACCTGCCCCTTGTACAATGGATTAAACTAATGCTGAAATGGTTTCCTTTCACACTAAGGGAAATGGTGCATGCTAAGTTAAAAAGTGGAAAAAGTGCATGTAGGTCCCTGTAGTTAAAAAAAAGGATTATGGCTGGATTTTTACACCCCACAACAGGAGCGGGCTGGAGATGGGGCGGATGCTGTAAAATTGAATGGGAGGCAGGGGGTGCCGTTCCCGATGCCTTCCTGCCCCCGCTTCAATTTTACCAGGGGCGGCAGTGGTGAGAAACGGAATGCCCGCCCCAGGCCAAACAAGGCCCTTAAGTGGCCAATTAACTGGCACTCAAGGGCCTCCTCCCGCTGCCGCTGATATTTTACCAGTGGCCGGCGAGCGTCTTTGGCCCCACAGAAGGCCATCAGGTAAAACCTGGCTGCCTCCTTCAGGGCTGTGGGTACAGCCCCCCGATCAGGCATTCTGTGCCCCATGGAGGTCCCCTGCCGAAGCCCCAACCATCCCCAGTGAAATAAAGCCCCCCCACCCTTCCAACGCACCCCTCCTTGCCTTGCCTGCTGGGACTGAGAGCTGCCGGCCTGCTGCTTGGCCAGCAGCTCTTGGAGGCGGGACCTCCTGTCTCAGAGTGGTGGAAGACTCGCCCAAGTCCAATTAAGGCCCTGGGGAGCATAGAATCCTGGCGTGGCTCCCCATGCCCGGTAGAGGCTGGCTCAACCCCTGACTTTTTGGGCCAGCATCCCACCCAAAGTAAAATTCAGGCCTAAAAATCACAGCCTGGAAATTATAGGCCAATGAGTTTGCTCTCAATGGTGGGAAAACGTACGAAAATCAGCACTGCGGATACCATTAATGATCACTTAGAACACTTGGGCTTGTGAGAAGATAGCACTGCTTCAGAAAACAGAGGTCATACTTGCCAAAACTGATCTGGTGTTTTGGATTCACTAGAACAGTAGCTGGGGCTATCTGGTAAGTGTCATCTACTTAAAAAAAAATTCCAAAGAGTATTCCATAAAGCGCCTCATGAGGGACTCTGGGCTAAAATTAAATCCATAGTTTTGCTGGGTATATTGTAAACTGGCTAAAGGGCCTTAGGTAAAGGGTGGTTTTAAAAGGATCTATTTCAAATGGGAGGCAGTCAGTATTGGAATAACCATGGGTTCTTAACTGGGACGACTCCCATTTGTCAATGATTGAGAGCAGGGCAGAGGTAGTACAGTTATTAAATCTGTGGATGATACTAATCTATACATTACAGTCGAGGGCTCAGAATGAAAATAGATTGCAAGAAGGATTTGGATAGACTGGGGAAGTGGGTCCAAGACTAACAAATGCTCTCCAATGCGGATAATTTTTCACTTAGGAATTCAGATGTATAGTACAATGTGAGTGGGTGCATGTTAAAGGTGGCAGGAGGGGAGAGACACTTGGTCACTGATTATTCCAAACAGCTTCAATTTTGGCAGCTGTAGCCAAAGCGAACAGGGTTCTGGGTTGTATTGACTGGAATCGTTCAATTTAAAGAGCCACGATAATTGGGATCTATGAGGTCAGGCGAGGTTTCACCTGGTATATTATGAATCCACCTCAAGTAGGATACTGTGGCTCTAGAAAAGGTAGATAGAAAGGCACCAGAGATGACCCCCAACCCAAGAGCATCGAATTATGTTGATAGACTTTGTGTTTTGAGTTGGATAACATATTGAATGTCATAGATTGGGACCTGAATATTGAAGGGTACAAGGCATTTAGGAAGGACAGGAAGCCAGGAAAATGTGGAGTGGTAGCTCTGTTAATTAATGATGGTATTAATTAATGATGGTATTAGCACAATAGAGAGGGACGACCTAAGTTCAAGAAACCAGGATGTAGAATCAGTTTGGGTAGAGATGAGAAATCATAAAAGCAAGAAGTCACTTATGGGAGTGGTGTACAGACCACCCAATATTAACCACACTGTAGGACAGGGTATAAAGGAAGAAATAATGGCAACTTGTCAGAAAGGTACAGCAGCAATTATGGGGGATTTTAACCTATATATAGACCGGAAAAATCAGATGGGCAGAAGTAGCCTAGATGAAGAGTACACAGAATGTTTTCTGGATAATTTCTTGGAACAGTACGATCTGGAGCCAAACAGAGAGCAGGCTATACTAGATCTGGTATTGTGAAACAAGATAGCATTAATTAATGACCTCATAGTTAAGGCTCCCCTAGGTAGCAGCGATCATAATATGATTGAATTTTACATTGAGTTTAAGGGAGAGAAGAGTGGGTCCAAGACCAGTATTTTAAACTTAAATAAGGGCAATTATGAAGGCATGAAAGCAGAGCTAGCTAAAATGAATTGGCAAATTAGGTTAAGGGGTAGGTCAATAGAGATGCAGTGGCAGACATTTAAGGGGCTATTTCAGAATACACAGAATAGACAGATTTCAACTAAAACAGTTAAAGATAGTACCAAACCTAAAGAAAAAGCGGACATTTGTACAAAGATGGGAGGCAGGTCAGAAGATTGGGCAGAACATAAAAAACAGCAAAGTATGACTAAAAGATTGATAAGGAAGGTAACATTAGAGTACAAGAGAAAGCTAGCTAGAAAAAGAAAGACAGATAGTAAGAGTTTCTGTAGATATTTAAAAAAGAAAAGAGTTAACAAAGTGAGCGTTGGTCCTATAGAAAGTGAGTCTGGGAAATTAATAATGGATAATAAGAAGATGGTAGATGAATTGAACAGGTATCTTGCATCAGTCTTCACTATTGAGGATACAAGTAACATCCCAGTATTAGCTGTAAGTCAGGAAATAGACGGGAGGAAGGAACTCAAGAAAATTACAATCACCAGGAAGTGGTACTGAACAAATTGTTTAAGCTGCAGGCTGACAAGTCCCTGGGTCCTGAAAGACTTCATCCTAGGGTTTTAAAAGAAGTAGCTAATGCAATAGTTGATGTGTTAGTTTTAATTTTCCAAAATTCCCTAGTTTCGGGGAAGGTTCCGTTAGATTGGAAAATAGCAAATGTCACTCCTTTATTCAAAAAGGGAGGAAGACAGAAAGCAGTAAACTAAAGGTGTTACTAAATGAAACTAAATGTTAGAAGCTATTATTAAAGACATTATAGCAGGGCATTTAGAAAAATTCAAGGCAATCCGGCAGAGTCAACATGGTTTTGTGAAAGGGAAATCATGTTTAACCAATTTATTGGAGTTCTTTGAGGGAGTTACATGTGCTGTGGATAAAGGGGAACCATGGATGTATTGTACTTAAATTTCCAGAAGGCATTTGGTAAGGTGTCACATTAAGGGTTTTGCAGAAAATAAAAGCACATGGTGTAGGGGGTAACATATTGGCATGGACAGAAGATTGGCTAGCTAACAGGAAACAGAGACTAGGCATAAGTGGGTCATTTTATGGTTGGCAAGATGTAACGAGTGGTGTGCCACAGGGATCTGTGCTGGGGCCTCAACTTTTTACAATTTATATAAATGACTTAGGTGAAGGGACCAAAGGTATGGTTCCTAAATTTGCTGATGACACAAAGATAGGAGGAAAGTAACTTGTGAAGAGGACATAAGGTGGCTAAAAAGGGTTATAGATAGGTTAAGTGAGTCGACAAAGACCTGGCAAATGGAGTATAATGTGGGAAATTGTGAAGTTGTCCACTTTGGCAGGAAGAATAAAAAAGAAGCATATTATCTAAATGCTGAGAGATTGCAGAGCTCTGAGATGCAGAAGGATCTGGGTGTCCGAGGGCATGAATCGCAAAACATTAGTATGCAGGTACAGCATGTAATTAGGAAAACTAATAGAATGTTATTGTTTATTGCGAGGCGAATTGAATACGAAAGTAGGGAGGTTATGCTTCAGCTATACAGGACATTGGTGAGACCACATCTGGAGTACGATGTACAGTATTGGTTTCCTTATTTAAGGAAGGATGTAAATGCATTGGAGGCAGTACAGAGAAGGTTTACTAGACTAATACCAGGAATGGGTGGGCTGTCTCATGAGGAAAGATTGGACAGGCTAGGCTTGTATCCGCTGGAATTTAGAAGAGTAAGAGACAACTTGATTGAAACATATAAGATTCTGAGGGGTCTTGACAGGGTGGATGTGGAAAGGATGTTTCCCTTGTGGGAGAATCAAGAACTAGGGGTCACTGTTTAAAAATAAGGAGTCGCCCATTTAAGACAGAGATGAGGTGAAATTTCTTTTTCAGAGGGTCGTGAGTCTTTGGAATTCTCTTCCTCTAAAGATGGTGGAAGCAGAATCTTTGAATATTTTTAAGGCAGAGGTAAATAGATTCTTGATAAGTAAGGGGGTGGAAGGTTATTGGGGGTGGGTGGAAATGTGGAGTGATCAGTTCAGCCATGATCTTATTGAATGGCGGAGCAGGCTTGAGGGGCCGAGTGGCCTATTCCTGCTCCTAATTCGTACATTCATATGTTTAGATTTGCTGCAGCAGCATCAGAATGGAGGGGAGCTGTTTAACGTCTTTAAAACAATAAAGAGCACCAATAAGATACAAGTACATGGAGTCAGGCAGCACTCGGAGCCAGCCATTGAAAAGGAGAAGGTAGGAGTGAAAGTGGATGTGCACAAGGTTTACTTTTCTGAAGAGGGTGATTGACCTGTGGAATAGCATTCCAGAGGAGGGAGTGAGGATAGGCTCCTTCCAGTCCTTCAAAAAAGTGTTAGGAACACATTGTACATTTTTAGGAATCAACAAGATCATGGAGGAAGGAAGTTAAGATTTTGAGTTATAACAACCAATGAATTGGGGTGTTCTGGGATTTGTCTGATGACCTTCGAGGGGTCAGAAAGTAATGAAAAACAAAGACAGACTTGCATTTCTATAGCGCTTTTGTTGACTTCAGGACATTTCAAAGTTCATAATAGTCACTGAATTACTTTCTGAAGTATAGTCACTGTTGTAATGGAGGGAATTATTGATAGAGGACTCATGAATTGTCTACAGGTCTCCTTTATGGTCTGTCCAAGAATATCAGGGGTGGGGATGGGGTGAAGAAGGGGTAAAAGGAAAGATTGGGGTATGGAATTATCGGGCTGGATTTCGTATTGGAGGCGGGGCTCCCAGCGCTGGGTCGAAAAGGCAGGGGAACCCCACCTTGGCATTTCTGCGCCGCCTCAGAATGATCCTCCGGTCTTTTAACCTCTAAGTTTTACGAGCCAGGATCGCTGTCCTTTTAAAGACCGGGATCCCAACTCCAAGAGCTGCCAGCCAATGAGAGACCTCAGACCCAGGCACAGCACTGAAACCCCAGACCTCAGGTAAGTGAGGTGGGATTGCCGGGGCCAGTCTGGAAAGCCCCGGTGAGGGGGAGTTGGGGAGGTTGTTGGGCAGTCCAAGGGGAGGCGGGTCCCAGGGGGTAAAGTGGTTCCCAGTGGGGGTCCTCCGTGAACCACAAATTGCACACGAAGGAGGGAACTCCCTAAGCCCGCAAAGAGGGGGGGGGGGGGGGTACCTTTGTTACAAGGCGCCCTCCTCATGTGGCGGAGGTCCCCCCCACCACACCACTGGTAAGATTACAGTGGCGGTGGGAAGACGCCCTTAATTGACCATTAATAGACCACTTAAGGGTCTCAATTAGCCTCTGGACAGGAAGGCCGTCGTCGGCCTATCCTGGCCGCGGGAAGATCGCTTGACGACAGGAGGCAGCCACACCCTCTGTTGTAATTTTTTGTGCCCTCCTGCCTCCGACCCCACCTCAGGGAGCCACATAAAATCCCGGCCATAGAATCATAGAATGGTACAGCACAGGAGGAGGCCATTCAGCCCATCATGTCTGTGCTATCTCTTTGGTAGAGCCCCCCTGCTCTTTCCCCTTACCCTGGTACATTTTTTCCTTACAAGCATTTAATCAATCTCTTTTCAACCACCCTTTCAGACAGCGCATTCCAGATCATAACAACACACTGCATAAAAAAGCTTTCCTCATGACACCTCTGTTTCATTTGCCTATCACCTTAAATCATTGTCCTTTATTTACTCATGCTTTTGCGACTGGAAATAGGTTTTCCTTAGTTAGTGTTATCAAAATCATTCATGATAATGAAAACTTCTATCAAATCTCTGCTCTAAGGCGGTACAGCAAAGGTTTACTAGATTAGTTTCTGGGATGAGAGGGTTGTCTTAGGTGAAAGGCTGAGTAAATTGGGCCTATACTCTCTGGAGTTCAGAAGAATGAGAAGCAATTTCATTGAAGCATACAAGATTCTGAAGGGGCTTGACAGAGTAGACACTAAGAGGTTGTTTCTCCTAGCTGGGGAATCTAGAACACGGGAGCACAGTATCAGGATAAGGAGTCGATCATTTAGGACTGAGATGAGGAGCAATTTCTTCACTCAGAGAGTTGTGAATCTTTGGAATTCTCTACCCCAGAAAGCCATGGATATAGACATAGACATAGACATAGAGAGATACAGCACTGAAACATCATTGATGCTCCATCATTGAGTATATTCTCAGCTGAGATAAATAGATTTTTGGTCTTTCAGAATCAAGGGATATGGGGAGCTGTCTGGAAAGTGGAGTTGAGGCAGAAGATCAGCCATGATCACATTGAATGGCAGAGCAGGCTCGAGGGGATGTATGGTCTACCCCCGCTCCTAATTCTTATGTTTCTTATGTTCAACCCCAGCTTCTCCAATCTCTCCAAATAACTGAAATCTATCATCCCTAATACTATTCAGTAGATCTTTTCTGCACACTTTCTAGTGCCTTGACATCTTTCCGAAAATGTGATGCCCAAAATTGAGTACTCCAGTGTTTTAGAAAAGTTAAGCATAACTTCCTTGCTTTTGTATTCTATGTCTCTATCAATAAAACCAAGGATCCCATGCGCTCTGGGATGACCCCACTAACATATGGAGGTGAGCGTACGTGTGGCTAATAGCCTTCTCTAATCCTGACAATATAACATAATACAACACAGCACATTTATTAAGTAAACAAATGTCAATGTACTCTAGGTACATGGAAATTATGTTCTGTGTTTATTATTAACTTCCATTGTTTGTCAGCTTGACTAAAAGTCAGTAGGATTTTCATCTCAGAGGCATAAATTCTTGGATTCCAGCCCCATTCCAGAACTCGAGTAGGTAATTCAGGTAGTCACTTCAGGGAGTGCTGCTACGTCAAAGGTGCCATTCTTTGAATAAGATGTTAAACAGAAACCCTGCCTGCCTCGCCTGGTGGATGTTAGATCCCAGGTTACGACTTATTGACAGAAAGTAGGTTCTCCCAGTATTCTTCCCTTAAGCAACATCAGTTGTTCTGTTCATTGGCGAGATTAGGCCTTGCTCTGCACAAAATGGCTGCTTCATTCGCTGACATAACAAAGTACAAAGTAATTCGCTGAACATGAAGTGCTTTGGATGTCCTGAGAGATGTGATAAGTGCTGTAGGAAAGCAAGCTCATTCTTTCTCTTCTTTGAGTGTGCCAAATAACCAGAACATTTACACTGCCAATTTCTGGCTCATGTAATGCAATGGGAATCAGACTACTTCGTCAGACTGTTTATCTTCCTGTTGGGATATATTTTTAAAAAATCATCTTTTCACTTCTGCATAATATTATTTTGACAAAAATGATGCACAACATTTTTTGGTTATTCAGTTTTTTTTTAAACACTGAATAAAATTGCTCATTTGTTTTTCAGGAGTTCCATTTTTTTCGAAAATGTCATTTTCCAAAGAAGAGAGATCCCAGTTCAATTTTAATTGCACACTCTCCCCTGGGTCAGTGGTTAATTACACTGCCCAATGTGCTCCTAAGCTATACAGGATGTTCCTGGTTCAATTACCGAGTTAGCTGATCACAATTGAGGTGGTGGGTGTGGGCTCGATAGCTGTCCTCATTGCTCTTAGGCATGAGGAGAGGGGAAGGAAAGATCAGCCGGGCTCCCACTCCAGATTGCTATCAAATGACTCCAGCGAGATTGTGCTCAATTGTGATACTCTCAATGTAATCGCCAGCCTTTCACTAAGCTCATGCATGAGCAATAGGCACTTGGACGAGGCACCCAAGGGCAATTGGTGTTTATGAAACTGCACGCCAGGGGCTTGGGAAATCTATGGAGGGGTCGTGAGATGCTGGGCTGCTCTCTGCCAGTTTCCTGCTGACAGAACCAATTGGAAAATCGCAGACACCGCGTTGTACTGGGTTTCTGCCCATTGCCAGAATTTAGTGTCACTCCTTGTGAGGAGTAGAATCTCCACCTGCCCTGTACAAGGCAAATGTTATGGGTGAAGCAGATCTGGGTTGTGGGGGACGGGCGCAGGCAGGGACTTCCTATACTGGGATTTCCCAATTTCCTAGCTCATTTGTGTCTAGAATGAATACAGGAGGTCAGTAGGCTGAGAGATACCAGGCCTGCCGGCCTCCAAATGGGTGGAAGTGGGTACATGGAGTTGAGATGAGCACGGATTGGCAAAGTGCTTGTGGTAAACAATTTGGGGGCCAAGACTGGTAATTTCAGGGACGAGAAATTTCCCATTGGCTTCTTCAGACCAGCTTTTTTAAAAAATTCGGAAGGGTCAGTTCCATAGCTGACAGGTGCTGAGAGCAGGAATGGTGTTTCTGAACTTCGGACAGATTCAGGGTCTACCAGCAGGTTCCGATTTTTTTTTTAAAGCTGTCAGAAAACCCAAATCTGTCCGAAGTTCAGAAACTGCTGTTCCCGCTCTCAGTAATGGTCAGGGTGGGGAAGAGAGGGAGAGGGAGAGAGGGAGGCGGGGGTGAGGGAGAGAGTGGAGAGAGAATGAGGGAGAGAGAGTGGGGGAGAGAGGGGCAAGGGAGAGAGATTGGGGAGAGAGAAGGGGGGAGAGGGATGGACAGAAAGGAAGGAGAGGGGGAAAGAGAGGAGAGAGAGATGGACACAGAGAGAGGAGAGAGAGAGGGGTGAGAGATGGACACTGAGGGGAACGTGAGTGAGAGGGGAGAGAAAGAGACTAAGATCATTCCAGACAGATGGACATCTATGAGGATTCTTCACATCGCTACATCAAGTGTGCAGGCATAAATTGATTACTTGTGCAAACAAAAACAATGCCATGTGTCTCACTAAATAGGGAGAAATGCGTTTTAAATCGGATTGTGTTTTTGTGGCATTAGGTTGGCTATAAACTTAAATACGGATTATTTTCCCCCATGTCCGCGACTGAGTCAATAATTTCGTCAAATGTCCGCGGTGCAACATGTTGGTGTTTATTCCTGGAGATGGGTGGGGTGAGTTTGAAGGGGCTCGGCCTGGCCAGCGGCCTGGACCTCCAAAGAAATGTGATATGTTGTAATAAGTAAAATCTCGATCAGCATCTTTACATTGGTGACTGAGGGGCTTTTGGCTGAGATCTAGGGGTGAGCCTGGGCAACAGTGCCGCTCCCCCCAAAATGGCAGGCACACAACAGATTGTCCAGCTGCACCCTGAGTAACGTGCCCACAAAAATTGGGTGCCCTCCCACATGCTTCACAAAGCTCATGGGGGCAGATGACAGTGCTGGAGGGCACCCGTGGGTATGATTCTGACATAACCACTGGGCTCGCATCCCAAGGATTTTCAGGGCTAAGAGTTCTAGGTGCATCTTCAACACACCTCAGTAGGTTGTATTCAATGAACCAAATCAAGAACGTTTACAGCCTTTCAAGTAAACTGAAATGAGGGAACAGAGTTTGGTTTGGTTATAATAATACTGACAAGAAAGTTAAAACAGAGAAAGGCAGATCTCCTTTTTAATAATGAGAGGAAGCTTCATTGTCAGCAAGCAGCTGGGGATTGTGCTGCAATGAAAACTGAGTGCCATCTGCTGCATGACTCCAAATTACTCTCCACCCATTAGAAAATACAAAAAAACCCTCAGGTGAGGTCTCTCAGCACAAGTTGAAATCTTTAATTTATCATTAGGAATAATTTCAGTGCAGAATGAATTGGAACCAGTCAGGGTCAAGCAAAGTCAATTGCAATTTTGGATGAGGATTCTGAAATCCTGGCTTGATTATCTTTTGGAGTTCAGGGAGACCTTGCTTGGAAGCTTTATCTGCCATTATTTAAAAAGCCACATGTATTTATACAGTGCCTTTCAAGTTGAAATGTCTCAAAGCACTTCATGTAGTGGGCATTGGGAGAAGTCGATAACAGGACAGATTGTTCATGGTCCACCAGAGGGTACAGGCTTGATGAGCCTAAAATCCTTTTGTAATTCGGCTCTTATGCAGTTGGTCATTAAAGACAAATCGCAATGTAAATCTTGTTTCATATTCACTGAAGGGAACTTGTTGAAGGGTATGTGGGCAGAGAGACAGATAAACAAACAACCTGCCACAAGAATTCACAGTATTCCCCAAGCAAATCAAAGTCAAAATACAAAATATAAGTCCCTGAAGAAAAAGACAGCAAAAGAAAACAAGAGAAAGTGAGAGAAAGACAGAAGCACAAAATTCCAGAACACTAGGTTTAGATATGATGGTCCAGAGATTAAGTTAGCAACTTGATTATAAATTAGCAATTACGAAAAATTTGAGAAATTTTGACCTCATGGATGTGCAATAATGAACTTTACCCGAACTGAAGAATTGTGTTATATTCTGTTTAGTTTGTCAAGTATTTCAAGTGTTAGACTATTTTCTGAAGTGTTAACCCTGTGTAAGATCCTCATTTTTAAGTCATGCACACTCACTTAAATCCAGCATCAGTTCACCACAAGTTTGTTACACATCACATCTTTCCTTGGGCTTGTACGTTTCTTGTGTTTTCCTCCCATTTGTTTGGGCTGGATTTGGAAGCCAGGTGTCAGACGTTGAAAGAATAAGACCCTCATTGCATTCTACAGTCTAACTTGTGTTACGTTTTGGATTGGTTTTTAACATGCCGTTTGTACTGGCCATGTTGGGCTCCTGTTGATGCAGTTTGTTAAAGGTTGCTGTCTTATCAGTAAAGGAAGGAAAAAACAACTCACAAATTATCACTGCACTGGTAGAATATATGGCACATTTGATATATCTTCACCACTAAAATACTGGCTTCAGTGACTAGATGGTATCAGTGGGAGCTGACAATCCCAGTAATGGTTTGTTTATGGGTGGAACTTGTACAGTATGTTCCAAATGGCCTGTACTCTGTTGCGCTCCCTTTCAACTATTATCCCTTCTCACATCTTTATCTCCTTTGACATTGTTCCAACATAGACTTTATGTGTTGACAAACATCCATCAAAGTGGTACTCACTGCATTTGTTGTGTACCGTCTGGAGTTTATATTGTTACGGACAGGGGAGAAGTGGTGTGGGTGACTGAAAAATATTTTAGCTACTGCAGCAGGGAAATTACAAGGTTACTTTGGAAATCCCCATCTGCGAAAGTGAACCAGAATTTCCACCATCGACTTTGGATTGAGGCTTAACCACAAGGAGCCTGCGACACTTCATCCTCTTCAAGCCAAAGAACATTTAGGCCTGCACCACTGAAACATATCCTCCTAAAAAGCTTCTAAAGGTTTTCTTAAAACAACAAACTCTTTGACAACAATTGGCATCTAATTGCACGTTGGCACTCAACTCTCTGTTTTCTCTTATGTGTGTGAATGTGTGAGTGGGTGAAGTTGCAAATTTTTTTGGCTATTAGGTAAAAATAAATATTTATCTTTTTTTTAACCTATGAAAAAACCTGTTGCTTATTTATTTGACCCTTAAAAAACACTATCTATGGTCAGTTGAGAGGTGAAAGCCACCTACATCACTTCTCCCTTGTCCATAACAATATAAACTCCATACTGTTGCACAACAAATGTAGTGAGTAACACTTTGATGGATGTTGTCAAAATATAAAGTTTATGTTGGGACAATGTCAAAGGAGATGAATATTTGAGAAGAGATAATAGCTGAAAGGAAGCGAAGCAGAGCACCTGCTTAGCTGGAATTGTCTCATAGCTGCTCTGGTTGGAAAAGACCTTCTCTGGCTGTTGCCCCATTCTCTCTCCAGAGAGAAAGCTTTTAAGGTATAACTTTGTCAGCTTGGGGTGTCAGTTAGGTGACTAAGTGCTCCCTCCCCTGGGGTGATTCATACAATGTTCCAGGATATGGGAACCAACATTACATGATGGTGTCTGAATGTGGTCCATTTTGATAAATAGGTGTTATTTCACTCCTATTATTTTGGCCTTGACTTTGGAGTTAGTCTGTCTGTAAAAGTCTTTATTAGCTCCATTTCTGCAGATAGGAGTTGTTAGCATGGAATGGGCTGTTTTCATTTCAATATGTTTTTCCCAAAGCTAATTCAGACGTGGATAATGGGCTTTGTCTTCAATAGACAAACATGTTTATTGACAGTACTCGATCTTGCCTGTAGCACTAATGTGTCCATTTTTTGTAGTTCTGTTCATAATTCCTCCAGTTCATTTCATATTTCATTACTATTCCCTTCATGAGTGTGACAGTATCTACTTAGCAAGAAAATGAACTGCATCAGCCAGAAGTTTTTATAATGGGAGGAGGGGTGGGGGAAGGAGGATTTGCACTACTACTAGTAATAAGCTTTTTTTTGTACCTTCCAGGACTGAACAGTAAAATACATTGGTGTCCTGTTTTATACTCAAGGCTAAGATGAATTTATGAAGAAAGTTGTTGGAACTTGCACTCAACTCTTCTGATGAAGCATCTGAAACGTTAACTCTGCTTCTCTCTCCATAGATGCTGCCAGACCTGCTGAGTATTTCCAGCATTTCTTGTTTTTATTTCAGATTTCCAGCATCTGCAGTATTTTGCTTTTATATTATTGTACTCAACAGGATAGGTTAGGAATAAATAGCACAATGTTTTGGCATAAGGATTTCTTTGTAATATGTACCAATTCCAGTGCTGTATGGCAAAAAGTGGGGTTCTATTTCAAATTAACTTGCCAGATAGTTTAGCCTTTTTTTTTGCTCTTGTTTTGTGTTTGTCAAGGTGAAAAAAATGAGTGCTGGTGAATGGAACACCTTCTTATTCCAGGCATCCAGTGGCACATCAAGCACTCCTTGGCATGGTTACAAAGATGAAAGCTTCTTCTATTCTGCCCCAACAATATACCTCAGTTTCATTCTCAGAAGAATTCTCCCCTCAGTGTAACAGTGTGATTTTGTTTCCTGTTTCCAATTCCTCTGAATTACAAGTTCAATTAGAACCAGTTGGTGTTATGCTCCAGGCCAATGCCCACAAGAAATTGGATTGAGACTGATCAAAATTATTATACATAGAGTTTTACAGCCAGCAGGCGGACAGACTTTCAACCCATCAGACAGTAATTTGAACCCGGGTCCCAGAGGCCAGTATCTAACACACTGTACCACTTTGTCAGGCTTTAACCATTGCAATTGGATTTCTTTGTGCAATGTTTCAGTCTAAAAAGCTATTTCATCAACATTTACCAACAAGTCCTAATAATTAAAGATTTGTGATAATTTATTTGTGATGCATAAAGAATCCTCATTGCTGCAGAAGAGAATATAGTGTTCATATCTCACATAAAGATGACCCACATGATAACCACACCCACACATTTCTCATTTGTACTGTTTATTGGGTGTTACATCAATAATAGGAAGATGGCTTTTGAATCATGAGCTCCTGCACCAGATCTCTTTCAATGTCCATCAGCTGCAAGATTGGATTCCTAGGTGTGCTTGGCACCAGCAAATTGGGATTATAAATCTTTTTGCAGTACCTCAATCAATACTGGTCAGTAGCTCATTGTTCTGCGTGTGAGGCAGCCTTAACCAATGGTCCATTAAAAGTGCTCCTCCTGGCTGCACAAGAATCCCACGGGATTGTGGCCCAGGCTTGCACCCTCTCACCAATTCGTCAACGTAATGCCCTCCCAGGACCAACCAGTCGGCCAGCTTGGTGACAGTTGACAGAAAGTCCGAAGGTGCCAGGATACCTGATTGCCCTCTGAAGCTTGCTGCTTTCATTCAAATGAGGCTTGAGGGCCAATTTGGACACATGTTCCGATCGCACCTCCCATTTAGCAGCAGAAAGTGGGATGACTTGAATTTCTCTTCCTACATCCCATTCCCCAGTATTGAGGATCTTTTTTCCAACAGCAGAGCTCCCTTCACATCTCACCCAGATAATCAAAACCAGAATGCAATCTTAACCCTCAATGTGCCTGTATTTATTAAATAAAAGTCTGTCATAACCAAGCCTTAGGTCTTAAAACGGAGTTATAAATATCAATCTACTCTGCTTATCAATTTAATCCTGATACTGGTTCACGCGCACTGAGATACATGGAGCAGGTAGGTTGGGTCAATTGATACAAAAGGCAAAGCCCAGTTGGGTGTAATGGCCATTTCATGTTGCCAAATTGGTTGCATTTTTCTATGGAAGTATTATAACCAGTAATCTCTGTAGGAGGAGACAGGATCACATGTCACTTTTGATATAAAGCAGGATTTCTCATTCATGGTAAATTTCTGATTTTAATTATGGTCATCAGAGAGTGTGGTGGAGTGGAAGCTAGATGCCTCAATTCCTGCCCTCCACCTACTGCTTCCCCTGTCCTCCTGATTTATACACCATTCCAATAGCAACCTTAAAAGTAGCACTGGTCAGATTCTGAAAGGCACTCATTTCCCCTGACAACAAGAGGATCCAGTGGGGGGCAGGGTAGGGAGGGTGGGGAACGAAGGAGACGGGGAGCAATAAAATAACTTGCAAAACTGATGGAGGAAAAAAAGATAACATTAAATGGAGTTGTTGTTTACGCATCCCCTCAAATACCTAAAATAATAAAAAACACCAAAAATATTTTCATTTATTTTCACACAATGCTTTATGGAACAGCCAATTTTTCTCTCTCTTCTAATAGCAAATAACAGAAAATGTTATAGAACAGGACAAGCTTTCTGAAACAAAGTCAATTTATGAACCTCCTTAAATTCAGGCAACATGATGCAGGATAGTTCACTTCAGATGACCCCTTACTTATCTTCAGATTAATCAGAACATGCCACAAGGACCGAGAATTCCTTCCATACCTTAAAATAGTTTGCGCTTGAAATGTCCACCCATACCATTGATTCATGTGGTCAAACATAGATGCCAGGATTTGATGCTGGATTCAATTATCTGCTGACTGGCTGACCATAATAAATTCCCATTTATAAACACAAGAGTGACTGTAAGGTCAGCACACAAAAACAAAAGTATCAGTTACATATTGCCTCATGATCGTTAACCACGATGGGACACCTACCCAGCACCAAACTGATTCAACCAACTAAAAACAAATAACAGGAGCAGTCAGCGTTACATTTTAAACATATGGTTTACATTGAATCAGGGATTGTCATGTAATCTTAAACATGATGAAGGAAGTTTGTCTGTACAGCTATTGGTGCCTCTTACTCATCTCAGGCTGTCACTTTAGGTCATAAAGTTGCTCATTACGGCAGTCTAGTCAGAGATGCAGAATTTCCCCTGCAGGGATATCACACCCTGTACACAAGGGACACCCATGAAGGGGAAGTGCTGCACAGAGTTCCTGATTATGTCACTGGATGGGATCTCATGCTGCCACAGCAAGGAAGTCCTACAAAATAATAACAAAAATGTAGTGTCTTTTCATGTTGAAATATCTTAAAGCATCTTACATGATCAAATACTTTTTGGAATTTGGTGATTGTTATGTAGATAAATGCAACTGCCATTCTGTACCAGCATAGGCAGAGGCGTAAACTATTCAGCCCTTCCGGCCTGTTCTGCCATTCAATTAGACCATGACTGATCTGCATCTCAACTCCATTTGCCCACATTTGCTCTACATCGAAATATCCAACTGATCCAGCATCCACAACCTTTTAGGAGAGGGAGTACAAGATTTCTGTAGCCCTTTGTGTGAAAAATTGCTTTCTGATTTTGTTCCTGAATTGCCTGGTTCTAATTTTATGCCCTACAAAATGGCAATAATGAACAGCAATAATTATACTTATTGCTTAAATGTAATGAGTCATTCCCCAAAGGACTTCAGAGAGGCAATAATAAATCAAGCTGTACTGGGAGAGGGATTGGGGGTGGTGACTGAAGGTAAGATCAAAGAGCTAGATTTGGAAGAGGCTTTTAACAAGCCAGAAGGTGGTGGGGTTGCTGGTCGTGAGGTGCAGGGATTTAGTGAGAGCATCCTAGAATATGAGGCTGATGAATGATGTTTTCATATGGTATTGGCTGAGGGCAGCAAGGTCAAACAGGACATTGACAAAACTATGTGTTCCTCAGCTTGCGTCAAGAGAGCTTTAACAAATGCCTCAATCATCACAACAGACAAACATGGACTTCAGTATCTTTCGAAAGAACAATACCTCCAACAGTGCAGTAGTCCCCTGGAGTGTCAGCCTAAACTATATGCCCAATTCCATTGTATGGGGCACAAACCCACAACCTTCTCACTGTAAGGTATGAGCCAACACAGGCTCTCGGATAAAATTTTGTCCCCCTCAGAATGGCTGATCTTGTCTGTGTTCTTTTCTGCATCACAAGTTGGGATCCATCAAAATATTTAAGCTCCCAAATTTCTTTGTTTGAACTTTTGTGTTTGTGCTCTCTTTCCTGTTGGTGGTGCCGATCTTGTTTCTAGGTCGTGATAGTTTTGCGGCCCCAGGTAGTGTTGCCAACCCTCCAGGATTGCCCTGGAGACTTCAGGAATTGGAGATTAATCTGTTCAATTTTGATGTAAGCAAACCAGGAGGAAAGTTAAAGGGGCATTAAAAAGAATGATGCTTATTTTTAAATGTCTTTGATCAGATTTTCTTTATTAGTTTTAAAAATGTTGAAGATGGAAAAAAGGCTATTTGACTGGGTGGGGCAGTTGGAGGAGGGAGGTCATGTGATGAAACCTCCAGGAATACATCCAACCAGAGTTGGTAACCCTAGGCATGACACTCACTTCAAATCCACCGTAGGTTTGATATTTAATTCTGAGAGAGAGAATGAGTGAGAAAGAGTATAGACTAAAAGAAAGAGCGAGAAAGGAAGAATTTTTAAACAGTTGAAAGACTAACCTATATTTCTGCAGTACCTTATGATGTGGTTGGTGGTGTTTGTCAAGGGATGAATGTTGGTCAGGAGATGTGGTGAATTTGAAAGAGCAGAGCATATTTGATGGGGGGAGGTGCAATATTGAACAATACATTTCAGTATACCATTTCTAACCCAATGCCTCTGGAGCTAGAAGCAACAAACACATGAAAGCAGCAACCTGGTTTAACACTTTCCATAATTCATTCTGAATAGTGCACAATGTGATTTCAACCCAGATATATCTTGGGAACATGGTGACTGTTCTACATTCTGCAAACATCTTACGACTTTTATGTAATTTGTGATAATTTGAATCCCATTTGCCTTCTCATCTCTTGTCTTGATTTAATGGAGTCAGGTCAATCAGCATCTTCAAATGTGTGGTAAACCTTCGCATCTGAGACTTATTCTCAAGATTCACAGGAAATGGTGCCACCTCGACAGTTAAAATACCTGGACATATTGTGTACTCACATCTTTGATCACTATCCCAGAAATGTACATGAGGCAAGACCTGTTTTATTGTTGTCCAAGGAAAAACATTCAGCCTGTATTAGCTTTACCATCCAGAGGCACGATGTGACATCTAATGGTTTGTTAAATGTACCAGTGGTTTCACCTCAATCATTCTAGAGTCATAGAGTCATTTACAGCACAGGAGGAGGCCATTTCAGCCCATTGAGTCCATGCCAGCTCTCTGTAGAGCAATCCAGTCAGTCCCATTCCCCTGCTGTATCCCTGTAGCCCTGCAAGTTTATTTTCTTCAAGTGTCCATTCAGTTTTCTTTGGAAATCATCGATTATCTCTGCCTCCACCACCCTCGTAGGCAGTGAGTTCCATGTCATTACCACTCGCTGAGTAAAAAGCTCTTCCTCACATATCGCTGCAACTCTTGCCCAAAATCTTCAATCGGTTTCCCCTAGTTCTTGACCCATCAAATATGGGAACAGTTTTTCTTTGTCTACCTTATCTAAACCTGTCTTGTATCCTTGTACACCTCTGTCAAATCTCCCTGCAATCTCCTTTGTTCCAAGGAAAACAACCCCAGCTTCTCCAACCTAATCTTGTAGTTAAAATCCCTCCTCCCTGGAACTATTTTGGTAAACCTTCTCTGTATCGTCTCAAGAACCCTCATATTTTTCCTATAGTGTGGTGACCAGAACTAGCCGCAATATTCTGGTTGTGGTCTAACCAAAGCTTTATAAAAGTTCACTTCCTGGCTTTTGTACTCAATACCTCTATTTATGAAGCCCATGATCCCATATGCTTTACTAACAACTCTCTCAATATGTTCTGGCATCTTCAAAGATCTATGCACATGCACCCCCAGGTCCCTCTGCACACTCTTTAGAACTGTGTCATTAAGTCTATATGACCTCTCCCCATCCCTTCTGTCAAAATGCATCACCTCACACTTTTCTGTACTAAATTCCATTTGCCTCTTGTCTGCCCATTCTGCTAGCCTATCTATGTCCTGTTGCAGTCAATTTGTATCATCCTCACTGCCCTCCTACTAGGAAATCCATTCCAAGTGTTGGTTACCATATGCATTAAAAACTTCTTGATAACAGCCCTAAAGTTACTTTGCAGCACCTTTAAAAAGGCACAAGTTACCAGTCAAAGATTTAAATGAGTTCTTAGAACACATCAGAACAATACCCACTGGCTAACTGATCAGATTACTCCAATTTCCAAATCTACTTGAATAGTGAATGTCAGAGATTTAGGATGTTCAATTTTGCATTCCTATCCATTGCATTCCTCTATGCTTCATAGCTCTTCCCTTTTAGATCTCTGGTTCCCTTAATTTACATTAGCTTGAGGTTTTAACTTGATTGAGTTGTACAGGAAAGTGTCAATGCTGACAACCTTGATGGAAAATGATATTGATGCACAGATATGCTAATGTGACCATTTGGACACGATCCAGCTATGCTTACTTAGCGTTCGAACAAGTGATGACTTTCTTTCTTTCTTTGGGGATTTTGAGTATTTCAGCTAACTGGCAAGAATCCAAAAGGAAAAAAAAAATTCAAATGTTGCAGCTGTAAAAGAGAAATCATTATGGCACCAATTACCTTCTCAAGACTCCGTTCTTAAAGGATTTTTGTGAAATACAAATTGCCGTTGTTGGGGGAGGGAGTTAAAGAGAAGACTGAGGTCCACTCCAACAGAAAAAAAGCTTCAGCATATAAATATTTGTGTTTAATTTTTACACTGCCAGTCTGTTTCAACAAAATATAACTTGAGATATATTCCTTGCTGAGATCCGGATGCAGCTGAAAATAAGGGGTCAACTGCATCTGAAGACGTGCAAGTGAAAGAGTAGAGGAAATTCAAGCAAAAAACATAAGGAAGGAGAAGTTTTCAAATACAGACCCTGCAATTCCAGTGAAAGAGCCCACTCAATTATGAGCGGCTTTATCGTGCAACCAGTTGAAAAGTACCTCTTGGCACTGTCATGCAGGCCCCCACCTGCCAAGAATGAGGCACACATTATTGTGCCACATGAACATTAAAAACTTAAAAATGTTGCTGGGAAGAAAAGAGGGCCTATCACAAGAATTTGCCAGCCCTCTCGCTGGAAAGACCTTTTTTGCAGACAGTGTTGAAACAAAGGACCCAGGCTCCTCCAATACACAGAAAACCTAGTCAGACCAGTTTAGTCACAAGACTAACTGGCTGTTTGAATTTGAACTTGCCACAGAGTGCTTAAAATTCAGAAAGCTGTTTGCTCCTGGACTGAAAAGATTTCTCTCCTGTCTGCTCCTATCTCTTTCTCACGGAACTGAAGACCCATTGAAGACACATGAACCCCAAGATAGAAAAGTCTCCTACTGTGAACAAGGTTTAAGAAGAATACTGGGCCCCAACGAAAAGCAAGACTACCTACAATCAAGGACTACGCAAGCTCGAAGCACAGTAAAAACCCTTCTTTAGAGATTGCCTCAAATTTTTTAACTTTATTTTTCTTCTGCTCTTTTCTGTCTCTATTTGCATGTGCGTATCGCATATGCATGCTAACGAGGGGCGCGGTGTGTATTTGTAGGCGTTAACCGAATTAGAGTTTAAGTTTAAGGTTTAATAAATTTCACTTTTCTTCTTTAAACCTGAGAAAACCTGGTTGTGCTCATTTCTTTGCCTTATAATTGGAAAGTGGTGAACAAGGATTCACCAAGGGGGAGCTCAAAACACAGTGTGTTTAAAAATTAAACCCTGTTACAATAAAACCATGTGAAGACTAAAAGGAACCCCTAGACACCTTTCTCACCTGGTCGTAACAGCACCGATAGCAAAATGTGACCAGCAGTAAATAGGATAGACCAAAAAGACTGCATTTATATCGGTCTTTTCATGACTACAGGACATCTCAAACCACTTTACAGCTAATGAAGTACTTTTGCAGCATAGTCACTGTTGTAATGCAGAAATGCGACAGACAATTTATGTACAGAAAGATCCAACAAAGAACAAAGTGATAATGACCAGATAATCTGTTTTTTGTGATGTTGATTGAGGGATAAATATTGGCCAAGACAGTGGGGATAACTTCCCGGCTCTTTGAAATAGACCCACAGGATTTTTTACGTCCACCTGTGGAGGGCAGACACAGAGCAAAGCATGTCAAACATGACTGAGATAATAACAAAAAGGCCAAAAACAGATAAAATCTCATCAGATCCTGACAAATAATCATAGGAGGTCCATGCAATCAGTGGAGAAGATCATCAACCAGCAATGGTCAATGCCAACTCTAGCTTAACATCCCTGCATGCAGAATCACTGTGGAGAATATAACTTGACAATCCTTAAAGGGTTTACATTACAGTGTGCCACTAGACAGGTCTAGGAATCAAAGCACAATTTTAGGATGCAAAGATTCTCTCAACTATACATTTAAAGAATATTCCACTTTTATTATAGCCAGAGAACAGGATATGTGGAAGTGACATTCAACTAATTCAGTTAATGTCATAAACTTTAGAATAGGAGAGGCAGATGAGTATCAGGTTAAGAACAGGACTATAAGTAAAAGTACAATATTGATGAATACTTGTTGGAATATAAAGACTCCCAAGCACAAGGATGATGAAACCATTATCTCAAGGAAGACAACTGGACCAAAATAGGTTAACAATTTAAAATTAAGTAATTATTTGCCAATTCACCTTTGAGAAGCAGGTAGAAACTTTGCAGAACCTTTGAGATTAAATGGATCTGGAGGAGACTATGATGAGTGGATGTGGAAGTAGGAGGTTTGTAGGGATGAATGGCTTTTGTTGTCCCATGCATTATATAATATTTTTGCCAATTTTATTTCGGAAGTTACAGTTCAAGGCTTCAAATTATATTCTTCATTGCTTGGAAACCAATGCTGAATCTCACCATAGTCAACTATAAAACCAAGCAAATGTCACTACTGGATTTATCCAACAGCCAATCATGTATACAAGCCCAGATTGAGTTCAAATGTACAAGCAATGAATAAACACTAGACTGGAGGCAACCTTTCTGATTAAGTTTATGAATAAGTGTGCATTAGAATTCGAACATTACATACTAGTTTATCAAACCAAAAAAAAAGACAGTTCTTAGCAGTAGAATGCACATGCTAAATGGAAGCATCATGAAGTTTATATAGCAAAGAGAAATTTGTATAAGTTGTGCCACAGATTTGTTTTCATTAATCTAAATAATGAAGGAGTAAAATGGGGTGGGAGAAATGGTGGAACAGAGTCCCAGCCACCAAAAGCCAAGGCATGGTACCTCTGAGCAGGCCAAACACAGACCAACAGCAACTCTTAGCTTTTAGTCCTTTAATGACCAATTTTGTCCAGACCCAAAGCTGCATCAGAGAGCATCTCTGGCATCTCAGGTATTTATCTTTGACCAAAATAAGCCACTTTTTCTAAATGGAAACTTTCCATATGTTCTGCAGCACTGTGTCTAGAGTTGGAACTGTTGGAAATGTCTAGTTTTCAGGAATGGTCTTCCTGGAAAATAGGAGACCGTGTAGAAAGCATCTGATCATACTGGCAATTTTGACTTTGCACTCAAGATCACCTGCCTATTCATGAAAGAAAAGAAAGAAATTGGATTTCTATAGCACCTTTCATGACCTCAGGACATCCCAAAGCACTTCACTGCTAATGAAATTCTTTTGAAATGTAGTCAGTGTTGTACTGTGGGGAAAAACAACAACAATTTTACTGCACAGCAAGGTCGCACAAACAGCAGTGATTAATATGTTTGTAATGTTGGTTGAGGGACAGTTATTGAGGGAGAATTCCCTGCCCTCTTCGAACACTGCCACAACATCTCTTACATCTACTTAAGAGATCAGGCTGGCACTTGGTTTAACATCTCATCTGAAAAACGGGAAGGAACTACTTCTAAAATTGAGATTGGGTGTGGATGTGCAAATCAATTATATTACAGAAATACATCCAGTTGATAGCTTCCAGAAACCATCCACCACATTAAACATCCACTCACTCCAGCACCAGCGCACTGTCGTTGCTGTGTGTGCTATCTACAGAAATACCTCACCAAGGCTTCTTTGGCAGCACCTCACAAACCCACAACCTTCACCATCTAGAAGGACAAGGAAAGCAGGTGCAGGGGGACATCATCACCTCCAAGTCACACACTATCCTGACTTGGAGGTATCTTGTTGCTGGGTCAATGTCCTGTAACTCCCCACTCAACAGCACTGTGGTGATACCTCAACTACACGGACTGCAGTTGTTCAAGAACAGGGCTCACCACCACCTGTTCAAGGGTACTAAATGCTGGCCATGCGGGCAATGCCCATATTCAGAAAATGTTTTGGTTTTCTAAAAAAATCATAGTGAATAGTACTTCCACTGACTTTCATTTGAGTAAAAATAATGGGCTTAATTTTACCGGAAGGGAGGAGGTGCCGACATCTGGCTCCAAATAGGCTTGTTTAGTCATGCAGGTGGGAGGCAGAACACTGGATTTTGCCGACAGTGTCAAATTAATGCCCAGCAGGCTTGGAGGCCACCAGTAATGGGTGGTGGATGGGAAGTAGTCCTGGAATCTGAAACGCAGGCGCCATATTTTAAAGGGATGGTAGCACTCGGTTTAAAGCCATCACACATAGAGGCACATAAAAGAGAGAGTAACAAGGGTTGTTTTCAAGGAATGGCTGCAGTTAAAGGAACAGTAGCTCCCAGTGATGCCTCCGTGGAGGTGCTCCTCCAAACAGCAAGGTCACCGAGAGAGATGCTTTTCCCAGTCGAAGGGAAGATGGCTGGAGGTTGCAGAGGAAGTTAGCAGCCATTGGTTGGTTGCACGGATATGGTTGCAGCACTGCAAGCGATTCAATGACTTGTTGCACTCCGGCAAGGTGAGTGGACCTCATAATACCAAGCTCACTGTCCTGGATGTCACAAAAGGCATCAATAGAATGTGAGAGGAGGTCAACGGTTCAGGCATCAGGCATGACCAGGCACCAGCATTCACAGTGAAATGCATAGCAGCCTCACAGCAGAGGCCCTGGTTGGTCAATGTTGATGGCTGGATTGACACTACTGAATGGTCCCTTGCAGAAGGCCACCCAGTGGTGCAATGCTGGACCTTGAAACTGACACAGAACGACAAGTGCAGCTAGGCTATGAGAAACGAGTGACGTGGTGTACGTCTGTGTTTGCAGGAGAAGCGAGCTCACAATGCCAGGGAGCAGAGACAAACTGGAGACGAATTGCCATTGCCAGCTGAATTGACACCGATGGAGGAGGAGGCAATGGAGCTAGGAGGGCGAGGTGGGTGTGGAGCCCACAGAGAGTGAGTAACTTCATGGAACTCCTTTGAACCCTATGATGAGCACTACCTATGGTACACCTGTGGCCAGTGATGAACACAGGCAGAAGCAGTTGGTGAAAGCACAGCAGCCTAACTTCACTCTTTCCTCTTTCACAGATCAAGTAGCAGACGAAGCACCAATAAGGCAGAGGAAATGCATGAGACCTCACAGGAGGAGCCACCATCTGTAAAGACAGCATCACATCACTCTAGCGCACCCTCCACCAGCACGGTTGGAAAGGGTGGCACCAGCTGGTGAGAACACCACAGAAGCCTGCGAGCAGCTAACAGAGGCAGTGACAGCTGTGGCTACTCCCCAGAGAACTGAGGAAGGGCACAGAAATGCCCAGCTTCATACAGATGGCGAGCCTTGGGAGTCATTGGCAAAGTGGCAGATGCTGGAGCATCAGCATGAAATGTGTAGACATCTGTCGGAGTCTCCAGCAGCCATTTACACTCATGCGTGGACAATGGAGGAGTCCATCCATGCCACAAGTGGTAGCATTTCTCCGGCTTGTGGAAGCATGGCCTCCTCCATTGAGAGAGTGGTGACCCTCATCAACAGCCACATGCAGCATACCACCCAGTGGATGCAGGAGATGCACACTGACCTGCATACCATTGTCTCAGCCATGAACTCTGTGGAATGATGGGTAGGGGTGATGGGTCCAATACGCCTGGACCCTTGGTCAAGTACTACAGATATGCAGGGAAGGACAGTTGGACCTTGAAAGGGTGGGGGTGAGGCTGCTTGAAGCCCCTGGGGGGTTCTTCTCAGGGCACTCTTGCCATGACAGCGGCTCCTCAACCCCTTTGACAGTGACACCAATGCTTCATGAACGTGCGATGACAGAGGCATCTCCTGCACAGATGTAGGTCGCACCCCATCACCCCCCCACACCCATCCCCCCTCCATGTGCTGGGGCCCTCTAGGCCTCAGACACCCAGTGGACATAAGCAGCAGCTATCTAATGCATGGAGCAGAAAGGCAAGCAGCCTGCCTCCACTTCAGCTGCACGCGCCAGGATAGCACAACATAGGAGCACCTGCAAGCATTTGCGTAAAACCATTTCATTGCACTTGGGTCTCACCGGGTGACAGTTTGTTGTGTAGCATCAAAGATTTGGCTGAATGTGTCAAATGAAATATAGAGCTGGATTTTGCAGGCGGTGGGGCTCCTGGTACCAGGCCGAAAAGGCATAGGGAGCCCATTCTTGGCCTTTTCGTTCCCCGCACCCTCCACCACCACCCCATAACCTCAGCAATCCTCCGGTGTTTTGAAGCCTAAGTATCCCGTGCCAGGATCTCCGTCCATTTAAAGATGGAGATCCCGCCTCCAAGAACTACTGGCCAATCGCAGGGCCAGCAGCCCAGCATTATCGGCAGTGCCACTGGGAGTGGTGGCCACTGCCGGTATTGCAGAGGCCTTGGACCCAGGCCCAGCGCTGGAGACCCAGACCTCTGGTAAGCGAGGCAGCATTGCCAGGGACAGTCCGGAAGGCTTCGGTAAGGGGGGGGGGGTTAGACGGTGGGTGTGAAGTCCAGTGGGATGGGGGTCCATGGAGTTGTTGGTTTTGCCGGCGGGGGAGGGAGTCGCCCCACCCCCATCCCGAAGCCTACAGATGGCCTCTCTGTGTGGCAGAGGCAACCCCTGCCACTGGTTAGATCACAGCAATGCAGGAAGAGGCTCTTAAATAGTCACTAATAGACCACTTAATGGCCTCAATTGGCCTCTGGGCGGGAAGGCTGTTGTCGGCCTATCCACCCCCAGCAAAAATTGCTTGGCGGCAAGGCAGCGACGGGCCCTCCGACCCCCGCCACCCGTTGTGATTCTATGGGCACCCCCACCTCCGACCCCACCTCAGGGGCCCAATAAAATCCAGCCTATCATGTCTTGCTTCAGATAATGTCTTGAGTGATTAATTCAGCACCATTGAGCCATCACCAGCAGGTGAGCTCGATTAGGAGGTAATGAGAAGTTCTGCATGGCATGAGGGCAATGGTCAATATATGCCTTGGGTGTCATGTCATGACAGGCCCACTGAAATAGAAGGCAACCAAGGCTGTGTGAGGGAGAAGTGTGAAGCGTTTACATGGGCATTTAAAGTAGGCTGAGGAGAAACACGTTGGTATGAGTGATTTTCGTGTCTCCATAGCACGCATGTCAATGCTCGTTCACATCAGCTCCTTGGGTGCATTGACAGTGGCCGCATTATCATGAGTCCCTTCCAGATCCTCAGAGGAGGAGGAGGAGGAGGCTGCGCACTCAAGAAGATCCATGTTCTCTAAGACGATGCCCCTCTGGAGCACCAGGTTGCACAATAATATGTGAGACATTTGATGGTGATTACTGCAGGTCTCCCCCAGATTTATCTAGGCACCAGTACCTCATTTTCAGAAGGCCCGTAGCCTGCTCAATTGTTGCTCTTGTAATTGCATAGCAGCAGTTGTAGATGTCCTCTGCCTCTGTGTTGGGGTGCTGTACAGGTGTCAGGAGTCATGTCTTCAGAGACTAGCCCTTGTCACCCAGAGTCCATCTACGAAAATGTTTGGTTGGCCTGAAAAACTGAGGCACCTGAGACTATCTCAGGATGAATAAGCCATGACAGCTTCCCGGGAACCTTACACACACCTGCAAGATCCCTTTGCAGTGGTTGCATACTAGCTGTACATGCAATAATTGGAAACCCTTCCTGTTGACAAAGGCTCCTGGCTACATGCGTGCAGTCGATTATATCTGCACTTGGGGGAATCCAGCGATGGCCCCGAATCCAACCACTCTTTTGGCCTAATTGGCCTGATCTGTGCGAAACCATAAGTATTGGCCTGCCCTCCCAAGGCATCCATGACCAACTTGATGCAGCGATTGGCTGTTTTCTGGGATATGCCACATATGTCTGCAAAGGAACCCTGGAATGATCCTGAGGTGTAAAAGTTGAGGGCCATGGTGACTCACTGCCACAGGCAGCGGGTGGCCACCACATTACAGTGGCCTCAATTCCTCCTCCAGAATTGCGCAAAGCTCCGACACCACCTGCCGGGACAGCATCTTCATAGACACTGATGCTCCGACATCTCCATGTAGCTGAGTCTTTGCTGGTAAACCCAGGGTAGTGCCTTCTACAAACATCAGCCTCCAATTGTGGCTGTCTCTGCCCTCTTCGTCCTCATCCCTTTTCACCCTCACGAGCCTGCTGCTCCTGTGGGTGTTGCAACTCTGATTCCCTCCACCTATCTGTCTCTCTCTCCTCCTCACTGGAAGAGTCACAATGAGTGCCTGAGATCCATTGCTAAATGCTGCTGTCACATTTCATGCGTGAATGGCAAATCGGTGTGACCCTTCAAATAATCTGCCTCTGATGTACGCGCCCACTTTGCAGCACCTCCACCAGCTGATCCCGCCCGTCCTATCATGATTCTTACCTGCCCTGTGTTACAGCTGCTGCTCTCAATGGCTTCCACCTCTAGCCACCACTCAACTGCCACTAAGCTCTCACCTCCTTAGAGCTGAAGCTTTGTGGATCCCATGCGCCCCCAGCAAAATTTAAAAACTTCCTCAAAATAGCATTCAATTGACTTCTTAATTGCCTGTCTACCATCTCCACGTGCTCTCTCAACCCAGCCGCCCGATCACCTCTGGAAAAATTGGCCGGCGGCGGGAACACATCAGGGTTCCATTCTGACGCAGTGCCCCTGCCCCCACCAAATCCTCAAATCCCACCACCTCAGAGCCAGTAAAGTTCAGCCCAATATAAGTGGCTACTATCAAAAGAAGTGCATCACCTATCTGAGCAAGACAGAAACATACCACTTCCTTCAGCTGTGCTGAATGGAAGGAATCACGAGCAATGAATCAAGTTATAGATGAAAAAGCATGGCTCCTCCTGGTGGGCCTCAGTAGGTGTGAACTGTCGTTATTAGAAACCATCACATGCTGCTGAGTGAGTGATTGCATTTCCCTTTCATCTCTGGGATTGCAGTTTGAATCCATCCATGGTCGATATGTTGACAGTCACAGTTTATCTAACGAGTTGAAGACTTTTCAATGATTTTAGAAAATCTCACTCCTGACTCCTAGGGGTTGAAATTGTGCTGTGTAATACTGGCAATGAGTGCATTAGTACAGTTGCATGAAATTCTGTTCTCTACTATTTAAAAGTGTTAGCTAGTTTAAAATAAATAGGTTAATAAATTCATTAAAATATCAAAGTAATTTCAGATGACTGTGCTAACACATACATTACTAACATCCCACAATATGATTTCAACATACTTGTGGGTCTAAGTCCCTAGCACAAAATTGTTTATGATGCAGTATTACTTATTCAGAGAGACTGCAGGGCTGATTGGTGGAAATGTCCCATTAGGAGTAACTTGCAGAGTTTGGATGTCGTAAAGCAAGCTTTATCCTTCATCTGATTCGTACTATAACCATCCTGGGAGTGATTGATGCCAACATTGAGTGCAACAGTGGAAACATAATCCATTCAACAGCATAAAAATTCTCACTTAATGAGAACTTTTTAAAAAAATAAACAGAACATTTTATGATCATGTTCATTCAGGCAATGCCTGTGCATCACCTGCCTCACAGAAGGTTTGATGTGGTCTGTTGTCCTTTGGGCAACCCTAGTAATTCTTTCCCTGTGATATCTATCACCTGCTAAAACTGCAAGATCTTTGAATGCCAGAGTTTCTATCTGTTCTTTTGCTGTTTAATCTCGGTAACTAATAGTAGATATTTGGCTATGATGGTATTTTGTAGCACACTGCAAGTGTATTTGGCGTCTTATAAATTCTTAAGATGTCAACACATGGTACATTTTTCATGATGAAGTATTTACTCTGCAGCTCCACTAGTTAAACATTTAGAAATTGCTGTCCCTGCTATCAGTGGATGAACACTTCACATATTCATATGTCATTCCTCTATCCAATACAAAGGAATGATACATAGTAAGCACTCATTCACTAAAATCACCAAGAGCGCTTCTGGTCTTTCGTTTTTTTTATTCTTTCATGGGACATGGGTGTCGCTGGCAAGATCAGCATTTGTTGTCCATCCCTAATTGCCCTTGACAACTGAGAGGCTTGCTAGGCCATTTCAGAGGGCAGTTAAGAGTCAACCACATTGCTGTGGGTCTGGAGTCACATGTAGGCCAGATCAGGTAAGGACAGCAGATTTCCTTCCCTAAAGGACATTAGTGAACCAGATGGGTTTTTATGACAATTGAGGATCGTTTTATGGTACAATTACTGAGACTAGCTTTCAATTCCAGATATTTTATAAATTAATTGAATTTAAATTGCACCAGCTGCCATGGTGGGATTTGAACCCATGCCCCCAGGGGATTAGCCTGGGCTTCTGGATTACTAGCTCAGTGGCATTACCACAAAGCTGCCATCTCCCCCTTTTGTTTCTATTATAAATTCACAAAAGAGCAGTAAAATAGAGTTACTATATACCAGATAGTATTCACACGGTCTTCATTTTTGCCATTTTCCATTGAGAGAGTTTATTAAAAAACAGCACAAAACTTGCCTGGAGTGACTTTACAGGTGCATTCAATTTTAGTTTAACTGCTTAGTTTGCACAATACCACAGGCCATGAATTTTTCCAAAGTCACGGTTGTTAACTTATCCAGAACCCTCGCTCATGTGCATGAATAGGGTTTCCACCACACTTCTGACAAAGTTATGCAGCAGAATGCGAGCAGCTCCAAGGAAATTTCATGTCATAAACTCCCCTCCCCCTATAACACATCTACTTGGCACAATTCGGAAAGCTAGTGAAATTGTGCTTACTGTGGTGTAAAAGACAGCTAAGTCCAATTGTGCCAAACCACTTCTAAATTGATTTATTTCACAATAGATGTACCTTTATAGCTCTATCTATATACCCATAGAATAAACAGGAAGCCCAGTGACTTACTTGGTATAAATAATTGCTTAATGGATGCAGCCATGGTGGTAGCATGCACAGTACTGCACTAGTCATTCAGGCTCATCCGCTGCGCATGTACTTTATCGAAAAGTTGCCAGACTAGTACCAGAGATACAAACAAATGTTGCATCTGAACAGTAAAACAGTCATGCAAAACCTTACAGAATTAAACCACCAGCATGTAAATGATTGCAATATCCGGGGGACCTGTAACTGGCTTCTTGTTACGGTTTTATTTTTATTTTTAAAACCACATTTAATTACCTTAAACAGTGCCCAATTCCAGGTTATATCTTGGCTTTTTAAAGAACTCATCTGGGTAAACTCCTCATATAAGTCACCCTTGTTGACATCTATGACTAGTGTGATTTACTTTCATAGATTACGAACCCAGTGTGAAGCAGTAATCACTTGTTTTCTGATTAACTATGGACAGATGTTCCTGTAAAGCAAGAAGTTTAAAAAATATATATAAACTGGTTAAGTACTTACATGCACTATATTCAAATGACAATAAAGAACAGACATTTAGAAGGTTTGGTGATGCAGTATGCACACACTGCTCCTTTCAATTCTGGGAACTCAATTTAAATCTATCGAAGACAGAAGGGTCTGCTCTCCAGCAGCTGCTAAAGGTACCTAAGTGAGTTGAGTTTGGGCAGTGTCAATCCAGTTCTCACTCGGCACAGATCTGCAATACAAAACCACCCTTGGCACCAATTTAACAATTGCACATCAAGGAGCCACAAAAATAGTGCAAGGAATGAAAATGTCACACTCACATTAGTATGCTATAAACTCTCATGTCGATATCACTTTGTTTTAACTTGCAGCATATTAATCACAATTTATTCAGTGCGTATGCATCAGGTGGACTGTTTGCTAGCAGCGAATTAAATATATTATCCAAAAGGGTCACATTCCTTTTTGGGATCTGGTGGCCAGTATTGTCGGGCAGAGTTGCAAGGTCCTTTGGTTTGCTCCCTTGGCAGTTAATCAAAGGCCATCCTACCGTTTTTATAGGACTTTGAATTAATCGTGTGACTGTTTTCTTGTAAGGTCTGTTGAACTGAGTGCTCTGGTCCATTTTGAATTGAGATATCATGCATCTACTTGCTGTCATTCCCTCATCTTTCTTTGGTCATGCTTCATGTGCTGTGCTGTTCAAGTCATGGTTAGTTCCTCAAGGTTGAGGTTGCATCTATGAAAGCCCTTTAAGCAGTTCACATATTTCTGTTGGGAGAAACAAAAATCACTGAAACTTCACTGAAAATGATCAACGTTTCTTGGTTGATTAGCAATGATGCCATCAGTTTAGCAAAACTCAACACAGGTCAATAAATTAATGCCATACAATTCACATGGGTAAGAGCCCCCATGTGTCAAACTATTTTAGCAGAAACTAATTGGACATTTGTGTGTCCCCTATGCATATACCCATTATTACATTATCTGCTAGAACGATTTAACAAAATACAGTATTTACCAAAACACGACATGCAGGACTTTACAAACTGTGGAAACCAAGGCTGATTACACAGTAACTGTACTGCAATTACACAAAGCTACTTCACCAATGAGACTTCACAACCAATGTTACATAGGACACTCTGAGGTCATAATAGGTGCTGTAGAAATGCACGTTTTTCTTCCTTTACAATGAAATTTAAGCTATTTAAAATTTGCAGCATTGCAGCTTAGTGACTGGAATGGGACTCCATTTTGCTTGTCATCAAGTGTAGGGAAAAGACAGCCAAGAACATTCAAGGATGCATAAGCCAGGTCTCAAAGAGGAGCAGTTTTGTCTTTATTATAACAAAATTATTTATTAACTAAATGTGAAGCATATTTCTCCCCATTTAAGGTTGGAAAAAAAATGTCAGTGCAAGCATAAAGCAGACACCCGCCAGGCAGATTGTACACTCGAAAAGCTGTATACCTGCACCCACCAGGCATTAAATAGCCTGGGTTACAGTGCCTAAGGCACAAAAAAAAACTGTCAACAGACAACAGGATTCTGAGACTGCAGAAAGTCCTTCAAGGACATCAGAAAGGCGACAAAGAGTGAAGGAAGGAAGAAAGGAGGCCCATATTAGAACAGCAAGAATACAACTGTGCCAGCATAGATAAAACAGCTGTAGAGAGGAAAGGGTCCAGATTTCTTCTCGTTATAAATGAGACCCATAGTCTTTGGATTTTTCATTTACAAACATATATAGAGGAGGAGTTTTAATGCAACACTCTGCCTGTGTATCACTGATTGTCCTCAGCAGATTGCCTCTGGGCCTGCATGCTCAGCCTGCTCATCAGTAAGATGGTGACTGAGTTGCGATTCAATGCCGATCCCCAATTTAAAAAAAAACCTGCTAGCAGCAGAAAGTAAAGAGATGCCATCAGGAGGTAGGGTTTCCCATAGCCCAGCATTCATTGTGCTATTTCCTATCATTCCATCATGCATGTTTAAGCATTCCCAAGACTGACTCCTGAGCAAGGTGTTGCTTGAGAATGTGTCCCTCAAAACCTCTTGAAAGTTACACGGCATGTTATCACTGGCTTGGTGCTCCATGACTATCACAGTACAGATTCATGAGTTTCTGCCCATAATTCCTTAGAGTTTCTTATCTCAACTGTGTTGTTGTGGAGTCACTCCAAGTGGAGGCTCGGTATTTCCCACAGACAGGTGGGAAATCAAACAGTGAATTATCAGAGTATTCTCATTCAAATTCTTGAGATAGTTCATGAAAGTATTGGTTGTCATACTTACTCACCCACTTGACCACAGTTGGTGCATGCCCAGAAACGCTTGGGAAAGGGGGCGAAACTTAAATAATTATGAATTATTAACCATATAAACATTTTAGCTAAATTTCATTCATACTAGGTCATCGAAATAATATCACAGTAGACTTCTCACCTTGACCATTGGCCTTGTGCAGAGTGCACTGTAGGCTAGCCAATGATAACGGCCACTGATTCTTAGAGTATCGCACTGGTCACAATCTATGCTTCTTGGTTCAATCGGTGTTACCTGGCTCAGGTCTTCCAAATAGAAACCAGCTTGTCTGCTATTGGAATGATATGTTAAATCATGAATGAACTAGATCACATTGCCATCTAACAGAAAGGAGGCCAGCATTGCCAGACAGTCCATGCAATAAATCTGCTGTTTTAATGCCACTGACCAAAGGCCTTCTTTGTGTCTCACTAAAAGATGTAGGGCTGTAATTTATAGATCTGCCACCACATGTCACGGAGCCGCAACGATATTAAGCTCATTTAAATAGCTGGGGCAGCTGATGATGTGGAGGGGCGAGCTGTCCGTCCCTGGCAATGGTGTCAGTTGCCTGTGCACAGGCGCTGACGCCATTTTTAAAGGGCTTTGAGCCCAACAGTTCCATTTACATTGATGTAAAAAAAATTAAATAAGTTTATCTTGCCCCTCTACCCCCCCCCATAACCATAGAATTAATTACTTGTCCTCTCCTCCCCCAAAACATTTACTTTGTCCAACTGACCTTCGCCCCCACAAACTGCATAAACTTTACACTATAATCCTTCAAACCATCCCCTACAACAATAATATGACTTTGACCCAGCTCCCACCGCCCCCCACTCTCCCGCACTGAGAAACTTACCTGATCCCTTCTCCCCACCAGTGTTACACCTCGGTTTCCCAGCCAACAGTAACTTAATTTGTTTATTTTAATGAATTTAAATATTTAAATTGGGCTCCCGTTGCCGAACGGTGGGCAGGGCCACCACGAGTCCTCTCCGCCACTGGTAATATCGGGCCGGGCTTTTCCAGCGTTGAGGTCCATAGTGGGCCTCTCCTGGAGGCATTTTCTACCCCTACCCCCGCCCCCACCCCCACCACGACCCCCGATGTCGAGGTGTCTGTAAAATTCAGCCTGTAGCCTTTCAAGGCTTTCTAAAGCACACCGCTATGTGCCATCAACACTGAATAATAACAGATAGAATGTGATATGAAACTGTCCACTATCCAAAGTATATAAAGGCTCTGACAATTCACAATTCAATATACTGAGCAGCCTGTTAATATAATGCCTTTAACCTTGTAAAATGTCCCAAGGCACTTCGCAGGAGCATTATCAGGCAAAAATCGACAATATAGTTGAGGGCCATGCTCTGAAGATACAATACGCTTGTTTCAGAGAAAGAAATCTTTCTAAGGTGGATTACATGCTGCCACCCAACAAGCTGGTAGAACAGCAAAGGCACAGAAGCAGTGAATAAACTGTATGGGTGGATCGTGGACATGTGCCATTATTTCCAATGATCCACTCTCTGCCAGAAGCACAGTATCAAACTCCTTGTCTTAAATTTGGGTCTACTCTGGAACAAGCCACAAGGCACAACATAAAATAATGTCCCAAGAGGTGAAGGAAATGGATATTAACAGTGATTAAAATGGAATTTAAGGAGAACTCACCCTACCCCTACCATCCCACTTGTGTACCTTCCCCTTAACCTCACTCTCTCAAAACCACCCATAACACATCCCTCCCCTGCAGTCCAGCAATGCCAGCTAGTACTGAGCACAGAGATTTCGCCATCAAAATAAATGCTTTTCAATTGACATGTTTCTCCCCAGAATATATTTGACCTAGTCTTAAGATCACTCCAAACCGCAAGTGTAATCCAACCCTAATGCTCAACTCAATCATAAACACCAGCTTAACCCAAGACCAACTTTGCCAATCCTAACCCACAAGGATTCATCTGAAACAAAGATCACTGGAAAATACTAAATGGGCACAGGTAGAAACAAAGCCAGCAGGAGTGGCACAGTCAGGGGCAACAAGACCACCAAGAACAAGCAGAGATTCAATAAAAGGTTAAAAAAAAATTAACGTCCTTGCAGCAAGCATAAAGTAGTAAAGAACAGGAATGAAATAGATGTAAAAACATTTTCCTAATCTCAAGGTCAGCCAAATGGAAAAAGCTAAGTTTGGAATGTTCAAGAACTGGCAAGTACCCAGTGATTTAAATAACTGGATTTGGGTCTGATTTGACCTTCAACCTATGGAAGCAAGTAATTATCAACCAGTCCATTTAAAAAACTTAATAATGGACATCTGCTGACCAGCTGAGCGAAGGCAATTCCCGTGTGTTGAACACTGACTGTTTATTCAAATCGACTGGCCTTCTATTAGATTGTGCGAACACACTAACAGTGCTGCAAACTCTTGACCAAACATCAGACAATATCATTTGGCCTGCAAGTAATTGCTCAGCTGAAAGTGGGAAGAGCTCCAGGCTTTTATATTATCAGCCCAGATAGGATCACACTGGGTGTTGAACAAAAGGATGGTCATTTGCTGCTCTATGTAATCTAGCATGTAGACAAAAGTTACACCTGATGGACAACAAGCAATAACTATACCCTTTAGGAAGCAGAAAACAGATTGTTTTGCTGCTCTTGAAAGCATCTCACTCTGACCAGCTCCTAGCACGGCTTTTGTGTCACTCTTGATCAGCAACAACATAACAGTTGTAAGGCAGACAAAACTTCAACTTCACACTGCTCTGCCCCACCATTGGATTGACTTTTGCAATCAAGGAATAAGCAGAGAAACAGCAACAGTTTGATATAACCTTGTTGATTAACCAACTATGAGGCTGTGTGACTGCTGGAGGCAGGATGTACCAGCAAAAGGATTTGGTTGAATACTTCAGTTGTGCAATGACATCACTTACTGTGTTTTTGTTGGAAAACTGTCATCCACTCCATTTTGCACCATCAGGTATGTCAAGAACACACTTAAACCCCAGATCACTTTAACAAAGCTATGGGTAGAATTAGTGACAGAGGAACTTGGGCAGTAGGGAAATACACCATGGTCATCCCTTTGTCAATAATTGGTGTCACTCCAATGCCACAGTTATTGTTGCTGAAAATGAGCAGCATCTTTTAGACACCCTCAACTTTCCATCCAAAGAAAAAAGGACAAGCTTGAAATCAATCAATTGGCCAGTACATTTCCATTAACAGCAATTGTCAGCGCTTAGAGATAACCATTGACTATGCTAAAAACAGTTCATCTAGCTTGGTAGCAACTTCCACTGGGACAATATCAACAGAATAGATTGATTAGTTTTCCACAAAGCTTCCAATCTGTCATGCTATCACACCAGTGATACCACTGAATTACGCTTAATCTTCTACTGGTTGCAGCCCAACTAAATTATGCGTCAACCTTTCCAAAACCAAATTCAATGCCATTACGTCTCTATTTGCAACTCGACATCACAAATGCCCCCAGAAAATGAACGAATAGTGATCAACTCCCCTCACAAAATTGGCCAACTGATTGTGGAGCTATTAAGGATATGGCACTGAATAGCCCCCCAAAAAAACATTTTACCAGAACTTCTAAGCGGACCCACGATCAACAGAATGGAAGATTCTGCAAGAATGGCCATTTGTTCATTGGGTTAATCAACAACAAGATTGCCAGATATACCACTGAGACTTATTTTGTGAACCTCCTGATAAACAGCACACCTAATGTTATATAGTTTCCATGTCTATGGGACTGTTTAATTAAATTTTTTATACAGTTCAATTGTATGGACTGTAAGTTAGTGTGACATGGATGCCACTAATATCAGCTGCATAAAAACAAAGGGCAATTCAGGGGAAAAAATCAGCAAACAAATCGGACAGGGAAAGCGGGAAAGCAAGAAAAGGCCTGCCTTCAAGGCCTCTTCACAAAGGACGAGGGCAACACTTGTCACAATACAGAATATGAAGCAACACATCGGCCACAAGATTCAGTCCCTCATTCTCTCCCACATCACAGCAAAACAACAGGAGCTCAATGCACTGCTTTTGAAGATTTGCAGGCTCCAATGCACCCGCTCATTGAGCATCATGCATTGTAATTGGTCAAGTACATTGCCTGTTGCTGACTCCATCAGTTCACCGACCAGCACAACGCTATGTGATTGTGTTGGTATGAATGATATAAGATTATTAACCTGATACATTGGGCTAGATTTTCCCGGTTGGTTCGCAATCCTGATGTCGGCCTCAATTCTGGGTCAGGAACTCGGAAATGGCCATGGTGGTATGTCGCTCGATCTTCCTGGAGGCAGCCAATTAAGAAGTTGCCTCCTGGAGCCCTGTCCAATTAAGGACTGCAGAGGAACCAGTGAAGTAGGAGGCCTAATGGGAGGGTTCATATCGCTGTGTGTCAGATGCCCCACCGGGAGAGGTGGATGTTGCTGAGACAGGCAGAAGACTGCGAGAGTGCCTCAAAATTGAGACATTCTCTGCAGAATTGTAAAAAGTTAAAAATCCCTCCACAGGACAGGCTGTGGTCATCGCATCCCAGTGAGTCCATGCTGGGATGATGGAGAGGAGGCGTCGATGGTCCCCTGGCCTGCTATCAGAGAAAGCCTCCAGTTCAATTCCAAGCTTCAGCCTCAGTGGGGGCCTGGCTGCCGTCGGGAAGATCCCAGCACCATCTATTCCCCAGTTGGCCCGATAATGGGCCTCTTTAGCTGCCCGCTGCTTTTGGGTGGGTAGCTTCTGCAGCATTCACCCCACCTCCAGCAACAATGCTCGGAGGCGGGAATGCATCAGGTAGCAGACCAGCTGCACTGTTTCCCTGTTTTGCTCCCATCCCACCTCCTAATCCACCTCCAAAGAACATGGAAAATTCAACTCATTAACATTTGTGGAGAGAGAACTTGCCTTTATATAGCATTTTTCATGACCATAGGGTGTCTCAAAGTACTTCACAGCCAGTTAAATCCTTTTTGAAGTGCAGTCACTGTTGTAATGTAGAAAACAGGGCAGCCAATTTGCACAAAGCAAGGTCCCAGGACACTGGGAAGAAGTCTTGTTTGAATAGTGCCATGGGATCTTTTATGTGCACCTGAGAGGGTAGATGGCACCTCGATTTAATGCCTCATCCAAAAATCAGGACATTGGACAGTGCAGCACTCCCTCAGTGATTTTTGGCTGGGCAGGGGTTGGGGACAGGACATGACATCAGCCAGGGTTCTTGCTCCTGACTTCTGTACGAACAGTGCATGAAAACTGGATAAGGTCAGGATCCAGCTCAGCTGTGATTCTCCTCATTTTCAATCCTGCCGACACTCACCTCCTGGGGAATGAGGAATGGGGGAAGAGCATCAGAGGGTAGCCGAACTCAGGAAACCATACTACAGTACAAGTCAACGCCTACAGGATGGGGTGGAGACAGTGGACAAGGAGGTTACTTCGAGAACCAGCAGATACTTTAGCCAAAGTTGTTTGACATAATTGTAGTATACAGGCAGACAATGTTCAAACAGCACGGTTAAAAAAAAATTTTGATCACATGAAGAGTGGGAAGCCCAAGAGCACAGTAGGGTAAAAGGAGCGGCAGAGAGATAGAGAATACTGCGAGATCAAATCAACAAAAAAATAGCCGAGGAGTGACATCACAGGACAACAGGTAGGTGATTGGTTGTTCAGAGATCCAGAGGAAAGGAGTGCAGACCTCAAAGAGCTCAGGGACTGAGCAGTAAAGCGGAATGAGTGCAAGGGTCAGGGAGTCAGGTTATAAAGAAAACGATGTCGTCAACACAAGGGAAGATGCTCTTACGTTTTTTTAATATAAGCCATTAATAAGTCTTTAGTTTATTTCTGTTAAATGTAGTTAGTCGAACAAATAGGGGCATGGCAGGGAACCTAAGTTCTGTGGACTGCACATTCTGTTCCATGTGGAAACTCCAGGGCACTTTTCACATCCTGAACAACCACATGTGCAGGAAGTGCCGTTACCTGGAGGAGCTTGAGCTCCGGGAATTGGAGCTTGAGCAGAAGCTGGCGTCACTGCAGCGCATCTGTGAGCTTGAGAGCTATGTTAATAGCATGTTCCTGGATTTGGTCTCCCGGGAGCTTAAGGGTGTGGAGGCAGAGAGGGAATAGGTGACGACCAGGCAGGTAGTGCAGGAGTCCAAGTGCATCTCGCTCACCAGCTGGTATTCAGTCCTGAATACTGGTGAGAGTGATGGTTCATTTAGGCAGTGCAGCCAGAGTCAAGTCCACATCATCACAGGTGGCTCAGCTGTACAAGGGGGCAGGAGGAAGATTGGGAAAGCAATATTGATTGGGGGGTCTATTGTTAGGGGAACAAACAAATGTTTCTGTGGCCACAGACACAAAAACATAAGAACATAAGAAATAGGAGCAGGAGTAGGTCATGAGGAGTAGGCCCCATGAGCCTGCTCCGCCATTCAATAAGATCATGGCTGATCTGATTGTGGCCTTAGCTCCATTTTGCTGCTTGCCCTCCATAACCCTTGATCCAACCCCCCACCCCTCCGTAGATCAAAAATCTGTCCAACTTAGCCTTGAATATATTCAATGCCCCAGCCTCCAGACGTGAATCCAGGATGATATGTTGCCTCACTGGTGCCAGGGTCAAGAATGTCACTCAGAGGCTGCAGAGCGCTCTGAGTGGGTAAGGTGGATAGTAGAGATCCATAATCAGTACCAACGACAGGTAGAAAGAGAGATGAGGTCCTACAGGCAGATTTTAGGGAGCTAGGAATGAAACTAGCAAGCAGAACCTCAAAGGTAGTAATCTCCAGATTACTCCTAGTGCCACGTGCAAGTGAGTTTAGAAATAAGAAGATAGAGCGATGAATGACTGGCTGGAGAGATGGTGCAGGAGGGAGGGCTTTAGATTCCTGGGACATTGGGACTAGTTCTGGGGGAGGTGGGATGTATACAGAGCCAGGACTAATGTCCTTACAAGACAGTTTGCAAGTGTAGTTGGTGAGGGTTTAAACTAACTTGGCAGGGGGATGGGAACCAGGATGTAGTAATAGAAAGGAGAAACATTGTGCACAAAGGACTGCAAGATACAGATAGCACTGGAGTATTAGGTGGGGTCAGAGTAAAAGGGAGTTCAATAGGGTCTAATTGAGTTTATTGTGCATGTGTTTAAATGCACAAAACATGGTAAATAAGGTTGGTGAGCTGCAGGTGCAGATAACCATGCGAGAGTACGATGTTGTGGCGATAATGGAGACCTAGCTCAAAAAAGGACAGGACTGGGTACTAAATATTCCTGATACAAGGTATTCAGGAAAACTAGGGAAGGAAAGAAAGGAGGAGGGGTGGCAGTGTTGTTTAAGGAGAATATAACAGTGTTTGAGAAAGAGGATATCCTAGAGGGCTCAAGGACAGAATCTATTTAGGTAGAGTTAAGAAAAAATAGAAGTACCTTTACACAACTGGGTGTATTCTATAGGCCACCAGCTAGTGAAAAAGACATAGAGGAGCAAATTTGTAGGGAAATCAGAGAGGTGCAAAAATTATAGCGTAGAGATAATGGAGGATTTTAATTATCCTTATATAACGTGGAATAGTAATACTTTAAAGGATAGAGAGGGAAAAGAGCTTTTGAAATGTGTTCAGGAGAATTTTCTTGATCAGTATGTTTTTGGGCCAATAAGGAAGGAGGCTTTGCTGGATCTGGTTCTGGGGAATGAGGTGGGTCAAGTGAATGAAGTGTCAGTAGGGGAATATTTAAGGAACAGTGATCATAGTATCATAAGGTTTGGGCTAGCTATGGAAAAGGACAAGAAGCAATATAGAATAAAAATATTTAACTGGAGGAGGGGCCAATTTCAGTAAGGTGAGAACAGATCTGGTCCAGGTAAATTGGAGTCAAAGATTGGCAGGCAAAACTGTAATTGAACAATGGGTTGCCTTTAAAGAGGAGATGGTTCGGGTACAGTCGAGGTACATTCCATGAGGGGGAATGGTAGGTGGCAGGCAAACCCCCCCTACCTGCCAAGACTGAGGCACACATTACCTTGCCACATGAACAAAAACTTAAAATTGCAAGCCCTGACTGGAAGGACATTTGCATAGTACCAAACAATGTTGAAACAATGGGGACACAGCAGTTGCTTCCCCAATACACAGAAGTGGTCAGACCAGTTTTAGCCACATGACTAACTGGCTGTTGCAGAGAATTTGAACTTCCAACAAAGGATTTGGACAGAACGCCGTGTGCTCATGGACTGAGAACATCTCCTGTCCTGTCTGCCTGCCTTTATCTCTTCCCACGGAACTGAATCTTGTGAAAGCACGTGAAACTCAAAGAGAGAAAGGTTTCCTACATGAGCAAGGTTTTAAGAAGACTACTGGGCCCCAATGAAATGCAAGACCACATCTTCAATCAAGGACTACAGCGAGCTTGAGAAACAGTAACAAGATATTGCCTCAAACTGTTCTACTTACCTTTTATTCTGCTATTTTCTTTCTGTCCCTATCTGCATGTTTATATTGCATGTGCATGTTAGCATGGACGCATCGTAGGCGTGAACCGTATTAGAGTTTAAGTTTAAGGTTTAATAAATTTCATCTTTCTTCTTTAAACCAAAGAAAGCCTGTTTGTGCTCATTTCTTTGCCTTATAATTGGCAAGTTGTGAACAAGGATTCACAAAGGGGGAACTCAAAACACAGTGTGTTTAAAATTAAACCATGTTACAATAAGACAAGGTGAAGATAGTAGCAGACCCCTAGACACATTGCTCACCTGGTTGTAACAGTAGGACAACCAAAGACGAACTCGCTGGATGACGAGAGAGATAGAGAGTAAGGCGAAGTGAAAAAGAGTGTGTATGAACAATGTCAGTTTGATAATACAAGGGAGAATCAGGCTAAATATAAAAAGTTCAGAGGGGGAGTGAAAACGAAAATAAAAGCAGCAACAAGAGAGTGTAAAAGAGACTGGCAGCTAACATAACAGGGAATTTAAAAGTCCTCTATAGACAGATAAATAGTAAAAGGGTAGTAAGAGGAAGGGTGGGACCAAAAAAAGGGCATCTATGCATGAAGGCAGAGGGTATGGCTGAAGTACTAAATGAGTACTTTGCATTTGCCTTTACCAAGGAATAAAATGCTGCCAATGTCATTGTGAAAGAGGTGGTAGTTAAGACACTGATAAAGAGTAGATATTAGAAAAGCTAGCTCTACTTAGTTGATAAATCATCTAGACCAAATGGGATGCATCCAACGATACTGAGAGAAGTAAGGGAAGAAACTGCAGAGGCACTAGCCATAATTTTCTAATCCTCCTTAGATACAAGGGTGTTGCCAGATGAATGGAGAATTACAAATGTTACACCCTCATTCAAAAAAGGGTGTAAGGATAAGCCCAGCAACTACAAGCCAGTCAGATTAACTTCGGTGGTGGAAATGCTTTTAGAAATGATAATCTAGAATAAAATTAAAAGTCACTTGATCAAGTGTGTATTAATTAAGGCAAGCCAGCATGAATTTCTTCAAGGAAAATTGTGTTTAACTAACTTGATTGAATCTTTTGATTAGCTAACAGACTAGGGCAATGCGGTTGAATTGGTGTACCTGGATTTCCAAAAGGTTTTTGATAAAGTGCCACAAAATGGACTTGCCAGCAAAGTTGAAGCCCATGGAATAAAAGGAACAGTGGCAGCATTGATACAAAGTTGGCTGAGTGGCAGGAAACAGAGAGTAGTGGTGAATGGTTGTTTTTCAGACTGGAGGAAGGGGTAGAGTGGGGTTCCCTAGGGCATGTACTAGAGCCACTGCTTTTCTTGATATATATTAATGACCTTGTCTTGGGTGCACAGGGCACAATTTCAAAATTTGCAGATGACACAAAATTTGGGAGTATTGTGAGGAGGATAGTGAGAAAGAGGGCATAGACAGCCTGGTGGAATGGGCAGACAAATGGCAGATGAAATTTAATATTGACAAGTGTGAAGTGATACATTATAGGAAGAATGAGGAGAGGTAATATAAAATAAAGAATACAATTCTAAACGGGGTGCATGAGCAGAGACAAAAATCATTGAAGGTGACAGGGCATGTTGAGAAAATGGTTAAAAAGGCATACAGGATCCTGGGCTTTATAAATCAAGACATAGAATACAAATGCATGGAGGATATGATGAACCTTCATAAAACTCCGTTTCAGTCTCAACTGGAGTATTGTGTCAAATTGTGGCACCACACTTTAGGAAGGATGTGAAGGAATTAGAGAAAGTGCAGAAAAGATTTAGGAGAATGGTTCCAGGGATGAGGATCTCAGTTACGTGGATAGGTTGAGAAGCTGGGGCTATTCTACTTAAAGAAGAGAAGGTTGAGAGGAGGTTTGATAGCGGTATTCAAAATCCTGAAAGTAGACAGAGAGAAACTGTTCCCATTGGCAGAACAGTCAGGAATGATAGGGCACTGATTTAGTGATTGGCAAAAGAACCAACGGCAACATGAGGAAAAACCTTTTTATGCAATGAATGGTTAGGATCTGGAATGCACTGCCTGAGATGATGGAAGCAGATTCAATCATGGCTTTCAAAAGGGAATCAGATAAGCGCCAGGTGGAATAAAAATTGCCGGGCTACAGGGAAAGGGCTAGGGAGTGGGACTAACCGATTTGCTGTTGCAGAGAGCCAGCACGGACTTTATGGATCAAATGGCCTCCCTCTGTGCAGTAACCATTCTATGATTCTACAATACAACATGATATAGAATCATACAACACAGAAGGAGACCATTCAGCCCATCATGCCTATGCCAAATCATTGAGCTTTCCAATTAGCCCCACTCCCCTGATGTTTCCCTATAGTGCTGAAAAGCCTTTTCAACTGTTGGTCCAATTCCCTTTTGAAAGTTGCTATTGAATCTTGTATAAACAACCATAAAACACAGCGAAGGAGATGCTCTTTTAGGTCAGTGCATTTAGGTGCACCAAATAACTGGATTTCTAGATTGCAATAAATCTCTGCTATGCCTGACCCAGTAGTGCTTACTACCACCTTTGGGCTGTAATTTGTAATGACATTTCCTGACTATTTTCTTAGCCTGGCATTTAAAAGATATGTAAACACCTCAAACAAAAATGATGCAAGTCCAAAGTATCAAAAACAAATTCATAAAAATGTTTTCCACAGAGAGTTGCAAAACAGAGAGAATGTGTGTGTTTGCGTGCGTGTGTGCGTGTGTATTACAATGAAATTTGCAATGGAAAACAGATGCTCTCTGGTTAAGGACATGCAGGTAATGACAGGAGTTGCATTGGTAATATGTACATGCTGTAAGTCTGGAGCAGCTGGTTTTACTTCCAGCAGCAACATCTATATATCAGTCTTTCCTGACCATAAGCTGTACCCTTCCCTCTGGGACAATTTTATGTGCTGCCAGGTACAGTAATTGGCTATAGCTGCGGCTGCCTACAAATTTTTATAGTACAGCTATTATTTTAATGTTGGAACTGCAGAAGTCCTAGGAGATTACATCAGTTAGGCCCCATAATCTCATAAAATTAAGCAAATTGCATAGCCAAAAATCACAGCAGATCATTATGTATGAAATCCCACAATTCACAAGGTTATGCTCAACAAAAGGTACGAGTCAACTGCCCTAATGTTCCAACGCACAGCTGAACTCTGCAAGGTTCTGGAATTTACTTGTTTTTTGACAACCAAAAACATGCAGAAAGAGGTTCCAGACAGGAAGTGTTCCTTTATCCCAAAACAGTGCAGGGCATTTAGCCACGGGCAACATGCATTAGCCTTGGTCGGCTAGATATTTGCAGTGGTTAGTAACCCCAACTGGTAGAGGAACTCACAAAGAGAGGCCAGATTAATTTTCTTTCTCTTCTTACCCTCTATTTTACACCATTTATTTCCTGAAGGTGGTGACTTACAGATCCACAGACAGATAATGACTGCTCTCTACTACCTTATCCAGCTAGTCTACATCTGTGAATCTAAGTGGCATTTGTTGATAATTCTATTTGAGTTTGGGATTTTCAATGCTAAGCATAATCCTTTCAGCACCCAATTTCCATACCACACGTAATTTCCAGCTAAGAGGAGCTGGCAATGTGAAGGGACAAAGGAAGCTCCAGATAGAACAGAATTGTCACTGATGGTGGAGAGGAGGGAGCACGGAACAAGGAGTCATTCTATATCAGAAGATGAGAGGATGTAACGATGATTGCATCGCTGGGGGGAGGCACTGAGGTGGACAAGGCAAGATTGTAATTAGATTGGTAAGCAAGGACAATGACCTTGAAGTCAATCATTGGAATCCATTTGAACCTGGCAATGTACCTGTAAACTGCAAGGGAGCAAAAAAGGTAGCTATCCAAAACAACCTACTGTGAAATTCAATCAATTCTTAAATATGCTGAAGAAGAATCAAGGGTAATGATTAAGGGTAATCAAGTCAAACTGGCATAAGGTTCAAATGAGAAATGCCAATCATTGCATCAAGCCCACTCATTACAGTAGACCATGAGCAGTTTGGTCAGTCATGGACCTTCCCCAAATCTGAAGGAGATGAATAAAATTTCCAATAAGATAATTCTCTTCAATTACTTCATGATTTTAAATGTAATAAACAGAAAACTCCAAGAACATTACAGATCCTATTTTTGCATCCTACAGAGGACATTTTCATTGTTCCAATAGAAAAACAGTGTTTGGTTCTCTATGGCCATATTTATCCTACAATCATCTTCCACTTGGTAGGCAAAAATATAACTTTCACCAATACATCTTGAGTTTTTATTCACAGATGCATCAGGGGAGGCTGTGACGTAGTGGTAATGTCACTAGACTAGAAACCCAGAGTCCCAGGCTAATGCTCTGGGGACATGGGTTCAAATCCCACCATGGCAGATGGCGGAATTTGAATTCAGTTAACACATCTGGAATTAAAATCTAGTCTACTGGTGACCATGAAACCATTGTCGATTGTTGTAAAAAACCCATCTGGTTCATTAATGTCCTTACCTGGTCTGGCCTACATGTGACTCCAGACCCACAGTAAGTTCACTCTTAAATGCCACTCAGTTGGGATGGGCAATAAATGCTGGCCTAGCCAGTGCTACCCACATCCCACAAATGAATGAAAAAAAACTGGCTTATCACTCCAATTAAAATCATGAGGATGGAACAAGCTTGGTATCAATTGGACACATCGCTTCAGTAATACCTAAAGCAAATAATGCTACTTACACTCCATCAGTCAACTGACTTTTGACCAAGGGTCTGAGCCCAGAATGTCAACTTCTCCAATATCTCCACAGGTGCTGCCTGACCTGATGAGAATTTGCAGCATTTTCTTTTTATGCTTCAAGCATCTGCAGTATTTTGTTTGTGCTCAAGCTGATACCTATGTAGATATGGCACTGACCAAATGGAATATGGGCCACCTGATCTCTGTCCAAGCAATCTTCTGTTAATACCCTGAAAGGAACACCAAGCTTCACTTATATTGTCAAGATATTTGGATGTACTGAAGCAGAAAGATTCCATCTTGGAATGACGTCCCCAAATAAGACAGAAATTAAGGCTTCATCTGGGCTCAGGTCAAGCTGATTTATTGTTACCAAGTGCCATATCCTAATAATGGAATAACTTCAGTGTTCAAAAAACTATAACCGCGAAGTGAATATGTTCACAGCTCCAGTTTAATAATGATGCTTTGCAGCATTAGCCAAACATGGAAAACTCATGGACAGACAATGTTAATAGTACAAATGAACAATGAAACTTATTTCATATGAAGAGACTCCATTGTTGACTTGACAGAGTACAAGTTTGAGGTCAACTCCAAACTAGATCATCTTAAATCAGGCTCATTTAATAATTCCAAATGTAGTCTTATCAATGAGTTACATCAGGGATTCTTAACCAGGGGGCTGCAAATTTTAAAAGGGTCCACCAAAAATAACTTTTTTTTTCTCAATCTAGGGTCCTCAGAAGCAAAAAGGTTGAGAACCTCTGAGTTACATCAAGCTAAAATAACCTGGTTAGAAGTATAACCCTGTGACCTTGAGATAGAGCCTTAGTTTCACATTGGCTAAATCATTTGAAACATTGAATAATTTTTCCCTTTTCACCTTGCTAACACATTCTGTCCATTTGTTGTGCTTCCTGTACCAGTGCCATTTCCCCATGTTAGTATGCAGGTACAGCAAGCAATTAGGAAGGCAAATGGCATGTTGGCCTTTATTGCAAGAGGATTTGAGCACAAGAATAAAGAAGTTTGCTACAATTGTACAGGGTTTTGGTGAGACCAGACCTGGAGTACTATGTCATTTTGGTCTCCATATCTAAGGAAGGAGAAACTTGCATTGGAGGCAGTACTGTGAAGGTTCACTAGATTAGTTCCTGGGATGAGAGCATTGTCCTATGATGAGAGGCTGAATAAATTGGGCACCTCTGGAGTTTAGAAGAATGAGAGGTGATCTCATTGAAACATACAAGATCATGAAAGGGCTTGACAGGGTCGACACTGAGAGGTTGTATCCCCTGGCTGGGAAATCCAGAATTTGGGGGCACAGTCTCAGCATAAGGGGTTGATCATTTATGACTGAGATTAGGAGAAATGTCTTCACTCAAAGGGTTGTGAATCATTGGAATTCTCTATCCCAGAGGATTGTGAATGCTCCATTGTTGAGTATAGTTAAGGCTGAGATAAATTTTTGGTATCTCAGGGTATCAAAGGATCTGGGGAACAGATGGGAAAGTGGAGTTAAGACAGAAGATCAGCCATGATTGTATTGAATGGTGGAGCAGGCTCGAGGGGCCGTATGGTCAACTTGTTCTCCTAATTCTTATTATGTTCTTATGTTCAATTGATGCTGAATTGTATCTGCCATTCCTTTGTTCAGATGTTTTCAAATACCAGTAAATGATACTACAGCTATCACCTGCTAAACAGCTTGACACAAACAGGTTTTATAATTTTACTATAAGTACCCTCTTAAAAGCTTACATGGTGAATAACTGAGCTGTAGAGATCAGGAATGTCCTAGGACGGATCACTGATCCGGACGGAATTAATTTATTTCAGCCAGAGATCGCTACAATTGGACTAGTGTCATTGGTCAGGGAGAGGTCCAGTTCTCTGACCACCTCCCCCACTCCTCTCCCCTTTATCGTGCATGTGTCTCTGTGCATGTGTGCCTGTGAAACTGTTGGGATGTGTATAGGATTGGACTCAACACAGTCAGTCAAAATAATCTACCAATCTCACAATCAAGGCTTACACATGAATCATGGTCATAATAGGAAGGTAATAAAGGGTTCCTGGTCCCTGTGCAATCGAACCACAATAAGGAGCTATTACTGACAGAATTAAGAGGAAAGAATTGGCAAAATCAAACCAAATGCCATTCTGTATAGCTTGAAATAAGTGAAAGAATAGAAGACATGTTGCCTGTTTCCCAGATTAAGCCTGTCCATTTATATCATCTTCAGCTTTCTATTGGTGAACTAACACATCATTAATGCCAAGGTTGAACATTTCAATACATGCATTAGAGGTATTTTTTATCTAGATAGCTTGAAGATTTAGAAGGGTGCCCAATATAGTAAGTAATACTTTAGACAATTCAGTTCCATTGACCTGCAACTCATTCTGCCATATCCAAGTAAAGTTGCAATATATTTTGGTGATCCTGCTCTCATTATTGAATACGCAAACCAATTTATTGAACAATGGTAAATTATGCTCAATTCACAACCATTTCATGTCCAGTTATACCAATCAAGTCTATCAGGAATAAGCATGCAATTCCCCTCCCCATCCCCAGTCCATTGCTGGCCCTGACATGATTCTCATATGCAAGTGCTTTTTCCAAGCTGAAGGAAATGAAGGAGATCAAATTTTTTTTTATCCTGCCTTCTCATAATTTCTCTTGTAGTTGGTCAAGCACAAAACTCCATTGGTGGATCTACGAATTCTCCTATTACTTGTGGGTGAACAGAGCACAATGGTATCCAATTTGGCACACATTGGTCATCTGACTCAGACCACAAGTGCAGGAAATGGAATCAGCTCAATTGTGAAATAAGAAATACTCTCCTAAGATTGGGGCTGAGGCAGAGTGCCTGGAGCTTCACAATTGCAACTGGTTGTCCCCTACAACATCCGAGAATGAGCTTGATGCTGACAATTAAAAAGAGAGAAAAGTTTAAACTGCTACAGGGTAGAATTAGTGTGCTGGAAACAAGTTTTCTGCCCACTCTCCACATCTGGAAATGGCAGGGGTGTAGGACCACAGAGGCAAAGAGAAAACAGGATCAGACAGACAAAAATGACACTTAAATATTCGAAGAGAATTGCAGTTTCTCCTCAAAAATACTTGGGCCTGCAAGGTGTTGAAGTTGGCAGCCAGACAATACGACACAGCCCTGGCTTTCTAGTTGATGGATATTGATGGTGAACGACATCGGGAGGGATGCCAAGAATTGAAAATTAAGGAAAAAATTATAACAAAACTTAAAGAAAATGTGCCAGTTCATGCAGAGCACTTTCTACATCTGTATTTATAGAATACCTTGTCACGTTGAAATGTGCCAAGTGCTTTGTATAATTAATTACTTTTGAAGGTAAAGGCAAACGTCTTTATAACCTATTGCTTGGTGTACTTGAAGTTATTCACAGTTGGCCACTTCTTATTTGCAACAAAATATATAGCAGTTACAACACAAAACCAGATTTTACCCAACTATTCTGTATCAGCCTTTAGCTTCTATGTGCGCTAATAGTTATAATCATATTTTCCCTACTCGGTCCCATATCCCATCAACCTCTTTTCCTCTGTCTGCCTATCCGATCTCACATTGAATGTGGCGTAATCTTTACCTTGATTATTTGGTCTGGTAGTGAATTCCACAGCCTCACAACTCTACATGCAAAGAATCTTCTCCTGCCCTCTATTCCAAATCTCTTTCATTCAATGTCTTGGTCTGTGGCTCCTCGTTCTTGAACCCCTCAACCACTGGACAATTCAGTTTTCTGCAGATGGTGGTTTTGACTATTAAGTGGACTGCTTGACCTGCTGGGGAAAGTCTCAAGAAAGTTGTCTTCCAATTAAGGAACATCAAGGCAGTGAGGCCTTTGGCAATTTTGCAATTTGTTCATTAAACTGTTCTAGCACAATGTGCTCTAGTAACCTGATTTACATCAAGGGTTGGATTTTACAGCCCACGACTTCGGGGGTTGTGGTGGTGGCAAGGGGTGGGTGGCCAGAAAATGGCTCTGGCAGAGGCCTGCTCGTCGCGGGGAAGGCCCGGCCCCATATTGCTGGTGGCGGCGAAGCCTCGTGGTGACCGTACCCCCGCGCTCAGCGATGGGAGCCAAATTTGCATAGGTAAATTTATTTAAATAGATGAATTAATTAATTACCCACTCCCGCTGTCTGTTCCGGTGTGATATTGGTTCCGGAGGCTGGCACTCCTGTGCCTTTGGATCTCCGTCCAGAGATCCAAGATGGAACACTGTTGGGGAGGAGGGAGCAGTTAAGTTTCTCTGTGCAGGGTTGGGGGGGTGGGGGGAGGGGAGCAGCGTCAGAGCAATTTAATTGGATTAGGGGATGGTGGGAAGGGGTAAAGTTTAAAGTTTATGAACCTTGGGGACGGGGGGAGATCAGGTGTACCAGGTAAGTGTTTTGCGGGGGTGGTGGTGGTAGAGGGCAGGTACTTAATTCTATCATTATTGGGGGGGTAGGTGGGAGAGTGTCAGGATCAAGTTATTTAATTTTTTTAAAACAATGTCCCTTTAAATTTTAAATTGCAATGTAGGGCTTGAAGCCCTTTAAAAATGGCTCCCTCCATCGAGGTTTGAGGGTGGCGCGGTCTGCCCTGGCCATTTAAGTGAGCTGCCGTGCTGAGTAGCACAGGGGCTCCACAAACGGGCCACCATTGCTTACGGCCAGCGGCTGCAATGAAAAATCCAGCCCCAAATGTCAGACATAGACTTAGAACAAGTTTACATATTTCATGAAATTAGTTAGAAATGCCTTTATGTTACATCTTAGAAATATCATTGTTTAGGAAATAACTAGTTCCATTGGACATGCCAGTTTTCAACACACACACACACACACACACACATACACCAGGAGAACCCTTATTATTAAACCTCAAAACTACAAAAATAATCAGTTTAAAGAAAGAAACTTTACTTCTGCTTGCTTTGTCAATCATTCTTCCTCCTTTTCTCTTCCTAACATTTCAAAACTTTAATTTTATTTTTCTATCTAAAGTACCATTTGCAATACCACATATCTATAGTGGAATACAGTTCTTGTGACAGATTTGAGAGGTAATAAACTCCATAACTGGACGGGTTGCTAAATCTGAAGGTAGCAGCTGAGCAGCACTGACTGCAAACTTTTACACATTCCTTTAAAATAATCAATTGTTCAATATTCTGTCAGCCACCTTCGTTTAATAGCAGTGGCTCTTTGGTCATGCAAAGTTCATTTTGCATAATGGACCAAAAGTTTGAGTCGCACATCAACTGTTCATCAATGGACTGCTTCGGCTGCGTGAGCAGTCAAGAGAAAACAAAAGAACTCCTGAGGTGCCATAACCTACAGGGTTATGGACCACAAGCTGGAAGGTGGGATTAGACTGGATAGCTCTATTGGGGCTGGCATGGACACAATTGGCTGAATGACCTCCTTCTGTGCTGCAAATCTGTGTTTCTATGTTTAACGGTGTTGTCACATTCAACCAGCTCATATTGATCAGTAGAACTGATGGAAAAAACAGATCTCGAAAAACAGAATTTGTTGCTAAGAACATATAGACATCTCTACACAAAGGAAGATGGTTGTGTTTGTTGGAGGTCAATCATCTCAGTCTCAGAACATCACTGCAGGAGTTCCTCAGGGTAGTGTCCTAAGCCTAACCATCTTCAACTGCTTCATCAATGACCTTCCCTCTTTCATAAGGTCAGAAGTGGGGATGTTCGCTGATGATTGCACAATGTTCAGCACTATTCACGACTTCTCAGATACTGAAGCAGTCCATGTCCAGATGCAGCAAGACTTGGACAATATCCAGGCTTGGGCTGATAAGTGGCAAGTAACATTCGTGCCACACAAGTGCTAGGCAATGACCATCCCAAACAAGAGAGAATCTAACCATCTCCCCTTGATGTTCAATGGAATTATCATCACTGAATCCCCCACTATCAACATCCTGGGGGGGTCACCATTGATCAGAAACTGAACTGGACCAGCCACATAAATACTGTGGCTACAAGAGCAGGTCAGAGGCTAGGAATTCTGCTATGAGTAACTCACCTCCTAACTCCCCAATACCTGTCCACCATCTACAAGGCACAAGTCAGGAGTGTGTTGGAATACTCTCCACTTGACTGGACGGGTGCAGCTCCAACAACACTTAAGAAGCTCAACACCATCCAGGACAAAGCAGCCTGCTTGATTTGCACCCCCTCCACCACCAATGCACAGTGGCAGCAGTGTGTACCATCTGCAAGATGCACTGCTGCAACTCACCAAGGCTCCTTCAACAGCACCTTCCAAACCCGTGATCTCTACCACCTAGAAGGACAAGGGCAGCAAACGTGTGGGAACATCACCACCTGCAAGTTCCCCTCCGAGCCACACATCATCCTGACTTGGAACTATAGCGTCATTCCTTCACTGTCACTGGGTCAAAATCCTGGAACTCTCTTCCTAACAGCACTATTTGGTGTACCTACACCCCAAGGACTGCAGCGGTTCGAGAAGGCATCACCTTGCCAAGGGCAGTTAGGGATGGGTAATAAATGCTAAGCTCACATCCCCCGAACGAATAAAAAATATAACATTGTGAGAGCATTTGTCTCACTTTGAAATGTCAAAAAGGCACTCAACAACAAAAAAGTAATTTAATGCATAGGTTAATTCTGCTGCAAAGTAAGTCTGCAGATTGGCCGGAGCAGAAAATGTACCTGAAAGATTCCCTCCAGTGTCAGCTGTGGCTCTGTTTATAACACTCTTACCACTGAGTGAAGAGGTTCTGGATTCAAGTCCCACTTGAATCTAGCCTGATACTCCAGTGGCTACATTTTAAAAAGTACTTCATTGGCTGTAAAGCACTTTGGGTCACCCTGAAGTTGTGAAAAGCACTATATGGGCTGGATTTTGTTATCGCATCACCGGGAGCACAAAATGTCAGCGGTCCCGCATGTGACGTTCGCGGGCTGGCCACTTAGCATAATGACGGCGGCTGTCCCACCCAATTACATGTCAGGGGTGGCATTGGTGACGTGGTTTACGGTAACTCCTGATGTTGGATTGCAGATCTCCCCACCTCCCACACCCCCAAGAGTATCCACTTAGACTTCCAACCTCCCCTCACATCTGCATATTGACTTTAGTGGCTATGTCCGATGTTAAAACAAATTCAGCAAGATAACAATGAATTACTTACCTAAACTTTGCAGGCACCAAGAACTCTTGCCTTGGTGGCGCCAGCATTTCAAAGACCGGTAAGGGAAGGCATGTGATGGCCGCACGTCATGCAGAATATTGTGCGGCAAATTACATTCTAATTCATGCAAAATGGTATTTACCATATTTAAAATACGGTCCCGTCGCAGAGCGGTGGAGGGGCCGCCATGGAACTTCGCTGCCTCCGACAAAATCAGAAACTGGCATTACGGCATTGGCTTCCGTGGCGGAAGAACCTGCACTGATTCTCTGCCTCCCCCACTTCCCCAACCATAGAACCCGCCATCAAATGAAGCACAAAATCCAGCCCTATGAATACAAGTCTTTCTTTCCTCACTCACAGTAATTAATCTGTAATTAATCTGTGAATATTTACAGCAATGGTACTTTATGGCCTGAGAAAAATAAGACAGACGAAAACCTTAAAAGCAGAATAATTCATTGTGCATTACTTGGCCTTTGCTAGGGTCATACTTAAAAGACTCCATTTACTTGCAGACTGAGTGGTTTCCGTGCCGGCAGATCTACTGTGGATGCGATATTCTCCATGCGCCAGCTACAAGAGAAGTGTAGGGAACAGAGTATGCCCCTTTACCTTACTTTTGTAGATCTCACTAAAGCATTTGACACCATCAGCAGAGCAGGACTCTACAAGGTTTTGGGAAAAATTGACTGTCCACTGAAGCTCCTCAGTCTCATCCACTCCTTCCATGACAACAGGCACTGCAATGTACAATTTGATGGCTCCACTTCCAACAGTTTTGGAGCGAAGAATGGAATGAAACAGGGGTTTGCCTTTCCTGCAGATATGGAAGGAGTCTACTTGCACACTAGGTCAGACGGCAAGCTCTACAATCTATCAAGGTTGAAGGCGAAGACAAAAACACAATACGTCCTGAGCAGAGAACTCTTCTAGACTGATGATGCTGTGCTAGTCTTTCACACGGAAACTCAGCTACAAAGACTTATGGACTGTCTCTCCCATGCATGTAATCTGTTCTCCTTGACTATAAGCATCAAGAAAACTGTGGTCATGGGACAAGGTATTGCATCTCTGCCCCTGATCACAGTAAATAACACCCCGCTGGAAGTGGTTAGCACATTCTGTTACCTTGGGTCCACAGTGACAGACAATCTGTTCCTTGATGCAAAGCTCAATACACGGATAGGGAAAGCAGCTATCATCTTTGGCCGACTTGCAAAGCTTGCATGGAATAACACCAAGCTGATGGTTTATAAGGCCCCTGTTCTCAGCACCTTGCTGTATGGCTGTGAAACATGAACGACTTACAACTACCAGGAAAAGAAGCTCAAAAACTTTTTCACGCAGACTGGTTAAGCTCTGGAATGCACTGCCTGAGAACACGGTGGAGGCAGGTTCAATTGAAGCATTCAAGAGGGAATTAGACTGTTATATGAAAGGGAAGAATGTGCAGAGTTACGGGGAGAAGGCGGGAGAATGAAACTTAGTGAATAGAGAGCCAGTGTCGACAAGATGGGCCAAGCGGCCTCCTTCTGCACTGTAACAGTTCTGTGATTCTGTGATAACTTCCATCTTCACTGTCTGCTGCACATTATGGGTATATCCTGGCAGGACAAAATCACAAATATGGCAGTCCTCTCAAAGGCAGAGCTCCCAGGTGTGTTGACAGCTTCAGTGGAATGGACACGTCTGCAGGATGGAAGACAGTCGCATACCCAAGAGCCTTCTGTATGGTGAGGTAGCCGGGGCCAGATGACCAGTGGGGCGCACAAAGCTCCGCTTCAAGGATGCTTGCAAGCGTGACATGAAGGCCCTAAATGTCAGCTATCACACCTGGGAGTCAGTAACTGGCGAAAGAGGGAATGGTGACACATCCTGTGGACTGGTGTGCACTACCATGATGACCAGTTGCTACAGCAGATTGGCAACAGGCGCCAACATCAAAAACAACAACTCACAGCATCACTTGGCAGCTTCACGTGCAGCACTTGTGCAGAACCTGCCTCTCAAGGGTTGGCCTTCACAGCCATTAGCAAAAGTACACCAAGAGAAGACATCCCACTTAAATGAATTGTTTGCTGCATGTCCATCATCTTTCATAGATGGAAGGAAGCCAACCAACTTGGCATAACACTCCTGCCATTATAAAATATGTTATATCTCAATTACTGTTAGCTGCACCATGGGAGGTCCACTAAACTCTACTTGCCTTCTTCCTCTTAGTTCCGAGAATCCATTTTGTAATTAGGAGAAAATTGTAAAAAAAAAAGCCAGCACAAAGTCCTAAGTCTGGTTTGTTTTAATTAATCAGAAGTCTGAGGATCAACCTTTCATGTGGTTTTGTGCAGGCCATTGAAATAGAAGGTTATGCAGTAGGGTTAGAGATGAAGAGGGGAGGGAGAAGGTTTATGCAGAACATAAATGCTGGCGTAGATCAGTTGGGTCAAATGGCCTGTTGCTGTGTTCTGTTGACTGTCTAACTCAAAGTTAGGCAGGAATGGATATTGCCATACAAATTTATTCTGTAGTTCAGAAAGGATATTGATGTGAAGAGAGCCCTCCCGGCATCTTAATCAAGGATCAATCTATATTAATAACTTTGATGAAGGGACTGAGTGTTTTGTAGCCAAATTTGTTGATGATACAAAGATAGATGGGAAAGCAAGTTGTGAAGACACAAAGGGCTGAATTTTATTATGGAGACAGGGGTCCTGGCAGTGGGCCAAAAGGGTGGTGGGGTGGGGGGGCAGAGGCACCAACCCGGCCCTCCGTCAGACCCCTGTTGCAATTCCACAGCGGGCAGGCAATTAACTGCCCGCCATCTGGGACACCACCCCTTTAAGGGACAAACCTACACGTCCAAGAGCTGCCAGGCAATCAGAAGGCTGGCAGCTCAACAGTACCGGCGGCATCACTATGAACAGTGGTGACTGCTGGTACTGCAGTACCAAGGAGAGAGAAGACCCCATGAGGGCTGTGTGGGGTCGGGGTCTCCAGGGTCAGCTAGGCCCCGGCGATGGGATGGGGGGGGGGGGGGTGAAGTTAGTGAGAGTGGGGGTTTTTCCCTGGGGTGGGAGAGCAGCGATCATTGCCAGGGGTGGGGTGGGGGGAGGTGCTTCAAGGTCCCTGGATTTCTCCCAAAGGAGGGCACCTCCAACCTGCCAGGTTTTACCTGGCAGTGCCTCCCCATGTCAGTGGGCCCCACCGCCTTCCAATAAATTGAGGCAGAATTGGGAAGAGGCCTTTAAGCGGCCATTTAAGGGTCTAAATTGGCCTTGGGCGGGAAGGCCATCCTCAGCCTTCCCCAGCCTGGGCTGCATTGGAAGGCATCGGAAAGGCAACAGGAACTCCACCTCCTACCTTCCAATGCAATTTTATGGGCCACCCCACCTCTGTTCCCATCCCAAGGGAGCCATAGAACCATAGAAAAATTACAACACAGAAGGAGGCCATTCAGCTCATTGTGTCTGTGCCACACGGGAAAAAAACTAGCTGACTAATCTAATCCCACCTTCCAGCACCTGGTCCCTAGCCTTGAAGGTTACAGCACTTCAGGTGCATGTCCAGGTACCTTTTAAAAGAATTGAGGGTTTCTGCCTCCACCACCATTCCTGGCAGTGAATTCCAGACACCCACCACCCTCTGGGTGAAAAGGTTTTTCCTCATGTACCCTCTAATCCTTCCAGCAATCACCTTAAATCAGTGCCCCCTGGTAATTGACCTCTCCGCTAGGGGAAACAGGTCCTTCCTGTCTACTCTATTTAGGACCCTCATAATTTTGTACAGCTCAATTAAGTCACCCCTCAGCCTCCTCTATAGCTACAAGCTATAAGGAAAGCCCTGGCAACATTCTTGTAAATCTCCTCTGTACTCTCTCCTGAGCAATTATGTCCTTCCTGTAATGTGGTGACCAGCACTGTATGCAATGCTGTGGTCTAACCAGCATTTTATACAGTTCCAGCATTACATCCCTGCTCTTGTATTCTACACCTTGGCCAATAAAGGAAAGCATTCCATATGACTTCTTCACCACTCTATCTACCTGTCCTGCCACCTTCAGGGACCTGTGGACATGCACTCCAAGGTCTCTCACTTCTCCTACCCCTTTCAATATCCTCCCATTTATTATGTATTCCCTTACTTTATTTGCGCTCCCCAAATGCATTACCTCACACTTCTCTGGATTGAATTCCATTTGCCACTTTTCCATCCACTCAGCCAAACCACTGATATCATTCTGTATTCTACAGCTATACTCCACTATCAACTACATGACCAATTTTTGTGTCATCTGAAAATTTCCCAATTATGCCTCCCATATTTAACTCCAAATCATTAATATACACCACAAACATCAAGGGACCCAACATTGAGCCTTGTGCAACGCCACTGGAAACTGCTTTCCATTCGCAAAAACATCTGTTTCCTGTCACTAAGCCAATTTCGGATCCAACCTGCCACATTCCCCTGTATCCCATGGGCTTTCATTTTACTGACCTGTCTGCCATGTGGGACCTTGTCAAATGCCTTATTAAATAAGGAGATCAAAATTGTATGCAGTACCCTAGGTGTGTTCTCACCAACGCCTTATACAGTTGTAGCAAGATTTTCTTACTTTTATACTCCAACTCCCTTGCAATAAAGACAAACAACCTTTTGTCTTCTTAATTACTTGCTGTACTTGCATGCCAACTCTTTGTGATTCATATATGAGGACACCTAGATCCCTTTCTACCACAACATTCTGCAGTCTATTTCCATTTATAGCTTAACTAGTTAAACCAATTGATATATCTACAGATAATTGTTGAGTGATATTTTTAAACCTAATTTGTTAAACAAAACAGAGTAAAGATGGCAGTGCAGGTGATGTGTTGCAGCTGTAGCATGTGGGAGCTGGTGGACATCTGTGTGATCCAGAGCAACCATATCTGCAGTAAGTGTTTGCAGTTTGAGGAACTTCAGCTCAGAGTTGATGAGCTGGAGTCCAGGATTTGGACACTGTGATGCATCAGGGAGGGGGAAAGTTACCTGGACACTTTGTTCCAAGAGGCAGCCGCACTCTTTAGGCTAAATACCTCTGATTTGGTCCGTGGTCAGGAACAGATATGGGGATCAGGAAGGTAGCACTGGAGGAGCCTCAGCCCTTGCAATTGCCCAACAGGTTCAATGTTCTTGCAGCTTGTGTAGATAAGAGCAGGGGCTGCAGGAAGGATGAGCAAACTGACCACGGCACTGTGCTGCAGGGTGCCATTCAAGTGAGGGGAGTTAAAAGGAATGTGGTTGTGGTAGGGGACAGAATAATTCAGGGGATAGATATGGTTCTATGCAGCCGGGAATGTGAGTCCTGAAGGCTGTATTGCCTGCTCGATGCCAGGGTTGAGGACATCTCCTCAGGGCTGGCGAGGAACTTGGAGTGGGAGGGGAAGGATTCAGTTGTGGTGCACATGGGTACCATCAACATTGGTAGGACTAAGAAAGAGGTTCTGCTGAGGGAGTATGAGCAGCTAGGCACTAAATTAAAAAAGCAGAATCACAAAAGTAATAGAAACATAGAAACATAGAAAATAGGAGCAGGGGTAGGCCATTTGGCCCTTCGAGCCTGCTCCGCCATTCATTATGATCATGGCTGATCATCCAACTCAGCAGCCTTTTCCAGCTTTTGCCCCATACCCTTTAATCCCTTTAGACCCAAGAGCTATATCAAACTCCTTTTTGAAAACATTCAATGTTTTGGCTTCAACTGCTTCCTGTGGTAACAAATTCCACAGGCTCACCACTCTCTGGGTGAAGATATTTCTCCTCATCTCAGTCCTGAAAGGTTTACCCCATATCCTTAGACTATGACCCCTGGTTCTGAACTCCCCCACCATCGGGAACATCCGTCCTGCATCTTCCCTGTCAAGTCCTGTTAGAATTTTAAAGGTTTCTATGAGATCCCCCCTCACTCTTCTGAACTCCAGCGAAAATAATCCTAACCGACTCAATCTCTCCTCGTACGTCAGTCCCGCCATCCCAAGAATCAGTCTGGTAAACCTTTGCTGCAGTCCCTGTATAGCATGAACATCCTTCCTCAGATAAGGAAACCAAAACTGCACACAATATTCCAGGTGTGGCTTCACCAAGGACCTGTATAATTGCAGCAAGACATCCCTGCTTCTGTACTCGAATCCTCTCGCTATAAAGGTCAACTATGATGTTGTTGCTATTACAGAGACTTAGTTGAGGGAAGAACAGGTTTGGCAGCTAAACGTTCTGGGATTGAGATGCTTCAGGCGAGATAGAGGGGGATGTAAAAGGGGTGGGAGAGTTGCATTACTGGTTAAGGAGAATATCACAGCTGTACTGCGGGAGGACACCTCAGAGGGCTCATGCAGTGAGGCAATATGGGTAGAGCTCAGGAATAGGAAGGGTGCAGTAACGATGTTGGGGGTTTACTACGGGCCTCCCAACAGCCAGCGGGAGATAGAGGAGCAGATATGGAGACAGATTTTGGAAAGTTGTAAACTTTCTTGACCAAGGGCCTGGGAGAGAAAAGATTACAGAAGGAGCTAATGGCTTTGCAAAATGACCCACCCCCAGGAATGACTTTAAATGAGAAGAGTGTACAAAATTCAGGGGGCAGGGGGCATTCTGAAGGGGGAGGGTGAACAGCCAGAGGTTGCAGTGCACATTGGTACTGGGTTGTTGTGGTGAGTGATTTTAACTTCCCCTATATTGACTGGGACTCACTTAGTGCTAGGGGCTTGGATGGGGCAGAATTTGTAAGGAGCATCCAGGAGGGCTTCTTGAAACAATATGTGGATAGTCCAACTAGGGAAGGGGCTGTACTGAACCTGGTATTGGGGAATGAGCCCAGCCAGGTGGTCGAAGTTTCAGTAGGGGAGCATTTCGGGAACAGTGAACATAATTCCGTAAGTTTTAAGGTACTTGTGGATAAGGATAAGAGTAGTCCTCGGGTGAAGGTGCTAAATTGGGGGAAGGCTAATTATAACAATATTAGGCAGTAACTTAAGAATTTAGATTGGGGGCGGCTGTTTGAGGGTAAATCAACATCTAACATGTGGGAGTCTTTCAAACGTCAGTTGATTAGAAGGATAAGTTTGGCAAGTTTCGGGAACCTTGGATAACAAGGGATATTGTGAGCCTAGTCAAAAAGAAAAAGGAAGAATTCGTAAGGGCTAGAAGGCTGGGAACAGACGAAGCCCTTGAGGAATATAAAGAAAGTAGGAAGGAACTCAAGCAAGGAGTCAGGAGGGCTAAGAGGGGCCATGAAAAGTCATTGGCAAACAGGATTAAGGAGAATCCCAAAGCTTTTTATACGTATATAAAGAGCAAGAGGGTAGCCAGGGAAAGGGTTGGCCCACTCAAGGACAGAGGAGGGAATCTATGTGTGGAGCCAGAGGAAATGGGCAAGGTACTAAATGAGTACTTTGAATCAGTATTCACCAAACAGAAGGACTTGGTGGATGATAAGTCCAGGGAAGAGTGTGTAAATAGTCTGGGTCATGTTGGTATCAAAAAGGAGGAGGTGTTGGGCGTCTTGAAAAACATTAAGGTAGATAAGTCCCCAGGGCCAGATGGGATCTACCCCAGAATACTGAGGGAGACAAGGGAGGAAGTTGCTGGGGCCTTGACAGAAATCTTTGTATCCTCATTGGCTACAGGTGAGGTCCCAGAGGACTGGAGAATAGCCAATGATGTTCCTTTGTTTAAGAAGGGTGGCAAGGATAATCCAGGAAATTACAGGCCAGTGAGCCTTACGTCAGTGGTAGTGAAATTATTAGAGACGATTCTTCGGGACAGGATTTACTCCCATTTGGAAACAAATGGACTTATTAGCGAGAATCAGCATGGTTTTGTGAAGGGGAGGTCGTGTCCCACGAATTTGATCGAGTTTTTTGAGGAAGTGACGAAGATGATTGATGAAGGGAGGGCAGCGGATGTTGTCTACATGAACTTCAGTAAAGCCTTTGACAAGGTCCCTCATGGCAGACTGGTACAAAAGGTGAAGTCACATGGGATAAGAGGTGAGCTGGCAAGATGGATACAGAACTGGCTCGGTCATAGGAGAGGGTAGCAGTGGAAGGGTGCTTTTCTGAATGGACTACTGGTGTTCCGTAGGGATCAGTGCTGGGACCTTTGCTGTTTGTAGTATATATAAATGATTTGGAGGAAAATGTAGCTGGTCTGATTAGTAAGTTTGTGGACGACACAAAGGTTGGAGGAGTTGCAGATCATGTTGAGGATTGTCAGAGGATACAGCAGGATTTAGATCGGTTGGAGACTTGGGCGGAGAATTGGCAAATGGAGCTTAATCCGGACAAATGTGAAGCAATGCATTTTGGAAGGTCTAATACAGGTGGGAAGTATACAGTAAATAGCAGAACCCTTAGGAGTATTGACAGGCAGAGAGATCTGGGCGTACAGGTCCACAGGTCACTGAAAGTGGCAACGCAGGTGGATAAGGTAGTCAAGAAGGCATACAGCATGCTTGCCTTCATCGGTCGGGGCATTGACTATAAAAATTGGCAAGTCATGCTGCAGCTGTACTGAACCTTATTTAGACCACACTCGGAATATTGTGTACAATTCTGGTCGCCACACTACCAGAAGGATGTGGAGGCTTTGGAGAGGGTACAGAAGAGGTTTACCAGGATGTTGCCTGGTCTGGAGGGTATTAGCGATGAGGAGTGGTTGGATAAACTCGGATTGTTTTCACTGGAACGACGGAGGTGGAGGGGCGACCTGATAGAGGTTTACAAAGTTATGAGTGGCATGGACAGAGTGGATAGTCAGAAGCTTTTTCCCAGGGTGGAAAAGTCAGTTACTAGGGGACATAGGTTTAAGGTGCGATGGGCAAAGTTTAGAGGGGATGTACGAGGCAAGTTCTTTACACAGAGGGTGGTGAGTGCCTGGAACTTGCTGCCAGGGGAGGTGGTGGAAGCAGGTACGATAGCGATGTTTAAGAGGCATCTTGACAAATCCATGAATAGGATGGGAATAGAGGGATACGGACCCCAGAAGTGCAGAAGGTTTTAGTTTAGACAGACATCATGATCAGCGCAGGCTTGAAGGGCCGAATGGCCTGTTTCTGTGCTGTACTGTTCTTTGTTCTTTGTAATTACCCTTGTAAAGCTAAAGTCAATGTGTATCGGGAGAAACTCTTCACTGGTTAGAATCATACCTAGCACAAAGCAAGATAGTTGTGGCTGTTGGAGGCCAATCATCTCAGCCTCAAGACATTGCTATAGGAGTTCCTCATAGCAGTGTCCTAGGTGCAACAATCTTCAGCCACTTCATCAGTGAACTTCCCTCCAACATAATATCAGAAGGGGGCATTAGTTCTCAGTGTTCAGTTCCATTTGCAATTCCTCCGGTAATGAAGCAGATCATACCACAGACAGCAAGACCTGAACAACAATCAAGCTTGGGCTGAGAAGTTCTGAGTAACATTCACACCACACATGTGTCAAACGATGACCATCTCCAACAAGAGAGAGTCAACCACCTCCCCTTGACATTCAATGGCATTATTATTGCTGAATCCCCCACTTATCAACATCCTGGGAGTAAAGATTGACCAGAAACATAACTGGACTAGCCACATAAACACTATGGCTACAATAGCAGGTTAGAGGCTAGGTATTTCACAATAAGTAACCCACATCCTGACTCCCCAAATCCTTTCCACTACCTACAAGTCAGGAGTGTGATGGAGTATTCCCCACTTGCCTGGTTAAGTGCATTTCCAACAACACTCAAGAAGCTCTATAAAGCAACCCACTTCACCGGATCTCAATTCACTATCACTATATGGTCACTCACCATCCTGACTTGGAACTATATTGCCTTCCTTCACTGTCGCTGGGTCAAAATCCTGGAACTCCCTCCCTAGTAGCACTGTGGGTGTACCTACACAACATGGACTGCAGCAATGCAAGAAGGTGGCTCACCATCACCTTCTCAAGGTCAATTAAGCATGGGCAATAGCTACTGCCCTTGCCAGCATTGCCCACATCCCTTAAAATGAATAAAAGATAGAAAATCTTTGTAAGTATAGTCATCGAGTGGAAGAGCAAGGCTGGACAAATTAGCTCGTCTATGCCATGCAGAAGATTGTTCACATTTCTTGTGAATGCTGAGGGCAACCTATGAATTTGGAAGAGAGGTTATTTTTCTCAATATGTATATCCATTTGATCTGACATGCCTAGTAGTGGGGAAAAAAAACACTCTGCTGCATGAATAAATTGGACCCCAAACTCCCTGGCCTGTTTCTCATCTGACGTAATATACAGTAGGCACCTTTAATCCCCCAAAAACCAAGGTCTGCACAAGTCAGGAATACTAGAAGTTAAATTTGGGTTCTATTTTTATTTGATAATGGTGGGTCATTAAACAGATAGTCATATTGATTTTCCAGGGGAAAACTTTATGCCAACATTGTAACTATTTCATACATGCAGCTCTGCGTAAAATGGAATGTTCTTGCCCTCTGCTGATCACACCAACACCCTACGCATTGGAAGATATTAACAGTGTGGTCGAACTAGGTTCAGCTGCCCTTTCCCAGTTAATTCAAAATTGATTTGATATCACAAGCAGAGAGTTCCTGTTTCATTCTCCATCCAATATATAAAAAAAACACACACAGAGCTACCATACTGCACAATAGCAAAATTAGCAATCAAAGCATTAATCCCCAATCACACATAAGCGGGTTAGACATTCACAAGACAGTGGACTCATCAACTAAGCATGGCAATTAAAACAACACTCATAAAATACGGAGACATTAATTAAGTTGGGTCCCCAAAGCCCAGGCAACTTGTCAGAACTTAGTTCTTTTGAAGTTAGAAGGAGCAGTTTAATTTGTGTGCTGCTTTGCAATTATAAAGTTTTACCTGCTGTGTGGCTGCATGTTTTATTAGAGCTCAGAGCTTTGTAAAACTTACAGCAGTTAATTAGGTTATTACCAAGGCAAATCATTTGCAAAATTTATGCAATTCTTCCTTAAGTAACCCCGTGCACTTTTAATACATGGTAGGGTAGAGGTATAAATAAGAGGACTCTTTTATTATCAAGGGTTTGGCTTTCTCAAATTTTGCTGAAAATGTAACTTGCAAGGGTAATAACTATTTCAATTTATCTCTGGGGCTTTATAAACTTAATTAGAACAATAACTCGTAATAGTATTACAGTTGCATGTTAGATTACCTTTAATTATACAAGAGATGCAATAATTATCCTAATTAACAATGCACTGGTTCAGAACCATCCTTTCAGCATTCATAACTTTCATACCCGCTGAGTTCAATATCAGTCTGAGTTTAATATCAGTCTGAGTTTAATATCAGTACCCCTACAGCATCAGCTATATACAAATGGTGAAAAGTGCCTTATGAATTGGTAAATTTCCAATGAACAGGGATGGTCTTGCGGAGCCCAAATGTCAGGTCTTGTTAGCTGTCCTTTCACTTTTGGAGTTGAGGTAGGAAATTAGTTAATTAAAACCACTCCACGGTGAGCAAGAATAGCCAAGTCCAGTTGCCAACAACTTGGATTTAAATGAAGCCTAAAAACATTCCGAATTGCAATACAAGTAAACAAGCAGATGCTGAGCCAAAGTATGAGAAACAGGGAGTCCAGAATCAAAGAGTTTAGGGTGGGAACTCCAATGTGTGGGACTCAAGTGGCTGAAAGCATGCCTGCCAATGGTGGAGTGAAGGATGCAGATGATGCTAAAGTAAGAGGAATGGAAAGTTCAGAGAGTGATTGAGAAAGTTAAAGAGATAGGCAGTGGCAAGGGTATGGAGAGATTTAAACACAGGCATGAAAATTTAAACTTTGAGGCTTTGGGGGTCCAGGAGCCAATCTCGGTCAGCAAGGACAGGGCTGATATAAAGTTTTGAAAGAGCCAATGTTTAACTAAGATGGGGGTTGTGAGGTTAGCCAGAAGACCCTTTGGAATAGTTGGAAATGAAAAGTGCAAATCAGGGTTTCAACAAATGGGCCAAAGAAGGAGAATAAATCTGTGATTTGAGGAAATGTACTTCAACATATCTCAAAGTTTCAGTAAGTAGAATGGACTCTACAACCCAGATAAAAATTGACAGCTTAATTGAAATGAGATGTTCTCAACAAAATAAAAGACAATGACTATATATTTCACATAAACGAATAACTACAAAGAATGTACGCACAAAAACAGGCCATTCGGCCCAACCGATCCGTACCTGTGTTTATGATCCACACAAACCTACCGCTGCCCCTTTTTCATTTAATCCTATCAGTATAACCTTCCATTCCTTTCTCCCTCTTACGTCTATCTAGCTTTCCCTTAAATGCATCTATGTTATTTGCCTGAACTACTTCAACTGGTATGTGGTTCCACATTCTAACCACTCTCTGGGTAAAGAAGTTCCTTCTGAATTCCCTATTGATTTGGGTGACCATCTCATAGTCTCCAACTCCACAGATTAAGACTGTACCAGACCATCTTGTCATCCTATTTGATCTTTTAGATGAACTTCCAACTTCAAATCCCATCATCACCAAGACCACCTACTTCTACCTCTAACATTGCACATTTCCACCCCTGTCTCAGTTCATCTGCTGCTGAAAACATCATCCATGCCTTTGCTACCTCCAGACTCGATGATTCCAATGCTGTCCTATCTGGTCTCCCATCTTCCACCCTCCAGAAATTTGAGTTCATCCAAAACTCTGCTGCCCATATCCTAACTCGTACCAATTCTCATAAACCCATCACCCGTGTACTCGCTGACGTACATGGGCTCCTGGTCTGGCAATGTCTCAATTTAAAAATTTTCACCCCAGTTTTCAAATCTCTCTCCAGCCTTGCCCCTCTCTATCTCTAAGATCCTCTGGCTCTAAAGCCCTCCAAGATCTCTGCACTTCTTAATTTTAATCGTTCCATCATTGGCAACCATGCCCTCAGCTGTAAAGTCCCTAAACTGTGGAATTCCCTCTCTAAACCTCTTTGCCTCTCTACCTCCCTCTCATATTAAAGTGCTCCCTGAAACCTCACTCTGAGCAAACTTTGGATCACTTGCCCTCATAGCTCCTTACATGGCTTGATGCCAAATTTTATCTGATAATGCCTCTGTGAAGCACTTGAGAATATTTTACGATGTTCAGGGCGCTATATTAATACAAGTTGTTGCTGTTATTATATCGAAGGCCTCTAGCTTTGGTCTGTCCCATGAGTGGAAACAGCTCTACATCTACCTTATCAAACCCTTTCATAATCTTAAACATTGAAATGCAATCATTGTTATGTCAGTACATGCTGGAGTAATTTTGTGCACAGCAAGAGTCAACAAATGCTAATTGAATAAAAGGGCCAGCTACTTATTTTTGATACTGTCATTTGTGAGAGAAATTTTGACCATAAAGTATCAATTTAGATCCGACTTCTAGAGCAGAGCTTAAACCCACATGCTCTTGGCTTGAAGGAAGAAGTGTTTCTAACTGATAATTTGTTGTTCCAACCCAACCTACGTTGTCTAAATGCGACCAAGAAATTAGCTATTAACCAGTCTACCTACAAGGCACAGCAGCAGGGGGGGGAGGGGGCGGATGGTAGTTGTGAGGAAAGGGAAAGGGAGATGAAAAACAAGCCTAATGAAGGATAATGCAAATAGCAAGGGCTACAGAATCAAAAGGAAATGTACATTAGGTTTTTTCGCCTATAAATTTATTCTCAGGATTTATTCCCATCCCTAGTTGCTACAAAGTGGTGGTGGTGGGCCTTCTTTTTGAACTGCTGCAAATTAACAATCTTTTTTTATTCATTCATGGGATGTGGGTATCGCTGGCTGTTCCTGCATTTATTGCCCATCCCTAATTGCCCTTGAAAAGGTAATGATGATACTGTTACAACCAAGGTGGGAGTAATGCACTGTTAATTCAGTCCCACTTCTCCACAGGTCACAGCATATTAGTAAAGTTTTCAACCTACCGGAAATTAGCCAAATGAAACACCATATTTATTCGCCAGAATAATGCACACCAAACCAGGTTTCTTTGAACACCAACAAATTAAATATTTATTAATAAATCAATTTTAAATGATAATGAGATAAAACTATATGTCTGAACAGATTTTCTTACTTCTTATTCTCCCTAACCCTCATGCACACACATACATTCAAAACCCAATGGTTAACTGATTTTAAAATGATGTTTTAAATTAGAGCTGTTTCTTAGGAATAATAAAATAACTGGGTTGTAGGTCCTGGTGGGTTATTTCCAGTTCAGTGAGGTGTCCCAGAGTCAAATAGTCAAAGTCTCCTGGTGAAATTAATGAACGATCTGCGGTGGATAGGCATTCAAGGCAATTCATCTGCAGCAGGCATCACACAGATCTCCCAGCAAAAGGTTGCAGCAACAGGTTGACTTGGATTTCTAAGTAGCAGTCCAACAGCAGAAACTTTCCTGAAGTTTCAAGATCTTTCAAACACACAAAAAAGGCAACAGGACTCACTTTTGAAGCAGAGAGTTTACAGAGACTGGAGACAACAGGAATCTTTCCACCTTAACAATGCAAGACTTCCTATCAGTAAAGGAGCCTTTCTCCAAAACAGTGATTCTCTTTCTCTAGGTCTTTGCTCTCTCCAGGGGTCTTGACCAGGCAGGTCAAAACCAAACCTTAAATGTAAGATTTCTTTTTTCTACAAAAGAGACAAGCATTCCACTCAGGGAAAGTTCTTTTCCTGGTCTGCAAACCCCAGCAACTGGTCTTTTATTTTCTTTCAAAGAGACGTCGCCTTCTCTGGTTTCCAAAACAGGTTCCAGCCCAAACTGGTCTCTCTTACAAAAGCGAAACCATAAACTCCCCAGCAGCCAGTCATATGACAGTCATTTCTCTCTGTTGAGTGGCTTGGAAAACAGATTGCCTTGCAATTTCCCCAAACAGTTCAGCATTCACTGTTCTCAGAGAAATCCTTTTTCTCAGTCTTAAAGGCACACAGACAACTTTTGTGACAATACCAAAGTAACATGTGAGGTCATTTCAGAGGACAATTCAGAGTCAACTACATTAGTGTGGGACTGGAGTCACAAATAGACCAGACCAGGTAAGGACGACAGGGTTCTGTTCCCTATAAGGACATTAGCGAAGCAGTTGGATTTTTGCAACAATCGACATATTCACCGTCACTTTTACAGATAATTTTTTTTTTCAAAGAACTAAATTCACATTCTTCAACTGTCATAGTGGGATTGTAACTCATATACTCTGGATTATTAGATCAGTAACATAACCATTGCACTATCATAGCACGAAAGTCTGAAAATACTTTCAGAAGAAGAAATACTTAATTTGCCATTATTAACTTCCTCTCACCACCATTTATTTTAACAGAACCATTAACTGACTTAAATAAATATTAAGCTTTATTGAAATATCAGAAGAATTTGATAAGTGTGTTAACAAACAAGTAATTTTTATCCCATATTACAATACAAGGCAAATCTCTGAACTCTGCCAGACTAAGGCAAAGTCCATAATGCAGAAACCTGGGCCGCAAAATTTAACTCCCTAACGCCGCTAGTACTGATACTAGGGCAGCCTGAAACTCTAAATGTGCTGACCGTACGCTTCCAGTCAGTACCTCAGTGTGACCTGCATAGCGTCCATGATTATAAGGGCACAAGCGCAGATGTACCACGTGTGCACCAGAAGCAGGCAGAGTGGCCAGATCATGATGTTAAGCAGCCTCTAATGCTGATCTGCTCTTTGGACTGCACAGGTCCAGTTAACACCTCTCAAACACTCCCAGCTGAACCCTTCCACTATCACCATTTTAAAGGTGAACCATTCAACATTCAGGTGAGATGCTTTTGACTTTCTTTTGCTGGTGCAGAGGCAGTGGTAGTACTGTGTTGCGTGTTTTTATTTTTTTTATTTTAGAGATACAGCACTGAAACAGGCCCTTCGGCCCACCAAGTCTGTGCCAACCAACAACCATTTATACTAATCCTACATTGATCCCATATTCCTTACCACATCCCCTCCATTCTCCTACCACCTACACTAGGGACAATTTACAATGGCCAATTTACCTATCAACCTGCAAGTCTTTGGCTATTTTGTTACTGGAAGTGTTTCATAAGCATTTTGGATTTACAAGGGAGTGGTGCTGGATTGTGACAAGGAGGACAGAGGAGTTGGAAGGCCCGTCGGGAGAAAGCCTGCTTCTATAATGGGGGCTATTGTTGCAGTACATCTTGGACTGCAGCATGACTTGGAGATGGAGCAAAGGCAACAGAAAGGGGAAGCTGTGTGCAATGGGAGGAGGAAGATGGCTCTCAATAGAAGGCCCTACCCACAAGGGGACTTAGGGAACCCCTCTCCTATCTCCATCTCAACCAGCAGCAATGAGTTCAGCCACTGCATTTCACCAAGGTGGTGGTAACTGAACTGTGCCATGTCCTACAACCACATTGTAGGGCAAGGATGGCACTGCCAGTGACCAAAGATCACCATCACTCTCAATTTCTATGCCAATGGATCCTTCCAGGTGGGGACAGGCAACATTAACATCTATCAGTTTGTATCCATCGCTGAATCAGGCAAGTGACAGAGGCTTTGCAAAGGGGAGGGGACTTCATGGCCTTCTCACTGACCAGATAGAAGCAGAAGAAGCGGGCACATGGATTTGCTAGGCTAGCAGGATTCTGAACAGTGGGGTGCAATCGACTGCATGCTAATGGCTCTGTAAGCCCTAAGTATTAATGAGTCGATGTTCTGCCAACCACAAGCGCTACCACTGCATTAATGTCCAGTTAGTGCACATCCATGTCCAGAAGATCCTGTTGGTGAATGCTTGCCATCCTGGCAGCGACCACAATGCATTCATCCTGCAACAGTCAGTCGTACCCGCCATCTTTGGCCCAACATGAAGAACCAGAGGCTGGCTGCTGGGTGACAAGGGATACCTGCTCCATATCTGGCTCTTGACTCCTCTCTGCCACCCAACCACGCATGGACAGCCCGCCTACAATGAGAGCCAAGCAGCAACCAGGAGCATCATGCAGAAAATCACTGGCATCCTGAAACAACGGTTCCGCTGCCCGGGAAATCTCTCCAGTACTCACCAGAGCATGTCTTCAAGTCCTTGGTGATCTGTTACATCCTCCGCAACCTCAGTATCGTAAAGGTGCAGCCCTTGTCACCAGGCGCACAACATCAACAACAACTTGTATTTATAATAGCTCCCTTAATTTAATAAAATGTCCCAAGGAGCTTCACAGAGGCATTATAAAACAAAATGTGGCACTGAGCCACATACGGGAAGAGGAGGACGAAGAGGCAGAGGAGGAAGGGAGGCGGCATCCAGGACCCCTTTGATCTGGACGGACTGGATATACAGACTCTGATTCCCCTGAGATGACATCCCCACATCACAGTTCCAACACAATTTCCCCACCTTTCAATCCATCTGCTATGCACCATTATAGTGTCCTCTTGGTCAAAATCCTGAAATAAAAGCCACCAGCCATTCCATAACAACTTTATCCAACACACTTCAAATAGTACAACCAAATATGAACTAACCATCCTTGTGCGTTCCCTTAATGCCTGTCTAGTGAGTGCCTTTGCCTGGCCTAATGCTCTGACACAGTATTAGCTCTGTGGCTTGCAGCATAGCTGTGGAAGGCTGTTGAATTTCAGTGGGTGAGATTGGAAATGCCTTGCAGGACTTCTTGAAGCAGCTCTGGACCTTGTGGACCCAGATTTGGACTGCACCACCTCAGCATGAGCAGCAGCAGTCTGGGCTGGCTGAGAGGCAACAGAAAAGACCAATGGCAGAATGGCAGAGGTGGGAGCACAAATGCTGTCATCTGAGAAAGGACAGCATGTTTGTATTCCAGGGAGCCACAGGCACTCACCCAGGTCGGCACCTCAGCAATCCTAGTAACCTGTTGCAGGACAGATTGTTGAACTGCTGTGAATGCCTGCATGCCTCTTTGAGCACTGAGGTTCGCAACCATGATGGCAGCAGTCTGAGCCTGCAATGTACCAAGCTGGACTTGCATGGCAACAAGCATGTATCTCATGACCTTAGTCTGAGCTTATACTGCAGCGCTCAAATATTGGGCGGTTTCAGCCTGTTCTACAATTGATGCTGAGACATCGGCCATCATGAGTGTATCTGCAAGTACTGTCATGGAGTTGGCCATCGCTTCCACACTGGAAAGAATGTTGGGCATGAAGCTGGCTGTACTGGTTGGTGAGATTAAGGTGGAGTCTCTGAATATTAGGCATGGGTCCTGATTGCTGATGGTGAAGGAGCTGTGGTGCATTGAGCAGTGTGAGAGGTTGGTAGTCCATTGGGTGGGGGATGTCATTTGAAGATGCATTCACTATCCTTGACTGCCTCTGTGACGTTGAACTTTTTCCACCACTGTGACCAGCTCCTTAGTGCCAGACTTTGGGAATTGACCTCCCTGGCCACCTTTTCCCATTTCCTTCTCAGGATATGCCTCGAAACATGACATCTCTCCTCCTTTCCACCTCCATCTGAAAATCTGAGAGCTCTCCCTCTCTGGCCAGTTGCTCCAATTGCTGTCCTGTACCTTCTATCCAAACCTTCCCGAGACTGTTGCAGCAGCTGCTGTATCCTGAGTGCACCTCTATTTTAAGAGGGACCAGTTCCCTTTAAGAAGTCCAGGCTAGCTGTGCATTATGCTAGCCATGCATGTACCTGGTTCCTCTGCTGAGTCTGCAGATAGTTGTCGTATAAGGACATGTAAGGGTTAATGCTGAAAACAGTGTGAGCAACCTCTCCCACGATAAGGGTGATGATATAACAGTCACAGGGTAATGGACTTTGGAAGGAGAGAGTAGCAGCATGAAGGATGCTAGCTATGAAGGCTCAAGGAGAGTGTAAATAGTCATATGTTTTTTAAATAAAATTATTAGTTGACCTAATCTAGACTCCAAGACTTTATCTATAATGTCTGAGCTGCATTACTACTACAACAATGCACAACAGTAGCCAGCAGCACTTTTCATGCCAGACTCCATGCTACAATCATGTTGGTGAGCAGGCAGCACAAAGTTTGTGTGTTGCCTGTTTCAATGGGGTTAGGCGTGGGGTAATCATGCATTGAGATCCCCATGACCGAAAATGGGCCTCTTCGAATTTTTCCCACCTGATGTAATAAGGGGGAATGTTCAGACCAACCCAGGCACTACAAGCCCATCAACAAAAAGTTATTTTGCTCAAGACATATCAGTGAAGAACAGAGAAGGTTAAGGGGAGATTTAATAAAGGTGTTCAAAATTATGAGTGGCTTTGATAGATAGGGAGAAACTGTTTCCAGTGGGCTGCTAACCAGAGGACACATGTTTAAAATAAGCAAAAGAACCAGAGGCAAGGTGAGAATTTTTTTTTTTAATATATAAATGCAGCAAGTTGTTCTGATCTGGAATACATTGCTTCTAAGAGTGGAGGAAGAAGATTCACTAGTAATTTTCAAGAGGGAATTGGAAATATACTTGAAGGGGCAAAATTTGCAGGGCTATGGGGAAAAAGCAGGGAAGTGGGGTTTATTGGTAACTTTCAGAGAGTCGGCATAGGTACAATAGGCCAAATTACTTCCTTCTGTAGTGTATGATTCTAAGATCTCGTCCCTCTGAATCATGATAGCAGTTTACCAGATCAATACCATATTAATTGATTGACACAACACCAAATGGTGTTTGTCAAAAAGGAAGCCAACTAGGTGTACTTGCGAGAATTACTGGCAAAATTATCTTTTGGAGTGCAAGCTCTTTTTCTGGCATTGTCAAAGGATGCACCTTGAAGAACTCTTGAACAGAATGAGGAAAATCAAGAAGCTGCTTATTAATGCCACCAAATTTTGGATAGTGAATTGTTAACAACAAATATAGGATTGAACCTTCTGGAAGACAAGACCTCCATTTTCAGGAGAGTGGTCGAGTTTGAGAGATGGCCAGGGTCAGAAATTCCGGATGAACCAATACCCACAAGCAGGAGCCAGACGAAATGAACTGAAACCATAAACGGACTAATCCGGAAAGCACAGGAACAAGACACTTAGTTCGTTTGAAATGAAGGGTGATAAATTTGCATTTCAACGGGAAACATAGAAGCGTTTCAGTAAACACCTTCTATTCTGTTAGCCTCTGCAGGAAATGGGAAGACAAGCAGAGCTTTCAGTTAGAACATGATGATACAAACCAACAGAAGAAAAATCTAGAAGTGTATAAACAGATATTTTCCACAGGAAAAAAATCCCAGAAGAAGGAACTATATATCTTGCACAAATGGGAAACTAGTGCAATGCACTTGGCTGTGGCAGAACACTTGGCCCAATGCCATTGGAGACCGAGGTGGAAATTTGGAATAACCATTCTGAATAATGAATTTGGCATTTTAGCAGGTAACGAAAGCAGCAGAATTGAGTCTTGCAAAAAAAAACCATCAAGCAAAACCACTTAAAGGAATTATAGGTTGGGGTAAGATTCCCTTTCGGTCCTCACTGAAAGAATCAGGAGCAACAAGAGACGGGAGAGCCCCATGACAACAACAGCCTGCTAGTTGAGACACAATGATAATATTTGTATAAAGGTCATTGCTGCCAATTAATTCCACACACACACACTCCAGAGCTCTTGTTTCGTGGGAATATTCCGCTAAAGGGAACATTTTCTTCACTAAGTTTTTTTTAAAATGTTAATGCGTGTTGTTTATATTCCTTATTAATGCAGCTAGAGTCAAATAAACTCCTATTGACCCATGTAGCACAGACAAGGTACTTCACCCAGGCTCATCTGTCTCGTACCACATATGGGTTAACTTGTCCAGTATGTATAATGTCTGATTTGGTAAATCCTGTTGGAAGGCCAGCATGATCACCTGTGTGACACAAACACACACACACACTTTGATCTTCTGCTTTATAAGCTGTAGTTGGTGCAAAACAATGGTTATTTGACCCATGCTTTAGTTGATTTCTGTAATGAGCTCCCCCTCCACAATGAAAGGTGGGATACGGGAGGTAGACTCAAAAAGGGTTATTATTTTAAACTTGATTCTAGGAAAAACAATTGCAGAAATAAAAGGATGGGTTATACTAGGTTCTGCAAGATAGAAATAAAATAGAAATGAAGTTAAAACAATGGGAAAGAATTGAGGGAAAGGGAAGGAAATTCATTCATGACAAGAACAGCAGCACATAATGACACACAAGGTTCACTTATATTTCGTCCCTTTGGAAACAGTTTGAGCTCAGCTAATTCCACCTTCACAGCAGCATGACAGAGATTGAGGGGAGAATGCATGGAAGATTATGGTAAATAACCTCTGTCCGACCAAACTATGTGTATGCCAACTCTCAAACACCCTATAGCCTATTGATTCACATTTCTAAGCACATTGGTGCACTTGGCCATCTTTACAAGAAGCATTGCTCTCCTCTCCTCTCCTGAGCACACTGACTCCTTGCTAGGATATATAGCAGCCCTCTTGCTGCCTCACCCAAGCAGCAGCTCTTCTCACGAAAATTCTGGCATTATCATCCGGCTGTGGCGAGCATTAAACCAGCAGGTCATGGAGCAAAGGCAAACAATATGTTAATGGTGTGTTGAAAGACAAAGCATTAGTACAGATAGGGTGTTAATGGACGGAAAACTGAACAGCCACAAGCACAAGCATGAAAAAAACACAGTGGGTAGGCACAGTAGAAACAAACTGAACAAATTAAAATAAAATAAACACAAAAAAGAAAAAAGAAAAAATAGCTAAAAATAAAAGTAAAATGGGGGTGGGGGGGGGGGGTTGGTGGTGCCCATCATGCTCTGAAATTATTGAACTCGATGTTCAGTCCGGCAGGCTGTAGCATGCCTAATACCTCAATTGCTGCTCAGCTAGGATGGCCGAACTGCATGTACAACAGTAAAATGTGATTTCCACAAACGTCTTGTGACAATTATTCCTCCTCCCAAATGGAGCTGGCACTTTTGCTGCTCAGAGGGGCTAAATTCAACAGGACAACATATTTTTGAACAAAATCTTTGGCAAGCTCTTATTTATTTTTGGAGGGAGAGCACTGGGACAATTGTGCATCATATTCTTTTAAATCGAACATACGAACATACGAATTAGGAGCAGGAGTAGGCCACTCAGCCCTTCAAGCCTGCTCCGCCATTCAATAAGTTCATGGCTGAACTGATTACTCCACAATTCTACCTACCCCCCGATAACCTTCCACCCCCTTGCTTATCAAGAATCTATCTACCTCTGCCTTAAAAATATTCAAAGACTCTGCTTCCACCGCCTTTTGAGGAAGAGAGTTCCAAAGCCTCATGACCCTTTGAGAGAAAAAATTTCTCCTCATCTCTGTCTTAAATGGGCCACCCCTTATTTTTAAACAGTGAACCCCTAGTTCTAGATTCTCCCACAAGCGGAAACATCCTTTCCAAATCCAACTCACTTCAAATCACTTCAGTAGCACACAAAAAGTGATGTAATGAATCAATTTCCGCTGCTGTGTCAGAAGTTTGTAAACAGATTTCCAAACCATTTTTCACGAAAACAGCCTCCTTTATGAAATGTAAGTTAGCATGCAGTTGTGGTACGCCTGTTTGCTGCCACTTTGTTTGTAGGGTCAGTGCCAAGGATTATCTGGAACAGCAGAAAACTTGCTCAATTCTGCTACAAATGCGAATGTTGGAAGCACTTGCATTTTTATATTTTACCAAATTACTATACCCATTTTTGACATTACTTCTCATTCCTCCCCTAGAAATGGGCAGCTGGGCAGGCAGTCTACTACCAGGCCCCTTTCAACTCAGGTCTTCAATTGGCTTCGAAGGAGTATGACAGAGTATCCCCAAGATGGCTCGCATTAAACCTCCCCTGTGTGGAAAAGTGCTGAGGGATAGATTTTCAACTTTCTGTGTGGGCGTAAAGCTAGCATTCTGGATCGGTCACACAATACAGAAACCATCCAATTTTCATTTAAATCAAGGGAAATGAAAATTATGTGATTTCCATAATGGCAGCTGTTCCACAATGTCAGTTTTCCACCCGGGAAGCAAGTTGAAAATTTATTGCCTGGTCTTTCCTCAGAAAACTAGCCCCTTTAAGTTTTTGTGGCCTAAAGGAACAGGCCAGACTAGCAGCTACTCGCTGCAGCAGACCTGAGACTGCCCCAGAGCAACATCACAGGAGATCAGTTAATACTGCATTAATGGAGAGTATATAATTAGGTTCTGTAGAACATTCCTCGCTCACAGCTCACTTCCAGATAAGAAACATATCCCACAGGTAATTATATATCCATTTTTCTTCTGTGTTCTGTAACAGGCTGTTTTCATGAAAAAGGGTTTGGAAATCTGTTTACAAACTCCTGACACAGCAGTGGAAATTGATGCATTACATCATTTTTTGTGTGTTACTGAAATGATTTGATGTGACTTGGATGTGGCAAGGATGTTTCCCCTTGTGGGAGAATCTAGAACTAGGGGTCACTGTTTAAAAATGAGGGGTGGCCCATTTAAGACAAAAATGAGGAGAAATTAGTAGGAGCTAGATCTTTAACAACTGTTTAGAATGTTGTTGTACAGAAATAGAAAAAAAAAATCACTTCAGGAGGAAAAAGTAGCAAAGACCAATTGGTTTTCTTGGGCAAACTAACCAAAACCTATTTAGGAATTTGTCACTCAAGAGTGATTGGCTCAGTTAGGGGAAAGGAGACAGTGGTAATGTTACTGGACCAGTAATCCAGAGGCCTAGACTAATGCTCCAGAGACATGAGTTCAAATCCCATCTATGCAGCTGGTTGAATTTAAATTCAATGAAGTAATATATCTGGAATAAAAAAGTGATCTCAGTAATGGTGACCTTGAAACTATCAAATTGTTGCAAAAAACCCATCTGGTTCACTAGTGCCCTTTAGGGAAGGAAATCTGCTGTCATTACCTGGTCTAGCCTACATGTGATGGCAGACCCACAGTAATGTGGTTGCTTCTTAACTGCCCATTGAATTGGCCTATCAAGCCATTCAGTTATAAAACCACTACAAAAAAGTTGAACAATAAAAACTGGACCACCCAACACTGACCTAGGCACCAGAAATGACAAAGGCACACCCTCCCAGTTGACACAGCAAAGTCCTCCTCACTAACATCTAGGGACATGTGCCAAAATCTCACAGACTAGTCAAGTGACAGCCTGACAGTCATACTCACCAAATCATACCTGACAGCCAACGTCCCAGACTCTTACATCACCATTCCTGGGTACGTCCTGTCCCACCAGCAGGACAGACCCACCAGAGGTGACAGCACAATGCTGTACAGTTGGGAGGGAGTGGCTCTGGGATTCCTCAATATTGACTCCAGACCACATGACGTTCTATGGTATCAGGTCAAACAAGGGCAAAGGGAAAACTCTTGCTGATTACCACCAACCACCCTCCCTCAACTGATGAATCAGTACTCCTCCATGATGATCACTACTGGGAAGAAGTAGTAACGGTAGGAAGGACATGTACTGTGGGTGGGTGACTTCAATGTCCATCACCAAGTGTGGCTCAGCAGCACTACTACTGACCAAGCCGGCTAACTACTGAAGGACATGCCTGTCAGACTGGGCCTGCGGTAGATGGTGAGAGAACAAACACATGGGGAAAAAACCTACTTGATCTCAACCGATCCAATCTACCTGTCACAGATGCATCTGTCCATGACAGTATTGATAGGAATGACCACCTCACAGTCCTTGTGGAGACCAAGTCCTGTCTTCACACTTTATTGTGTTGTGTGGCACTACCACTGTACAAAACAGGATAGATTCAGAGCAGATCTAGCAGCTCAAAACTATGCACCCATGAGATGGTGTGGGCCATTAGCAGCAGCACAATTGTATTAAACAACAATTTGTAATCTCATGGCCTGGCATATCTCTCACTTAACCATTACCATTAATCACAGAATCACAGAATTGTTACCTGCAGAAGGAGGCCATTCGGCCCATCGTGTCTACACCAGCTCTCCGAAAGAGCAATTCACTCAGTTCCATTCTCCTGCCTTCTCCCCATAACCCTGCACATTCTTCCTTTTCATATAACTGTCTAATTCCCTTTTGAATGCTCAATTGAACCTGCCTCCACCGTACTCTCAGGCAGCACATTCTGGACCCTAACAACTCTCTATGTAAAAAAGTTTTTCCTCATGACACTTTTGCTTCTCTTACCAAATACTTTAAATCTGTGCCCTCTCATTCTCGATCCTTTCATGAGTGGGAACAGTTTCTCTCCATCTACTCTGTCCAGACCCCTCATGATTTTGAATACCTCTATCAAATCACCTCTCAGCCTTCTCTTCTCCAAGGAAAACAGTCCTAACTTCTCCAATCTATTTTCATAACTGAAATTCCTCAACCCTGGGACAATTCTTGTGAATCTTTTCTGTACTATCTCCAATGCCTTCACGTCTTTCCTAAAGTGTGGCGCCCAAAACTCCAGCGTTATCCTAACTAGTGTCTTATACAAGTTCAACATAACTTCCTTGCACTTGTATTCTATGCCCCTATTAATAAAGCCCAGGACATGATATTGACCGCACTCTCAACCTGTCCTACCACCTTCAATGACTGATGCACATACACACCAAGGCCCCTCTGCTCCTGCACCCCCTTTAGAAATGTATCCTTTATTTTATATTGTCTCTCCATGTTCTTCGTACCAAAATGAATCACTTCACATTTCTTTGCATTGAATTTCATCTGCCACCTGTCTGCCCATTCCACCAACTTGTCTATGTCCTTTTGGAGTTCTATACTATCCTCCTCACAGTTCATAATGCTTCCAAGTTTCGTATCATCTGCAAACTTTGCAATTGTACCCTCTAGGTGTCTAGGTCATTAATATATATCAGAAAAAGCAAAGGTCGCAACACTAACCCCTGGGGAACTCCACTACAAACCTTCCTCCAGCCCAAAAAACAACCATTAACCACTACTCTCTGTTTCCTGTCACTCAGCCAATTCCATATCCATGTTGCTACTGTCCCGTTTATTCCATGAGCTCTAAATCTGTTGTGTCGCACTGTAACAAATGCCTTTTGAAAGTCCATGTACACCACATCGATTGTATTGCCCTCATCAGCCCTCTCTGTTACCTCCTCAAAAAACTCCAGCAAGTTAGTTAAATATGATTTTCCCTTAAGAAATCCATGCTGGCTTTCCTTAATTAACTTGCGTTTGCCCATGTGATTATCAATTTTGTCCCGAATTATTTTTTCTAGATGTTTCCTCACCACCTCGAAGTTAAACTGACTAGACTGCAGTTGCTGGGCTTATCTTTACACCCTTTTTTGAACGAGGGTGTAACGTGTGCAATTCTTCAGTCCTCTGGCACCACCCGAGTATAAGGAAGACTGAAAAATTATAACCAGGGCCCCCGCAATTTCCACTCTCACTTTCCTCAGTATCCTTGGATGCCTCTCATCTGGTCCTGGTGCTTTATCCACTTTAAGTACAGGCAGCCTATCTAATACATCCTCTTTATCAATTTTGAACCCTTCTCATGTCTGAATTACCTCCTTTCTCACCATTGCCTGGGTTGCATCTTCTTCCTTGGTAAAGACAGATGCCAAGTAGTCATTTAATACCTCTGCCTCCATGTGTAAATCCCCTTTATGTTTCCTAATCAGCCCCACTCCTCCTTTTATCACCTTTTTACTATTTATCAAACCAGGGGATCAACGCTGGTTCAATGAGGAGTGTAGAAAAGCATGCCAGGAGCAGCACCAGGCATACCAAACAAATTAGGTAAAGCTACAAAACAGGACTACATGCATGCTAAACAGTGGAAGCAGCAGGCGATAGACAGAGTGATCCCACAACCAACGGAGCAGATCTAAGCTCTATAGTCCTGCCATATGCAGTCGTAAATGGTGGTGGACAATCAAACAACAAGTGGGAGGAGGTGGCTCCACAAATATCCCCATCCTCAAATGATGGGGGAGCCCAGCATGTCAGTGCAAAAGGGAAGGCTGAAGTATCTGCAACCATCTTCAGCCAGAAGTGCCAAATGGATGATCCAACTCAGCCTCCTCCCAAGGTTCCCAGCATCACAGATGCTAGTCTTCAGCCAATTCGATTCACTCCACATGATATCAAGAAACAGCTAAACACACTGGATACAGCAAAGGCTATGGCCCCCAACAGCAGCCTGGCTGCAATACTGAAAACTCATACTCCAGAACTAGCTATGCCCCTGCCTGTTCCAGTACAGCTACAACACTGGTAATGTGGAAAATTGCCCAGGAATGTCCTATCCACAAAAGGCAGGACAAGTTCAATCCAGCCAATTACCGTCCCATCAGTCAACTCTCAATTATCAGTGCTATCGAGTGGCATTTACCCAGCGCAGCCTGTTCACCGGTGCTCAATTTGGGTTGGGGCAGGGTCATTTGGCTCCAGACCTCATTAGAGCCTTGGTCCAAACATGGACAAAAGAGTTGAACTCCAAAGGCGAGGTGAGAGTCACTGCCCTTGACATCAAGGCAGCATTTGAATGAGTATGGCATAAGGAAACCCTAGCAAAACTGGAGTCAATGGGAATGAGAGAAAAAATCACCACTGGCTGGAGTGCTAACTAGCAGAAAGGAAGATGTTTGTGCTTGTTGTAGGTCAACCACCTCAGTCCCAGGACATCACTGCAGGAATCCCTCAGGGTAGTGTCCTGGACCCAACCATCTTCAGCTGCTTCATCAATGACCTTTCGTCCATCATAAGGTCAGAAGTGGGGATGTTCGCTGATGATTGCACAATGTTCAGCACCATTCACGACTCCTCAGATACTAAAGCAGCCTATGTCCATATGCAGCGAGACCTGGACAACATCCAGGCTTGGGCTGATAAGTGGCAAGTAACATTTGCAACACATATCTCGAACAAGAGAGAATCTAACCATCTCCACTTGACGTTCACTGGCATGACCATCGCTGAATCCCCCACTATCAACATCCTGAGGGTTTACCATTGACCAGAAGGTGAACTGGACCAGCCACATAAATACTGTGGCTACAAGAGCAGGTCAAAGGCTGAGAATTCTGCTGAGAGTAACTTACCTCCTGTCTCCCCAATGCCTGTCCACATCGACAAGGCACAAGTCAGGAGTGTGATTGAATACTTTCCACTTGCCTGGATGGGTGCAGCTCCAACAACACTCAAGAAGCTCGACACCATCCAGGACAAAGCAGCCCGCTTGATTGGCACCCCATCCACAAACATTCACTCCCTCCACCACCAGGGCACAGTGGTGGCAGCGTGTACCTTCTACAAGATGCACTGCAGCAATGTACCAAAGCTCCTTCGACAGCACCTTCCAAACCCACAACCTCTACCACCTAGAAGGGCAAAGGCAGCAGATGCATGGGAACACCACCACCTCCAAGTTCCCTTCCAAGCCAAACACCATCTAGACTTGGAACTATATCGCCATTCCTTCACTGTCGCTGGGTCAAAATCCTGGAACTCCCTTCCTAACAGCAATGTTGGTGTACCTACAACCCAAGGACTGCAGTCAAGAAGGCAGCTCACCGCCACCTTCTCAAGGGCAATTAGGGTGGGCAATAAATGCTGTCCTAGCCAGTGATGCCCACATCCTCTGAACAAATCAATAAAAAAAACAGGCTGCGACATCTCTGCCACTTCTTCCATTTCTATCAATTGAACTTGTGACACAGGCAGAGAGTCCTTTTGGTTTATTTTTGTTGGTTGAAAAATTGAAACTCACCCCAACCAAATGTGCTGTTTTACATGAGACTGGGAGTGAGACAACCAGATAACAGGCCAATACTACTGATATTGGTCACTTCACCCTCTCTACTTACTGAATTGCTACTTCAGGGTGTCCAAAGAACACCGAAAAGTACATAAGAGAAAAGGGCAGCTAGTGCCTAAGGCTCACTCCATTCACAGATGATACTATATCCTATGGACTCTTCCTCGTCCTAACCTCTTAAATAATGTGTGCAGCATTCCCCTTTGACCTTCCCACCCACAGGCAATCAAGTTAAACTTCAAGACATGCATCTATTGTTCTACCTCTGCTATTCAACCTGAGTTGGTTGCTTTCCATTAATGACATTCCCATAGTCCCTGCAGCACAAGAGCACATTACTATAAAGAAAAAAACTTTGCTTATATCGCATCGTTCACAACTAAGTGCTTTACAGCCAATGAAGTGAATTTTTTTGAAATGTAGTCAATGTTGCAATGTAGGAAATACAGAAGCCATTTTGTGCACAGCAAGATCCCACAACAGCAATAACGATTGAGGGATAAACACAGGGAATAACTTACCTGCTGTTCTTGAAAATATGCAATGGGATCTTTCACGTCTACCTGAGAGGACAGACAGGGCCTTCGTTTAACGTCCCATCTGAAAGACGGATCCTTGTCTTTATTTGACCTCACGCTTAACCAGGCAGTTATCCCGATGCTTCTTGAAGGCAGTAGTATAGCATTAACTTTTTTTTTCTGAAAATCTGTTCCACGCATCCATTACACTCTGTGGAGAGGAGACTATTTTGCTTTCTTCAGCTCTCAGCATGTGGTTAGCATTGGCAAGGCTGCATTTATTGCCCAACCATAGCTGCCATCAGAATGTAGTGATGGACCACCTTGTTGAACCACAGCAATCCATGAGGTGATGGTGTTCTTCTAATTTCTTATCCTCACTCCAGGTATTTTAAATTTCTAAATATATTCAACAACATAAAAAGCTCAGGTGCAGACACAACATTATGAATGGAACTAGTGGAAAAGTGCCTTGGGGCCAAACACAAGTAGAACTGGCACATTAGCAGCAATAGGGGATTCACACATACATATCCATTACACAACTGAGGGAGAAATAAATTCAGTGCCAATATCTCAAGTGTGCTCTCTCCCCTCTTCAAAATTTTCCAATATCAAATCTTCAGCCTGGTCTGATAAATAATTCTCTTCATCCATCTCTGCCCCAGGAGAAAATGAGAGTTTGTTAAAAACTTGTGCTGAGCTGTGAGACAGGAGAAGGGCTAGTGTAGTCAAGACAGTCATCAGTCAGACTCCTGCAGCACTGTGTCAGATACAAGAGACATTTTTCCCCAGAACAATCTCTTCTTTATAAAGTATACACATAAATTTTTTAAAAATACAGAATATTCAAGTTCCCTTTTTCCTGGCAGTATATCAGAAACATTTTGAAAATTCCCAGAGTTGGATCAATCAAACCAAAACACAACAGCTGAGAAATTATAGTTATTGATATTAATGGGCAAATGCCAATCTGTTCGACACCTCCCTTCCTGATATTTTAGCATGGATGTTAATCTGTTTATTTTTAATGAGTTATCACCTCAGTTCAAATTGAAAATAACCATTAAAGGCCATCATGGACTCGATGGGCTGAATGGCCTCCTTCTGTTCTGTAATTAATCTATAAACATTGTTAGGTCAGGCCTTCATCAATGAATATTGTTGTGTATTGTAGCAGTGTAGATTGAGTGTTGTTTAAAGAAGTCTTGAGTTCTTTCTAGGTCTAAAGAAGAACTCGATTATATACAGACATAACTATTTACACTCTCCACAAGCCTGTCTAGCCATCACATCTCGTGCTGCTTCTCGCTTCTTCTCAGCCTAATACCCATGTGACTATTACATCATCATCACCACAATTGGAGGGATTTACTCTCTCTGTCTCAATCATTAACTCTTTCAGGCCCTTATACTACAAAGATCACTGACATAAACAGACATCCAGCTATGGTACAGCCACTAAGCACCATCTACCTCGCTCCTCAACCCCAAGAGCAAGGGATTCTTGCTCTTGGTGGAAGCAAGAAAGGAGGAAAAACACTCTGAGAAATTGCTCTCCAGTCCCGAAGGTAACCGAGCAATCTTTAAGTGATCACTAACTCATTTAATAATTACCTCTCATTTACCATCTATAACTCGAGATGTTCTTGGTGTTTCCACCTCCCTCAACAAGGTTCCACATAGAGACTTAACAAAAGTAAGAGCGCATAGAATTACGAAGCAACCTATTGGCTTGGACAAGGAACTGGTTAGGAAATAGGAGACAGAATAGCATAATGGGTATATACTCCAATTGGCAGGGTGTGATGAGTGGTGTCCCCCAGGAATCTGTACTGTGGCCTCAGCTTTTCACTATATTTATAAATAATTTGGATGAATGAACAGCCATAGATCTAGGTTTGCTGATGACATGAATCTACACAGTGAATAGTGTAGATGCGAACAGAAATTTGCAAAGAGACATTGATAAATAAATGAGTCAGCAAAACTGTGGCAGATGGAGTTGAATGTGAGAAAGCATGAGGTCATCCACTTTGGACCCAAGATAGATAGATTAGAGTACTTTCTAAATGGTGAGAAACTAAATGGAAAAGCAGAGAGATTCAGGGGTCCAATTACAGAAATCACTAAAAGCTAGTGGACAGGTACAAAATATAATTTAAAAGGCTAATGGAATATTGACCATTATCTCAAGAGAACTGGAATATAAAAGGGAGGAAGTTATTTTACAGCTGTACAGAGCTCTGTTAAGATCCGATCTGGAATATTGCATTCAGTCCTGGACACCATACCTCAGAAAAGATATATTAGCCTTGGAGGGATGCAGCTCAGATTCATCAGAATCATACTGGGGCAAAAAGGGTTAAATTATAAGGGCAGGTTGCACAGGCCAGCCTTGTATTTTCTTGAATATAGAAGGTTAATGAATGATTAAATTAGGGAGTTTATGATTAATAGAGTTGATAAGGTAGATAGAAACTATTTCCTGTGTTTGGGGAGTTCAGTATAAGGGACCATAACCTTAACAACAACTTGTATATATATAGCATCTTTAACATTGTAAAATGTCCCAACACATTGCACAGGAGCAGTATCAAAAACATTTGACACCAAGCCACATAAGATATATTAGGGCAAAAGAGGTAGGTTTTAAGGAGGGTCTTTAAAGGAGGAAAGAGAGGTGGAGAGGCGAGGAGGGAATTCCAGAGCTTAGGACCTAGGCAGCTGAAGTCTAGTTTTGGATGAGCTCAAGTTTCTAGAGGGTGGGAGATGGGAGGACAACCAGTAGTGCACTGGAATAGCCAAGTCTAGAGGTCAAAGGAAACAGTAGCATAGTGGTAATGTTACTAGACTAGTAATCCAGAGGCCTGGACTAATACTCTGAAGAAATGAGTTCATGGTAGCTACCACCATGGTAGCTGGGGGAATTTAAATTCAATTAATTAATAAATCTGCAGTAAAAATGCTAGTCTGAAACTACCAGATTGTCATAAAACCACATCTGGTTCACTAATGTCCTCCAGATCCACAACAGTGTAGTTGACTCTTAACTGCCCTCTAAGATAGCATAGCAGTTGTATCAAACCACTACAGGCAAGAAACACTGTGGGTGTACCTACACCCCATGAACTGCAATGGTTCAAGAAGGTGACTCACCATCACCTTCTCAAGGGAAATTAGGGATGGGCAATAAATGCTGGTCTTGCCAGAGATACTCACAGCCTAAGAACAAATTTTTAAAAAGGCATGGATGAGGATTTCAGCTGCAGCTAAGGTGTGGTGTCAGGTGTCATTACTTAAATGGAAATAGACAGTCATAGGCATGGCTCAAAAGAGGCTGGAAGCCCATCTCAGGGTCATGTATGACACAAAGGTTGTAAACAGTCTGGTTTAGATTCATAAAGCTCCTAGGGAGAGGGATACAGTCAGTGGCAGGGACTGAAGACAATGGCTTTGGTCTTCCCAATATTTAGTTGCAGGAAATTTATGCTCATCCAGTACTGGATGTCAGACAAGCAGTGGAAGAGTCGAGAGTGGTAATGAGGTAGATCTGGGTGTCATCTGCGTCCACCTGAAAACTGACACTGTGGGCTGCATTTTATGCAGCTGGCAGGGGTCCTGACTCTGTGCCAAAAAGGCGAGGGGATTACCAGCAGCCATTCGGGGCCGTCCCCCCGGTTGCATTTTACAGCGCACAGGCAATTAACTACCTGGTCCCAGAGTCCCATCTCTTTAAGGATGGGGATCCCGCTTCCAAGAGCTGCCAGTCGATCAGAGGGATGGCAGCTCAGCAGTCCCAGCAGCACCAACGGGACCGGTGGCCACTGCAGGAACTGCAGTGCGCTCCAGACTAGGAGCAGCCATGGTGCCTTGGAGAGGAGGTAAGTAGGACAGGCTTGCTGGGGTCAGCGAGGGGTGAGGATAGGTGGATTATTGAGGGCCAGCGTGGGTGTTAGCAGAGGGGAGGCCTTTGCCACTGGGGGGAGGGGGGAGGCCTTTGCCACTGGGGGCTCTCCATGGGCCACATATTGCCCAAGCAGGAGAGCCCCCCTCTCTCCCACCCCCCACAATCAGGACACACAGAGGCTGCTTGGTGTTACTGGACAGCCTCTGCACATGGCAGAGGGCACCTCCCCACCTACCCAATTGCTGGTAAAATGCCACTTAGGGGCCTCAACAGGCCTCTGGGCAGGAAGGCTATCCTGGGCCTTCCCTGCCCCTGACTAAATTGAATGGCATCAGAAAGTTGACAGGCACTCCACCCTCACAATTTTATGGGCACTCCACCTCTCTGCTCAGTCCCAGCCCTGGGTTATCAGATGTAGCTGCATAGGGACAGCATGTGGGTAAAAATAAGAGGGGACCAAGGATCTATCTATCAGAGGTAGCAGTGCTGGAGTGGGAAGGGAAGTCACTATAGCTGATTCTTGAGCTATGATTGGATAGCTAAGAATGAAACCAGGTAAGTGCAGTTCCACTCAGCTAGATAACTGTGGAGAGATGATGAAGGAAGCCGGTGTGATCAACTGTGTCAAAGACTGCAGACACATCAAGAAGGACAAACAGGGATAGTTATCATGGTGCCAGTTACACAGGGTGCCATTTGTGACTTTGATAAGAGCTTTTCAGTACTTTGGTAGAGGCTGCTCAGGGATATCAGAAAACACTTCTTCACACAAAGGGTAGTGGAAATCTGGAACTCTCTCCCTAAAAAGCTGGTCATTCAATAAAAATGTCAAAATTGGGATTGATAACCTTTTGTTAGGCAAGGACATTAAGGGTTAGGGAACCAAGACAGGTAGATGGAGTTAGGATACAGACCAGCCATGATCTAAATGAATGGTGAAACAGGTTCAAGGGCCAAATGTCATACTCATGTTCCTATGTTCCTTTGATAGACTGAAATGAATCAATTTTTATTGCACATTCTAGCAATCAATTCTAGGTCAATGACTCGCTATGAGAAGACAGCCAATCTAAATATGGTTTTGCATTTTATACTCATGCCCCCAAGTTCATCTATTCCTATCTAGCTCATATCCACCCAAACAGAATGTTTTAAAAACCTTAAGTATATCATATCAAAGTCTAGGCATCTCCCATGGAAAAAAAAAGGCACCAACTTAAAGTTTTTCTGATTGCTCAGGGAACTAAGACTAGATATTTTAATAGCCTTCTGGACCTTCTTCTGCATTTCAATAACCCCTACACAAGGGTCGTCTAAAACCATGGTCTTATGTATGCTTGAACTGCTCCAACATACCATAGCACCATATTTCCCGATGGCCTCGTTACATAGGTGTTAAAAACATAAAGTCCATTACGAACAAACCCCAGGTCCCAATCGCACTCCATACCCTTAAGTAGATTATTCTGCATGATATATACACAGACACAGATGCACTAATCCAGATTGAAGGTCACATGCCACACCTAAATCCATTGCCCCAGTGTATCGAGATCAGTCTGTACCCTATTTGTTTCAACTACTCCTGCAGGCAACCTTGCATTATTAGCAAATTTTATTCCCTTGATACTTTCATCCATGCTGTTCATCATGAGAAACAATGAACAGCAACAGTCCCAGCACTGATCCCTGTAGAATTCCACTAGTCATCAGACAGCATGGAGAGTTGCTCATTAGTTATCACATCCCCACCCACCACTTCTAAAAGCTATGCTGGAGTCTCCCAATAACCATGAATGTCTCCAACTAAAAATACTGTAATGAGTTCTTTATGTTGTCTGATGCTACAGATGTTACAGTTGCAGAATGACTCTGGCTTGTAGTCACATGACTACATCCTGGTACTTAGCTCATTGGCACACTAAGATCTTAAAGGGACATCACTCTTAAAAGCAATCATACAACACATCTGGAATGATGCTTTACGACAACTTGCCTACAACAGAAGTCATATGAACTGGTCTATGACTCCCAAGGTCAGAATGACTCCTCTTGAATATTGACAAAACCTGGGCATTGCTTCAATTCATAGTGAATTATCTGAAACCTTGACAAGCTGTTAAATACAACAGCCAATGGCTCACAAATATAACAACCCTGCATCATTTTTTTTACATTTAGGATGGCTGCCATCATATTTAGCAGCTAGATCTGCTTTAAGAATCTTAATCCCATCCTATTTCTGTATTAAGTTTCAAGGATTCAATTTTGGAATTAACTCTATCTGGCAGCACTTGCAATTTAGCATCACGTTCAGCAGTGAAAACAATTGCAAACTATCCATTTAGCACCTAATCTGCCAAAACAACGTTTACTTTCAACTAAATCATTCAAATGTACAAATTAGGCACTTCAACTGATTTAGGACATGTGCACCTGTGTGGGTATTGTTTCCTGCTTCTTGGTTATCACATTCCCATATAACAGTTGGCACAATGGTTACATATGATGACCTGCATTCAAATTTAACCTTGAATGATCAAATCAAAGTTTCTGCACTCTCATTTAATTTAGTGGACTCAAATTCGGCCTGTTCTGGCTCGTTGCATGAACAGATGTACTTCGTCTTACACCCAGCTTTTTGTTCATAAATCTGTAAGTTCTTCATCCTCAAGTATTTGTCCAATTCCCCTTCAAAATTATTTTGGTATCATCTTCCATCAAGTTTTCAAGTAGTGCTCCAATGCCAGATACTGTCTGAATGAAAAAAAATTTCTGCAAGTCCCTCTAGATCATTTGCCAATAATTTTGAATCTATGACCTCTGGTTATTGACCCACTTGCCAGAAAGAATATTTTTTCCCATCTACTCTATCAAAACCTCTCAATAACTTGAAAACTTCCATTAAGTGACCTCTTAATCTTCTCTGTTCCAATGACAACAGTCCTAATTTTTCCAACCTCTCCGCATAACTGATGTCCCTCAGTCCTAGTAACATCCTGGCAAACCTTCTCTTTAGCTCTTCGAAGGCCTATATATACTTCCCGAAGTGTAGAGCCATAATTGTCTACAATACTCCAGCTGAGGCCTAACCAGTGATTTATAAATTTCCAGCAAGATCTCTTTGCTTTTATATTCTATTTATAAACTAAAGTAACCCATATGCCTTTCTTTAACCATCTTATTAACTTACCCAGCCACCTATAAGGATTTGTGCATATGGACACAAAGCTCATCACAAAATTCAAAGTCCTGCCTGCCAAGGCATACTGTCTTTCCATATTAGTCCTCGCAAAGAGCATCACTTCACACTTCTCTACATTGACCACCATCTGCCATGTTTCTGCCTATTTCACCATCATGTTTATGTAATCCTGAAGTGGATAACTATCCGCATCAATATCTACTATATTGCTAAGTTTCATATCATCTGCAAACTTTATAATGCTGATCCCTATAGCCCAGCATCACAGATTCCAGTCTTCAGTCAAAACCATTCACGCCACGTGATATCAAGAAATGGATGAACACAGTGCATACAGCAAAGTCAATTGGCCCCAACAGCATCCTGACAATAGTACTGAAGACTTGTCCTCCAGAATTAACTGCACCCCAAGCCAATCTATTCCAGTACAGCTGGCATCTACTCGACCAACTGCAAAATTGCCCAGGTATGTCCTGTCCACAAGAAGCAGGACAAATCCAATCAGGCCAATTACTGCCCCATCAGTCTACTCTTAACCATCAGCAAAAGGGTGGAATGTGTCACTTACTCAGCGATAACTGTATTGAGTTCTTTATGTTGCCTTATGCAAGAACTCTAATAGGTTTATTAACAGCTAAACTATTACATACAGTACAGAGCAAACTATTTACAGAACCTTCATCTGGGTGTTAGAGCTGCAGAGTGACTCTGGCTTCGAGTAATATGATATAGGTAAGAAGGAGGATGAGGTCCTGAAAACAGATTTTAAGGAGCTAGGAAGGAGATTAAAAAGCAGGACCTTAAAAGCATTAATCTCAGGATTATTCCCAGTCCCACGTGCAATGAGCAAAGGAATAGGAGAATTGAGCAATTGAACATGTGGCTGGAGAACTGGTGTAGGAGGGAGGGCAACAGATTTCTGAGACATTGGGACCAGTTCTAGGGCAGGTGGGACCTGTACAAGATGGACGGGTTGCATCTTAGCAGGACTGGGACAAATATCCTCGCAGGGAGATTTGGTAGTGCTGTTGGGGAGGGCTTAAACTAAATTGTCAGGGGGATGGGAACCTGAGAGGGAACTCAGATTGGAGGGAAGCAAAACTGTTAACTTGTCAGGCATGTGGGAACAAGGAGCAAGGATCAGAGAGGAATACCAAGGAGCACAGAATACTGCAGGAGATAAATAGCACGAGAGTAGGGAATAGTAAGTTATAAGGTGGGGTCAGAGTAAGGGAAAAAGTAATAAAGTTTGAATCAGGGTTAATGTGCATGTATGTGAATGCACGGAGTGTGGTTCATAAGACTGTTGACAGATTGCCATGTGGAAATATGATGTTGTGGCTATAACAGAGACCTGGCTCAAAGAAGGGCAGGACTGGGTATTAAATATTCCTGGATACAAGGTATTTAGGAAAGATAGGAAAGGGAAAAAAGGAGGAGGGGTGGCAGTATTGATTAAAGAGAGCATTGCAGTGCTGGAGAAAAAGGATGTGCCAGAGGGGTCGAGGAGAGAATCAATTTGGCTGGAGCTAAGGAACAAAAAAGGTGTGGTTATCTATAGGCCACCAGCTGGTGGGAAGGACATGGAGGAACAAATTTGCAAGGACATTACAGAGAGGTGCAAAAATTATAGGGTAGTTATAATGGGGGACTTTAATTATCCTAACACAGACTGGGATAATAGTAGTGTAAAGGGCAGTGAGGAGCAAGAGTTCCTAGAGTGTGTTCAGGAAAATTTTCTACAACAGTATGTTGCAAGTCCAATGAGAAAGGAGACGCTGCTAGACCTGATTCTTGGGCCAAGTGGATCAAGTATCAGTAGGAGAGTAGTTAGGGGATAGTGATCATTGTATCATAAGGTTTAGGCTGACTATGGAAAAAGAGGAATCCAGGGTAAGAATAATTAACTGGGTGAAGGCCAACTTCAATGGGGTAAGAATGGAGCTGGGGCAAATAAGTTGGAGTCAAAAGCTGGCAGGAAAACCGATAGATGAACAATGGGCTACCTTCAAAGAAGAGATAGTTTGGGCTAAGGGTCTGTTACCTGACCCGAACTCGACGGGACCCGAATACATGTGTTGGGTTCGGGTCAGGTCAAGCTGCTCTTCCGGATCTGGCCTTCGGGCTCGGGTCGGGTCGGGCCGGGTCCAGGTCGGATGGGTCCGGGTCGGGCACACACAGCATGAATTGCAGGTAAGTATTAAAAGTTAAATACTTACCTGAGCTTGGAGTCCGGGACGTCAAAGAAGGAAACTCTGAGTCTGCGCAGTGAAAGTCTCTATGACATCATCACGCTCATGCTGCAGCTTCCTGAAGATTGGGAGTCGGAAGGTAAGTAAAGGGAACATTCCGGTGGTCAGGTCAGGTCGGGTCGGGTCAGGCGCGGTGGGAAAATGGAGGGGCTCGGGCTGGGTCAGGCTCGGGTCCGATGTAGTTCCGTCGGGTTTGGGTCGCCTTTTTATTTGTGATTTGAGCAGGCCTTTAGTTTGTGCACAGTCGAGGTATGTTCTCTCAAAGGGGAAAAGTAGGGCAAACAAATCCAGAGCTCCCTGGATGACAAAAGAGGTAGCGGTTAAGATAAAGAAGAAAAAGTGTGCTTATGACAGATTCCAGGTAGAAAATGCTATTGAGAACCAGGCTGAATATAGAAAATCCAGAGGGGAAGTGAAAAAGCAAATCAGAGAAGCAAAGAAAGAGCATGAAAAGAGACTGGCAGCTAGCATTAAAGGAAATCCCAAAGTTTTCTATAGGCATATAAATAGTAAAATGATGGTAAAAGGAGGAGTGGGGATGATTATGGACCAGAAAGGGGATTTACACGTGGAGGTAGAGGGTATAGGCTGAAATATTAAATGAATACCTTGTATCTGTCTTTACCAAGGAAGAAGATACAACCCAGGCAATGTTGAAAGAGGAGGTAAGTCAGACACTAGAGTGGTTTAAAATTGATAAAGAGGAAATATTAGATAGGCTGTCTGTACTTAAAGTGGATAAAGCACCAGGACCAGATGAGATGCATTTAAGGATACTGAGGGAAGTGAGGGTGGAAATCGCAGAGGCACTGGCCATAACTTTTCAGTCTTCCTTAGACTCGGGGGTGGTGCCAGAGGACTGGAGAATTGCAAAAGTTACACCCTTGTTCAAAAAAGGATGTGAGGATAAGCCCAGCAACTATAGGCCAGTCAGTTTAACTTCGGTGGTGGGGAAACACCTGGAAAAAATAATTTGGGATAAATTCAATAGTCACATGGCCAAATGCAAGTTAATTAAGGAAAGCCAGCATGGATTTCTTAAGGGAAAATCATGTTTAACCAACTTGCTGGAATTTTTTGAGGAGGTAACAGAGAGGGTTGATGAGGGCAATGCTGTTGATGTGGTGTACATGGACTTTCAAAAGGTGTTTGATACAGTGCCACACAACCGACTTGTGAGCAAACTTATAGCTCATGGAATAAGAGGGATAGTAGTAACATGGATACAAAATTGGCTGAGTGACAGGAATCAGGGAGTAGTGGTTAATGGATGTTTTTTGAGCTGGAGGAAGGTTTGTAATGGAGTTCCCCAGGGGTCAGTGTTGGGACCCTTACTTTTCCTGATATATATTAATGACTTAGACCTTGGTGTACAGGGCATAATTACAAAGTCTGAAGATGATACAAAACTTGGAAGCATTGTGAACAGTGAGGAGGATAGTGTAGAACTTCAAAAGGACATAGACAAGTTGGTGGAATGGGCAGACAGGTGGCAGATGAAGTTCAATGCAGAGAACTGTGAAGTGATTCATTTTGGTGGGAAGAACCAGGCGAGACAATATAGAATAAAGGGTACAATTCTAAAGGGGGTGCAGGAGCAGAGGGACATGGGTGTGCATAAGTCATTGAAGGTGGCAGGACAGGTTGAGAGAGCAGTCAATAAAGCATCCAGTATCCTGGGCTTTATTAATAGGGGCATAGAGTACAAGAGCAAGGAAGTTATGTTGAACTTGTATAAGACACTAGTTCGGCCTCAGCTGGAGTATTGCATCCAGTTCTGGGCGCCGCATTTTAGGAAAAATGTGAGGGCATTGGAGAGAGTACAGACAAGATTCACAAGAATGGTTCCAGGGATGAGGAATTTCAGTTATGAAGATAAATTAGAGAAGTTAGGATTGTTTTCCTTGGAAAAGCAAAGGCTGAGAGGTGATTTGATAGAGGTATTCAAATTCATAAGAGGTCTGGACAGAAAAACTGTTCCCACTCATGAAAGGATCGATAATGAGAGGGCACAGATTTAAAGTATTTGGTAAGAGAAGCAAAAGCAATATGAGGAAAAACTTTTTCACACAGAGAGTGGTTAAGGTCTGGAATTCACTGCCTGAGAATGTGATGGAAACAGGTTCAATTGAGCATTCAAAAGGGAATTAGACCGTTATATGAAAAGGAAGAATGTGCAGGGTTATGGGGAGAAGGCAGTGGAATGGAACTGAGGGAATTGCTCTTTCGGAGAGCCTGTGTGGACACTGACTGGTCAAATGGCCTCCTTCTGCACTGTCATAATTCTGTGATTCTGTGACTACATCCTGGTACTTAGCTCATTAGCATAGGGAGACCTTAAAGGGACATCAATCATACAACATTCCCTTTCTTTCCAAAGATAAATCTCGTATGCTACAAGTAAAAACTGTTACGACCAGGTGAGAAAGGGGTCTAGGGGTTCCCTCTCAGCTTTTTCCTGGTTTGGACATAACAGGGTTTAATTTTTAAAACACCGTGTTTTTAGCTTCCCCTCAGTGAATCTTTGTTCACTGCTCTCCAATTGTAATGACAAAGAAATCAACCAGACATGTTTTCTTAGATTCAATCAAGGAAGGTATATGTTTATTCACCTTAAACTCTAATTCGGTTAAAACTACTACGAATACGCAACGCAACCACACTAGCATGCATACACGATGAACACACACACAGATAGAGACAGAAAAAGATATAGAGTCAAGGGGAAAGGTTTGAAGCAATAGCTGGAGTTCATTTACTGTCTCTAGAGTTTGAGGTAAAGTCTTTTATTGCAGTTAAATCTTGGCGTCTCGTTGGGGCCCAGTACACACTTTCAAACTTGTTTCGATGGTTTTCTGTCTTCTTGAAATCCAGTTGCAGTCTCTTCTTTTTGTGGGAGAGAGAGAGAGAGAGAGGGAGATGCTCTCTCTTCAATTTCAGTTGCAGTCTGACCTCAAACTGTTCTGTGAACACAATTCAATCCAAACCTGGGCCAGCAGGACAGTCATGTGACTTGCATTTTTTAAAACAACCTGCCTGGCGAGGTTCTGTGGATTTTTTCAATCTTAGTAGACATCCTCAGTCGGGGACTGGAATGCTGGTATTCAAAGAGTCAATGTCTTGTGATCAAAATCCATCTGGTTAATTGAATCAGGGAGCAGTTCCATTGTCTTCTCCAGGCAACTGTCTCTTAGACAACAAATGTTTCCAGGCACTATCCTGGTAGAACGCAGATGCAGCCATGTTTTCAGTCCAGTAAAAGTTTTAAATTAATGTTCCATATGACAAAATTAATATGCCTCATTCTTGGCAGGTGTGGTTTTCATCAGAAAACATACAGAATTAGATAACATCAGAACTAGTTATACTGGATATAGATTATAACATTTACAGGTATAAAGATAGGAATTGTGAAATTTCCAAGTGCAGAGACTTAAAAGTGCATATATTGTTTCGGTGGTTTGACGACTCTTTCTCAGGGAATTTGCACCTCATCTGTTGCTATTTTTTCTGAAGTTTCTTCCTCTCTGCATTCTGTTTCTGTTGCTCTGCCTTCAGCCTGCTAACATTCTCTGCTGCTTTTCTCAAGATGACCTCTTTTGAGGCCTTGTCATTCTTGAAAAGTTCCGGCACCTCATCTCAAAGAGCTAACACACAATGCTTCAACTCAGTCCTCCTCTGCCTCTTCAGGAATCTTACCTCTGAGTGTGTGTTTGCCAACTTTCTTTGGGCACATGATGTTAATAGTAGTGAAAGTTTCCAGTTGTTTAACTTCATCAACATAATGTTGTCAGGTTCACAATGCGAAAGGCCAGCTCATCTTCTGGCTGAGCATTGCTCCATTCTGAGTCTTGTCTCAGGTCTGTTTTGCTGTGGGCTTCATGTATCAGCTTACACTTACACAGGTCTCTGGAGCTCTTCTTGCTGCTGTTGCCTTGTTGCTATATCTGTCTTCTGTTTGTTTGTGTCCTACAGTGACTTTTGCTGTATCTTTGGAGTCAGATTTCTTGCATAGGTGGGCCTAGTGTCCTTTTGCAACGCACGCCTTGCACTGGTCTCGAAATGCAGGACAACTTCACGGTGAGTGAGACAAACAACACTTACCACACAGCTTGCTTGCTCTTCCCAACCTGGTTACCGTGCCGATACTGCTGGCAGCACCTAGTGCTTGCAGATGCTGTTGTCCAGTTACAATATCTTTGTATTTTCTGCCATCTTCTAGCAGCGCATCAATGCTTGACCTTTCTTTTTCCCCAAGAGGTCTTTTTAAAATGCCTAAATAGGTGTGGAGACAATCATCAGCTCCATTAGTCACTCCCGCAGCTCAGTTTCTTAGAAATCGCATTGTCTTTTTTACGACATCTACTGACAAACTGATCTATTGATTCCTGTGGCTGTTGCCTGCAGGACATCAATTCCAGGTGGTGAATTCTAAAATTCACTCTTACCCGCAGTTGATCTTCGAGCATCTTCCATATCTGTGCGGGATCTTTCTGGTCATCTTCAGATAAGACAGAGGTATTGATTCTGTGTCCTCCCTCATTTCTATTAGTATTTTTACAGCCTGTTTTTCTTGTTCTACAATCACTGGTCTGTGAAGCATAACTGCGTTCTTGTTTAAAAAGTTTGAACTCAGATAGGATATCAATGGCTTTCCAGTTCATGCTGGGAAATTTGGTATCCAACTTACTGCTGTTGTTTTGCTTAAAATTTGCTTTAAGACTTGTTCTATGACTCTGCACTGTTTACCCTTTAAGAAACTTTCTGTTATTTAGATTGGCTGCTTTGATGGAGAGGAGTAGGTGTTTTGCGGTGCTCTCTGATTATTTTGCTCACAGCACTTAAGCTTGTTTGTTTACACAGCTTTTCAATAGATAGCTCAATTGCTTTTTTTTTTGCTAGAGTTTGTGCCAGAAGGTAGGAGGCTAGTTTTTTTCAGCCAGCACAGAAATGATGGGCCATACCCTTTCTATGGTTCTATGTTTTTCATGCTAGATTGGTTTAATAATGATTTTTAACTTAGGCTACATGAATGGAGACTCTGCTGTGTTTGGGGTTTTCCCATGCTTTTGCTATCGGACGCCTCCTGTAATGGCGTTGACTTCGATCAACCTGGGAGTGGAATCGGCTTTTCACTGTATTTTTCTCTCTCACGGAGCTTTTGAGAAAAAAAAAGATCTTTTAACTGCTTCAAAACTTGTTTTTTTAAAACCAGTATCCCTTGACCGTCGGCACAATGACACACCCGATCGCAGGAATTTATTTGCAACCTGTCATTCTGTGCTCTGTTTTCTACAGCTGGAGGTAAGTCCTTTCATCTTCTACCTTTTGGGCCAGACTTTCTTTTGAACTTGCTCTCTTTTAACTGTTGGAAGGATCATTTTCAAAACTGTTTTACCTGTGGTCTTCGAACTTAGGCTTTGTCTTTTCGCCACAGCTGCCACCATCTCATGAGGTCTTTATGTTGTCTATGCAAAATAAATGAGATGCATGGAGTCCAATTCACTTAAGATCTCTAACAGGTTTATTAACAGCTAAACTATTACATAGAGTACAGAGCAAACTATTTACAGAACCTTCTTCTGGGTGTTTCAGCTGCAGAGTGACTCTGGCTTTGAGCCACATGACTACATCCTGGTACTCAGTTCATTAGCATACTGAGATCTTAAAGGGATATCACTCTTAAAAGCAATCATTCAACAATAACCAGCTCACCGATGCTTAGTTTGGGTTCTGCCAGGTCAACTAGGTTGCAGACCTTGTTACAGCCTTGCTCCAAACATGGAAAAAAGAGCTGAATTCCAGAGGTTAAATCAGAGTGAATGCCCTTGACATCAAGGCAGCATTTGACTGAGTGTGGCATTAAGGAACCCTTGTTAAATTGAAGTCAATGGGTGTCAGAGGGAATACTCTCCACCGTGGAGTCATACCTATCACAAAGGAAATGGTTGTGGCTGTTGGAAGCCAATCACCTCAGCCCCAGGACATCACTGCAGGAGTTCCTTAGGAATGTGTCTTAGACCCAACGATCTTCAGCTGC